>NC_134570.1:48951987-49280424 GCF_050947875.1 Dermacentor variabilis | reverse complement strand
GCACAAACTAGCCCACCATGCAATCTGTCCCTTTTGGAAGCCACCAATAGTGGTTGTCCAGACAGTTGAGGATTTATAGCAGTTTTTGGCGTTGGATAAATCTTCTAGAGCAGTTTATGAGAAGCCACACCTGCATTTTGGCGCAGTTTTGGAGGGGGAAAATATGCCTTTTTGGAACACTTGGAGTATTATAGCAATAATCTGTAGCCGATTGGCGAAGTTTGTTATTACTGTGCAATCGCGTCAGTGCTGCTCAAAAGTGAAGCACGACACAATCAGTTGATAGTTGCGCCTCTTCCTATCGTCTTACTTGTGTCCGTTGTTTTGCGCTAAACAAATTATGGATTATCACCAATTAGCCCACCAACGCATTGTGCTGTGGCAGATAGCTGAATTCCACTTTATGAGCCGGTCTACTCGAAGCGGTGAACACTACTTGCAAAAAAAATTTAAATGCAAAATTGGCTAATTAGGAAGAATTATATAATTACCTTTTGGGCTAATTATCGTATGACGCACATTGCAATTTACAAATTCTAGCCGTGGAGTTCGCAAGGTGGATCCACTAGTAGTATAAATTCCCGAACTTTGCGGAGAAATGCATGAGAGCAGGTGACGGCACCATTCTGTGCTAACAAGGACGGTTCCGAGAGGCTGCCCGTGCTCATTGTTGGAAAGTTTGCAAAGCCACGGTGCGTTAAGAACTTGAAGACGCTGTCATGCAGCTACAACTTCAACAAAAGGGCGTCGGTGACATCTTCACTATTCAGCAATTTTTTTGCAGCAGCTGGATAACAAAATGGGGGCTAAGGTAAGGAAAATGCTGCTTTTCGTGGACAACGCACCATGCCAACTACCCGACACGTCCAGCCTGACGAACATAAAGACTGTTCTTTTTTCCATCCAACTGCACAAGCCAGCTGCAGCCGCTGGATGCAAGCATCATTAAGTGTGTCGAGCAAGGGTACTGGAAGCCGTTACTGCAGCGTCGGCTGGCGGCTACGGAGTGCAGTGAGTCAGAAAAAAAAAGATCACTGTGCTCGACGCCATGCATTTTATTGCCAGTTCGTGGAACGCAGTGTCATGAAGCACAATCGCTAACTTGTTCAAGCACTGTGGCTTTAAGCAAGAGACTGCCTCCTCTGCTGGGGACGCAACAACCTCGATGCAACTCAAGGCCGATGCAGGCTTCACCGCCGCCGATTTCAAGGGTTTAAACCTCACCACGACCTTCACCAAGTACGTGGAGGCCGACGACAACGTTGCGATCTGCGGCAAGGTGTCGCTGGACGACGCGGTCGAGGAGGCTTTGCCTAGTGCCGACACCGCTGCGACATCAGATGAGGACAACGACAACGCCACAGATGCCGTGCCTGTGCCTACCACGTTCGCCGAGGTGCTACGGCACAGAGACAGCATCTGATACTTCGTCGCTTCACGCGACGGCGCAGAGGACCTCGTTTTTGACATTACCCAACTCGAGCGAAAGCTCTTGGTTCATGGATCAAACAAGGTCCAAAAGAAACTTACCGACTTTTTTAAAAGTTCGTGCCGGCTGGTGGGAATTGTTGCAGTGGACAGTGAAGTGCCGTAAAGGTTCGTTTGAATAAAGCATGATAGGTACCTGTACTGCAGCATTATTTCTTATCGCATTTACTGTTTTGGTAATTTGGTTTTCCAAGCCATGCAGAGTAATAGGTTACATTGAAGTTTCTCGTAAATCCGTCATGCGAAATAAGTAGTATTTTTATAGGTATAAATTATGTTCGGATTTTAAGACACCCGCATTTTACGACGCTTTTTCGCAGTCCCGAGAAAGTCATATAATCGGGGTTCCACTGTAAACTATTTGACACCCAACTGTACCAGCTCTCCGTAATGTAAAGTGTTGTGCATTCATTGTGGCATAAGGCACAAGCCGCTGACACAAATCAAGCTAGTAGGGCTACAGCAGCCCATGACCCGTTTTTTTGTTTTCCTATTGTATGATGCTATAAGACGCCAACGGGAAATGGAAATGAGATCGAGCTGGGTGGGCAACACCGGATCCCACTGGAGCAAAATGGGATGCTCCCAATGTGCTGCATACAGCAGGGAACGGAGATGCATTTGGTTTATCACTTCCTACTAAAAGCGTGCAGCACACTTCCAAAATCACAACTCCCTACACCCTGCAAAACAGATAGATGAAGGTGCTTACAGTAATAGGTTCGGCGGCGATAACAATGAATGCGCCATGCGACGACCTGGGAGGAGATTTGCTGGTACGCGAATAAAAAACTGAGTGCACGCCAGCATTTTCATGGGAGACAGGTAGGTGAATATTGTGGAGAAATGGATGTGGTGGGCCACTACATTTCTCAACCACTTGCGCTTCACGCCTTTTCTTGTTTACATGGGATCTAGCGGCCAGAAAACATATTATATGATCCGCATTTGAGTTATTGCCTATTAAGAGTGTGCAGTATGCTTCCAATGGCACCACACAGTGTGAAATAGATAGGCTAAGATGCTTATCAGGATATGGTTCCCGGCAATAGCTGTGACTGTTCATACAACGATTTGGGAGGTGATTTGCTGGTGCCAGATAAAGAAAGTGAATGTGTGTCAATGTTATCACACGAGAAGTGTAGCTGCGGCAGGTGGCTACTGTTCTTGATTGCGTGCGCCTCACGCATTTTCTTGTTTACTCTGGATTGTTTACTGTACAAACAGGTTTTTTACTTCTTTTAGAAATACCGCTGCACAACATTGAAAGTTTCTGAGGAGTAGAAAACACTACCGTAATTTGTTATATAGTGGCGACATTCTTTAGATTGTGAGCCACTCTATGGCAATAGGGCACAACTTCAGGCTTCTTATGTTGTGTAATACAGTTACTTTTGTGCCGTTTCTCTTTCAGTTTCTGAACCAATACCTCCGAGACTGACGTCACCACCACACTTGGGTAACCCGCAGCCTGCAACCTATTTAACTGTGGAATGAAAGTCTGGTTCTATGAGTGATGAGAAGATTTCATTAACGAAGATTCTAGACACATCAAAGCAATGGCGCGTTTCACAATCTTTAAGTGCGCAGACGCATAAAGGAAATGTTCCTTATGTGCACGTGGCGAATACATCCAACAAGCGTGACCTGTTTGTAAGGATAGCTGCAGATCTAAAAACAAGTTTACCGTCCCTAGATAGCTCGCGTGTGAAAGTTAAACCTTTGCCATTGTCATTGAACAGAGTTTAAATGTCAGCTAGCGTAACGGAGCATTCATTGTTAGTCTGTTTTATCACAAGAAAATCGTCAAGATATCTAAAAATTTGAACCGGGTCATTGTTTAAAGCACTATTAAGAGTGCGGTCGACAAACGATAAAAAAATATTACAAAGAGCAGGCGCCACAGATGAACCAGTACACACACAATTTTTCTGAATAACATGCTTCTTTTCGAACCAGATAAAAGTTGCACTTCGATAAAATTCAAGAAGGGACATGAAATTTTCTGAGGACAACCCGATTGCATTGCGTAAATCTACCTCGCCGCTCTCTTCGATGCACGTCATCACACTACGAAATAGGTCATCGTGCGGTATTGAATAATAAATATCTTCGACGTCAGCAGAAAAAAATGTCGGCTACGGAATGGTTGTCTTCCAGAGAGGAAACAACATCGAATAATTCTTTATGCCATAAGGATTATCAATAGTTAAATGCTTCAACTGTTTCTGCAAAAAGCAGCTATCCAAAACCTGCCAACTGTTGTTTTCACTGACTATTGTACGGAAAGGCACATCTGGTTTGCGCATTTTTGCAGTGAAAAAAACCTCTAGAGCAAGCACCTTACATTGGTTTACATCTTTCACAATCTTGGTGAGGCCCATATTTTCCAACAAAGAAATGGCTTAGCGTTTTACCTTCTGAGCTTCTAAGCTCAGAAGATGAAACACAAATCCGCATTTATTAAGGAAACTTTTCTTGCTAGCCATCACCATTCTCATGTTCCTTCAATTGTTCGAACACGTTAATTTTAGGGTAGAAGAATATTGTTACGTTTCGCCTACAACGCGCGGTATAGCCGGCGCGGATGCAACAGACGGCGGGGCTTCGTTCAAAGCGGCGGACATTTTGGCCCGTTCGGCGCCGCCGATACGCCTCCCCGCCAAGCGCGTCCAGGCATGTTCCAATGCCACGTGTCTTCGTGTGTGCGTGTGTGTATGTGCATGTTGGTGCCCACGCTTGTCAAAGCGCGGCAGCCGGGGAGAGGAGCTCCCCAAATGTGAAGCGAGGACGTCTGAGCGGTGCCGGCCCGGCGGATGCGTCACCTTCTAGTCTCAACGTGCCCGAGCACCGCCATCACGTGGCCTCATCCCGAGGCGTTCCTTCTTCCCCTCGACTCCGAGAGTATAAGAGCAGCTGCTCCCAGACGCCGAGAGAGGCTCCGATTTCTTCCGTTGAGTTACGTGCTCTCCCGTCTCTCCACTTCGGTCGACCTGACCGCCCGCTCTTTTGCGATGCTAGAATAAACAAGTTGTTCTGTTACCAGTCGACTCATGCTTTGCCGGGACCTTCGGATGCTTCCAGTTGTGCCCCAGGCCGCCAGGCCAACGCTACCCTTGGGGCTTGCGACCCATTTGCAACAACGGGTGTCAGCGCTGAGATTCCAACAACTGTCTGCCAGCGGTGGGATCGCGACAACGGAGGCCAGCAGCGAAGATATGCAGTTGACTGTATGCTGAGCAGCACAACGACCATCCGGGAGCAGTGCAACGAGCGTGCGTCTATTTCTCGTACAAAAATCCCTCACGTGATCTGATCCTAGGTGCCTAGGGACAGCATCGTTTAGGGATTTTTGAGAAGGCGCGATGCTGGCGCCGAGCGACGCCGTGTCGTGTTCGTCCTCGGCGTGATCGTTCTCTGGACCGCGCATTGTTCAACATTGCTCATGTGATCGTGCGTGCGTTGCTTGTGTGGTGGTTGTAGGTTCTGTGTTACTTGGCGAAAAGCCGTGAGAAGTGGCGGTGCGGCAGTGCGGCTTTGGCCTCGGTGAGCTCTGGAACTACAGAATCTGCGTTGTGTGACCCGTGCTTTCTAGAGAACCCGGCGGTGGTGACGATTGAAATATTGGAGTGGCCTAGCGCCTCGGCAGCGAAGTTCAGCGAACCACAATGTGGCGTCGCCGTGTCCGACTTTGCTTAACGGACATCGAGGAATGTGCTGCTCGCTGCAAGTCATGTAAATGCAACTGCGTCGACAGCCCACTGTTCAGCGCTGAATGTGTGTTTGGTGTGCTGTGCTTGAAACGAGTGGTGCGGCCGTGCAGTAGGGGTGGCTGAGGAGCAGAGTGGCTTAAGGGCTCCGTTTGCGCGTTCACAGACATGTGCTTCCGTCTTGGTCTCATTAGCGGCTGTCGCGGGACTGCGGTGTGCTAGCTCCTTGCCTAGTATCAAGTTTACGACGCTAACACACAGCATGTTCACGTTTTTCCGCGCTATATGTCATTTGCATGACGGCCGAGTTGAAAACGAGACATGTAGTGTTCTTTGCGTTTGTGTGTTGTAAATTACTTTCTATTGTGGAAGTTCTGGGAGTCTTAATACACAAGGAGTGCGAACGTAAACATAAACACGTGTGTCTGAAATTTTGAATTACCCATAATACCCTTTACGACTGATAAGTGGGCTACACGGCCTGTGTGAATCAGCTACCGTATGTTGCGACGCTCTTTCGTGTGGTAGAATGATGCATGGTGCGCGTTTATTTCTGTACTGTTGTAAAAACCATTTATTTATTCACTCAATACAAATGTACGGCTTATTCGCCGCAGTACAGGCGCCCAAATCTTTAACTGGCGTGCGCGAACGGCGACTTTTCCGTGCTTCAGCGCCGTATGACGGGGCGAGGCTGGAAACAGCTTAGCAGACGATGGGCCCAGCTGAGCGCGCTTTGTCCGCATGCGCTTAGCCTCAGACTCTTTCCAGCCGCGCCCCGTCATACGGCGCTGACGCACGGAAAAGTCGCCGCTCGCGCACGTCAGTTAAAGATTTGGGCGCCTGTACATTTTAGTTACGCGGTGAAGCATACTAAAAGTGGCAGGGGGCCGCTATCAGCCAAGTATGTCCACTTAGGCGATCTGAGAGGCGGCGGGTGCGCGAGTGTATAATTAAAGAACTCTTCTTATGTCCAGTGGCAGTGGAGATCATTAACTGTAGCACCAAAGTAGTGGACCACTACCAGAACAAAGGCATGTAGTATGCCCATCTCAATTCTTGTGCTTATGCCAGTCTTCTTTTTTGCAGCAATAGCTGCTATGGGCGAACTCCCCTGGTTGTTCTGATGTTACTGGTGTTGTCACTGGAATTCCCGAATTTCTTGCTAGAATATTGCAAATAAAGTTCTCATTGTGCTGCGAGGATTCAAACACATGATCAAAAGAGTAGCAGTCCACAATTCTACATTTCAGCCACTCTGCTGAAGGTTCAGTCGCGGTGAATACTGATCCCGAAGAGCGGGATCTAGCCAACAGGTGCCATGATTGGCTAACACCTGCTCAATGTCTGCGTACTGTATATAGAGCTGGCATCCACACCTTCAAGTTCTTACACATCACCTTCCCGCTTGTGAAGGCAGTCCTATGTTAAATTTTCTTCTTACATGTGATGACAATGATTCGGTGCACCTGCTTCATTAATCGTCTTCTAGTACTTGGCTTCTCAGATTTACTGGATGGAGCGGTGGGTGTCTTGTTTTCCTCAAGCAAAGCACAAGACCTAGCAATGGCTAGCCCAAATATAGATTTGAGAAAACCAAAACGAATTCAGCAGCAAGAAGCTAAAGGGTTGTTTTGGTGTAGATCAGTGGCTAAGTCCGGATATGAAAGAGGAGGAAGAAAAGCAGAGTCTTTCCACGTTAACACTGTGAGGCACAACTCCCACAAATAAATACGACTCTTACTTATTTTACTTTTTTAAGGAGATTACCGACTTGCATTGGCAAGTGTTCACTTCAACAAACACTGCATGAAGTAAGCCTCCTGCGCATATTTCACCAGCTACTGCATCATTGTTTCCCATTATGAGTGAAACTGCAATGTTCTTTATGCCACAAGTTGCCCAATTTTGTGTTCTGCAGTAAAATGTTAGCAGTGCTATTAAGGCACTTAAAACTCATGAATTGTAGTAGAGAGGAAAAAAAGTAAGAAAGCAGTGGCTTTTTGTGCGTAGACTATGCATACACCTGGTGCTCTTATGGTCATTTTTTTCCTATCCGCTAAACCATTCTAAACAAGAAAAGTTTATACACAATTAGTTTATACACAGACCACAACTAAACCACAGGTATCGTTGGTAAGCAAAGTATACTTGCTCGGTGACATTTTCTGCAGCCCTGCTATTGGGCTTTCCTTCCTTCCTTTTCAGCTGTGCAGGTTCATTAAGTGACGAGACAGTTTGACAATTTTAATAATTGAAAGACAGCAAAACCCTTCTTGGTTTCAGACTCTGCACATTGCATTTTAAGGCGTGTTTTCTGTGTTTGTTGCTTTTTCTTTATGAGTAGGGCATGTCAACATTTTTTACACCATGTCAAGTATGTGGTGCTTGGATGGAGTCTTGCCCTTTCATTCTGTACAATATGATGTCGGTTTTTTTGTGTCCAAGGCCATTTTACAGCGCAATTGTAGCATTTTGCTAAGTTTTGCCTCTGTCACCCAAGCTTGAAAGATTGCTACCCACTGCTAGTGGCATGATACATGTGACATTTCATTTTTAATAAAAGGAAGTCTCACTTATCCTGTGCACTGGTTGTCTTTTGTCTCTTTGAATTGCAATTTGTTGCCTATATTTGCTCTTTTGTTGCATTTCAGATTAGGAATGGCTATCATAATTGACATTTAACCATATTGCACACAATGCGGATGATATGTAATAGCAATATATGGCCACCATAAATATAATAGAAGTTAATAATTCAAGAATAGTGCCTTTGCATGGTGGTGCAGCCATGAATTGTGGCTATAAGGTACCAGCGCTGTAGGTAGCAGTGCTTGTGCAGAATATAGTTCAACTCTACTACTTTCAAACATCATTGTTTTTACCTGCATTTGCATAGCTCCAGTTTCTGTGAACAACACACATCTGGTGGAAGAGTGGCTTGCACCTGCAGTTGGGTCCAATGAATAGCCAAATTTCTGCCCATTTTCATGTTATTAGCATATTAGTAAAGGCAGTCGTTTTTATAGTAGCCTGTTTGCCCAGTGTAGAAGCCGCTGCAGGGTGTCAGGATCTCATACACATCTTCAGCTTTGCAGGGGACACAGCATCTGGCACATAGTTTGTCACAGGCCATGTATTCGGGGCAAGTTGAGTTTCATCATCATCATCAGCCTGGTTACGCCCACTGCAGGGCAAAGGCCTCTCCCATACTTCTCCAACAACCCCGGTCATGTACTAATTGTGGCCATGCCGTCCCTGCAAACTTCTTAATACTCTCTTAATCTTCTTAAGTTGAGTTTACTCACTAGCAAAGGAAGAACCAAGCTTGTTGGATATGAAGTAAACCACCTGTACACTCAGTGGCCTTCATCTCGTGTGACACGTCGTTATAGCGACCCTTGTTTTAAGCACTTCTTGTCCAGCAGCGGTCGTTTGCTTTTGAAACATTCAGGATAGCTTTCAGCAAGCTGGACAGGAATAACACTGAAAAACCAGCAGATGTTAATTCTCGCACTTATCATGCGAAGCTTCGTACAGTATGATGAGGGCGTAAATAAATGAGGGTGTTCCTCAAGGCCTTGTAGCACATGTCACGAGTTTGGAGCAACATGATGTATAGCACTTTTTTGATTGCTTGCTATAGGTTTAGCAGGTGTGGCCATGGTTGAAGTGCAGTGCAAGGTCAAGAAAACATATCTATGAGCAGCACCCTGGTAAAGGAGACTCTGGGAAAACTAGTGGGAAGCCTGTTGAACATCTGGTTGACCCACTTGCTGGCTCCATCAGGCAAAGTATGATAAAGAGAAGGAAGTCATCAACACATCAGAAGGTTTTTACATATAAACACTGTGCTAAGGTCATAACATGCCAACAAGTCTTAGTGTGCAGGCTATGCACAACCAACTACATATGCCTTCTGTTCGGACATTGCTCATTGTAACTAACAAGGATGAAGTGGACAAAAAAAGAACAGCAGCTCCATTAATTTGGTTTCACTGGTATCAACAGTGTTTTGTAAGTGTACATTGCCATACTCCCCAATGCCTTCTTGGGTGACATCAGCAAGGACCAGCTTGAGGCAAGGGGTAATAGACGTCTTTACAAGCCAAAAATGCATGCATGCATGGAAAGCACACTGTGTCCAAAAAGCAGGCACTTCACAGGGGCACTGGAGAAGGAACAGGTTATTAACAGTGGGCAAAGACAAGCTACTAAACACCCAACACTGTTGCCATGTAACGACCTCTGAAACAATCCCTCTTAATGAGGAAATCATCTTTGTGTATCCATAAAGAGGGCAGATGGGCAAAGCCCCTTCAGTAATGCTGCCAGCTTCAAAAGCCCATTTTGCACATCTTGAATGCTTCCTTCTTAAGACTTTGCTGGGTGCAAGCATTCTACTGTCCAAAAGCTGTCATTGAGAGCACTGTTGGTTTGGTGGCAATAAAGTTCAGAAGCAATTGCAACAAACCTCCCGTCCTAGTTGGCCTGGATGCTCACCGTGCTTATGAAGCAGCACCATGAGGCAAGTAAGGTGAACTGATGCCTCCAAGCCCTTGTTCGTTTATCACACTGTTCTGTTAGTAACAACCACGAGACTTGAAACCAACAAGCTCAAGTTCTCCACTCGCATGGTTACTGCGGAGGATCCATAAAAAGCACAAAAACAGAAAACTCAAGGGAAAGGATAAAGCACCATTTAACACTTAGTATTGCTACAGCCCACCCACTTCTTTTATTTTGTCTGGTCGTGCTACATCTTTTTACTATAGATAGGCATGAACCTAGGTGAAGTTCCCAATCAGTGCCCAATTTTTATATACACTATGTGCTGGTTCAAAGAGGTTTCAAACACTGCAATGGAAGCTTCAAGTAGAAAAGGTGCCAGGAAGAAAAAAAGGAAAGCTGTGCTGCAACCATCTTGGCAACACCTTGTCCCTTTAATAAAAATTGTGCTTCCATATTAACTTGAGCACTCCAGTTTAGAGTAAAGTACCAATGCACTTATGAACAATCAATCAATTCTCAAAGAGCATGTGCAGTCCAGCCAAAAGCAGGGGCAAGAATCCGCATTGTGCTCCTGCATTGAAGGTGAATAACACGTAACATAATGGCGAATGTGCTTTAGTAAGCTTCCCTGCAATATGAATTTGTAATGTACAAAGAATTGTCAATGAAGCTTACCACGAGCACAGATGCACTTGCAAATTATATCACAATTGAAGATAATGAGCAAACCTATGTGCCCTTTCCACTCTTAGTATGCTTTACTGCACGATGCTTATTACACCCCTGTATTGCGGTGTAGCAAGCTACAAAAGAAACTTTGCATAATTAGGCTTTTCAGGATTCTTTCTCGCAATACACTAATATTTCGCGGTGAAGCCTAAGCAATGTACTGCGGTGAAGCATACTAAAAGTGAAAAGGGGCAAGAGTTCTTTATTCATACACTCGCGAACCCTCCGCCTCTCAGGTCGCCTAAGTGGACATACTATGCTGGCTGATAGCGGCCCCCTCCCACTTTAAGTATGCTTCACCGCGTAACTAAAATGTACTGCGGCGAAGAAGCCGTACATTTGTATTGAGTGAATAAATAAATGGTTTTTACAACAGTACAGAAATAAACGCGCACCATGCATCATTCTACCACACGAAAGAGCGTCGCAACATACGGTAGCTGATTCACACAGGCCGTGTAGCCCACTTATCAGTCGTAAAGGGTATTATGGGTAATTCAAAATTTCAGACACACGTGTTTATGTTTACGTTCGCACTCCTTGTGTATTAAGACTCCCAGAACTTCCACAATAGAAAGTAATTTACAACACACAAACGCAAAGAACACTACATGTCTCGTTTTGAACTCGGCCGTCATGCAAATGACATATAGCGCGGAAAAACGTGAACATGCTGTGTGTTAGCGTCGTAAACTTGATACTAGGCAAGGAGCTAGCACACCGCAGTCCCGCGACAGCCGCTAATGAGATCAAGACGGAAGCACATGTCTGTGAACGCGCAAACGGAGCCCTTAAGCCACTCTGCTCCTCAGCCACCCCCACTGCACGGCTGCACCACTCGTTTCAAGCGCAGCACACCAAACACACATTCAGCGCTGAACAGTGGGCTGTCGACGCAGTTGCATTTACATGACTTGCAGCGAGCAGCACATTCCTCGATGTCCGTTAAGCAAAGTCGGACACGGCGACGCCACATCGTGGTTCGCTGAACTTCGCTGCCGAGGCGCTAGGCCACTTCGATATTTCAATCGTCACCACCGCCGGGTTCTCTAGAAAGCACGGGTCACACAACGCAGATTCTCTACTGCCAGAGTTCACCGAGGCCAAAGCCGCACTGCCGCACCACCACTACTCACGTCTTTCCGCCAAGTAACACAGAACCTACAACCAACACACAAGCAACGCACTACAATCACATGAGCAACGTTGAACAACGCGCGGTCTAGAGAACGATCAGGCAGAGGACGAACACGCCACGGCGTCGCTCGGCGCCAGCATCGCGCCTTCTCAAAAATCCCTAAACAATGCTGTCCCTAGGCATCTAGGATCAGGTCACGTGAGGGATTTTTGTACGACAATTAGACGCACGCGTGCAACGAGCCCTGTGTGATGACTGGTTGCCTGCAGCGGAACGACTGCGCTGAATTCTTGGCTGCGAGGTTTGGTGAGTGCGGGACTTTCTTCTTCTGAGTTTTGCCAGGCTTTTGTTAGTGTCAGAAACAGAGCTGGTAATTGTGGTTGTCGTTGCTGCCGGGTTAGTTTGCGGCAAGACAATAGTAGGCAGTAGAGAAAGCAGCATTCAGAGCAGCCATGGATTTGAAGTCGTTGCGCAAACCGAAATTGCTGGAGCTTGCAAGAGAGTTGGGTCTGGATGTCTCGGACAAACTCAGAAAACCAGAACTGCTAAGGGCTATTCTTGAGTTAGAAGCTGAGGATGACGAGCTGTCGGAATGCCTTGAGACCATTGAGGAGAGGGAGACGGCAAAAAGACAGGAGCGCGAACTTAAAGAGCAAAAAGAGAAACAGGAACGCGAACGAAAAGAACAAAAAGAGAAAGAAAAAGAAGAGCGCGACCACGCTTTGGAAATGAAGCGTCTCGAGGTAGAGATGGAACGCGCTCGTAATGGAAGTCAGGCACACGGTGCAGGAGAACGAGTATTGTTCAATATGACTGACCTGATGCGGCCGTTTAAGCTTGGAGAGGACATTGGTTTGTTTCTGGTTAACTTTGAGCGAACGTGCGAGAAGCAGGGGTTCTCTCGGGAAACGTGGCCACAGCGCTTGCTCACTTTGTTACCCGGCGAGGCGGCCGACGTAGTCGCTCGCTTGAAGAGAGAGGAGGCAGAGGATTTCGACCAAGTGAAATCGAGTCTGCTAAAAAAGTACAGGCTGTCAGCGGAGGCGTTCCGTCGGAAGTTTAGGGAAAATGAGAAAGGCAGAAGTGAGTCATATACAGAGTTTGCCTACAGGCTTATGTCAAACATGCAGGAGTGGCTCAAAGAAGAGAAAGCGTTTGGTGACCACGAGAAAGTTCTGCAGTGTTTCGGGCTGGAACAGTTTTATAGTCGGTTACCTGAGAACGTGCGGTACTGGGTCTTGGATAGGCCAGACGTTAGTACGGTGGCTAAAGCCGCTGAGCTAGCCGAGGAGTTTGTGACGCGTCGGGCTTGCGGAGCTAAGGACGGTCAAAAGGGTGAATTTGGCTCCAAGTTTGAGAGGCCAAAGTTCACACCCATGAGAGCAAGGGGCGACACACGTAGTGCGGATGTGAGTGAAAGAAGTCCGACCGAACGTAAGGAGACGGCGGCAACCGAAGCCGAACGCAGAAAGCGGTTCGAGACGAGGCAAGCGCGCGTTTGTTATACGTGCCAGAAGCCGGGTCACTTTTCGGCGCAGTGTCCGGAAACAAAAACAAAAGTCGTGTTTTTGTCATTATGAAGCACTGACGACAACATGAAGCTTCTCGAGCCGTACATGCGAGACCTCCACGTGAACGGGAAAGAGTGCAGAGTGCTTCGCGATTCCGCAGCTACAACGGATGTAGTTCACCCCTCTTACGTAGAACCCGATATGTTCACGGGCGAGTGCGCATGGATCAAGCAAGCCGTGGAAGCTCATAGCGTGTGTCTGCCCGTAGCAAAAGTGCTTATTGAAGGACCTTTCGGAGCACTTGAGACGGAGGCGGCAGTGTCATCTATGCTGCCCCCCCAGTACCCGTACCTATTTTCGAACAGGTCCGATCACCTCCTGCGCGAGAAGGGGCTTTTGTTTGGTGAGGTTAGCGTTCAGGCCTTAACCAGATCGAAGGTTCGGGAGCTCGCTGCAAAGGCGGTAGTTGCGGGGCCGACGTTGTCGAACAATGAGAAAGGGTCAGAGGCGCAGCAAGCTGATATTCAGAGCACGCCCGAACTGAATAAAATTGAGCCTGTAGCGTTGAAGGCACCAGATACTGGAGAGGAAACGCCCGACACGGGAAAGTTAGAAGAGCTATCTGCAGATTTGCTCATCGCGCCTACGTCAGACGGACTTAATAGGTTGCTAAAAGTCAGCCGGTCGGCTTTGATAGCCGAGCAAAAAAAGGATGGCAGCCTAGAAAACATACGCTGCATTGTCAAGGAAGGTATCACCAAGAAAAATGCTCATTTTGTGGAAAGAGGTGGGGTCCTGTACCGGAAGTATCTAGACCGCAGGGGAGTGGAGTTCGATCAGCTGATCGTGCCTCAGTGCTACCGTCAGGATCTGTTGCGCTTGTCGCATGGAGGTTCGTGGTCCGGACACCTAGGAGTTAAGAAAACTATGGACCGTCTCTTGCAAGAGTACTATTGGCCAGGGTGTTTTCGGGACGCAGACCACTTTGTGAAGACATGCGACACCTGTCAGCGGGTGGGCAAACCAGGGGACAAATCGAGGGCGCCGTTGAAGTTGGTACCTATCATTACGGAGCCTTTTAGACGGCTCGTTATTGATACAGTGGGACCTCTGCCGGTAACAGCCACGGGGTACAGACACATTTTGACTGTGATCTGCCCTGCGACAAAGTTCCCTGAAGCAGTGCCGCTTAAAGAACTCAGCTCAGTTGAGATAGTCAATGCACTACTGTCCATATTTGCGCGAGTTGGTTTTCCTGCGGAAATTCAATCAGATCAGGGCACAGTGTTTACTAGCGCTTTGACGACAGCCTTTCTAGAAAGGTGCGGGGTAAAGCTGTTACACAGCTCAGTGTACCACCCCCAGTCGAATTCCGTTGAGAAGCTCCACTCCGTCATGAAGCGCGTGTTGAGAGCATTGTGCTTTGAACATCAAACTGACTGGGAGCTGTGTCTGCCTGGGGTGATGTTTGCATTACGGACCGCGCCGCACGCGGCTACGGAGTTTTCGCCAGCTGAGCTGGTGTACGGTCGCTCGCTGCGGTCTCCGCTTCGCATGCTTCGAGAGTCGTGGGAAGGCAGGGGCGACGACCCAGTCGTGGTGGAGTACGTGCTTAGGCTCCTCCAACGCTTAAGAAGGGCACAGGAGTTGTCAGGTGTGTGTGTGTGAAGTGATTTTTAAAGAGAAATGGAAAAGATAAGTGCAGTGCCGTAACTGTCTCTCACAGGAGGACACCTCAACAGCACTGCACGGCGAAAGGGGTGTGGGGAGAAAAAGATGGAGATAGTGACCGGAAGTAAAAAGGAGAGAGAGACCGGAATAGCGAAAAAGAAAATGCGACAATGTAGCAAAGCGTTTGCGGGGCCTACAGCCGCGCTCTGAGGTGTGTTGCTTCATAGAATTCCATCAATGCCGAAAATGCACGCTTGGTGATGGAACTGTGAGCATTGGGGAAGAGTAGGCACTGCAGGGTGGTGCATGGCAAGCCATATCGGCGGTAGGAGGCGTACAGAGCCTCCCTCTCGGTCTCGAAGGCCGGGCAGTGAAGCAGAAGGTGTTCTAGTGTCTCCACGTCGTCGCAGTTACCACACACGGGGCTGCCGGTTCCCGTGAGCCTGTGTGTGCGCGCCGCTGTTTTGTAGCAGCCGATGCGCAGGCGGAGAAGGAAGGCGCAGTCAGCCCGAGAGAGGCCCGCACGCGGGAGCAGGCGCGGGGGCGTTCCCGCCGCGACGCGCCGATCGGGCCGTTGCGCAGTGAGGCTGCGCAGAACCGCTGTCTTGGCCGCATCGAAGCTCGTCACCAAGTGGGTGAGGGGAAAGCGCTCACCGTGCGCCGCCTTGGCGAGGGAGTCAACCTCCTCGTTGCCTGGCAATCCGATGTGCGCGGGTATCCATTGAAGCGCCAGGTCGCAGCCTTGATTCACGATGTGTCGCAGCTTGCAGCCAACTCGAACAACAAGGGGCACTCCGCCGTAGTCCCTGGCCAGCATGCAAAGCGCCGCACGAGAGTCAGTGAGAATGGCCGCTGACACAATGTTCGGATGTTCCAAAAGAAGATCGGCAGCGAGATCGACGGCGGCGAGTTCGGCCACTGTCGATGACGCGGCAAAGCGCAGTCGGCACTGGCGCGTTTCCGAGATGTCCGGTGCCGTACAAGCCGCAGCACCAGACCCGTCCGGCGTCACCGAGCCATCGGTGTAGACGAGAAGTCGTCCTGCCAGTCGCTCGTGCAGTAGGGAGGTGGTCTCCTGCCTCATGGCGCACACCGCAGTTCGGCGCTTTGAAGCAAATGGCAAAGGCCCAGCAGAGGGCCAAGGTTTATTACGATCGGACAGCCAGGGCCCGTCGTTTCGAGGTGGGCGATGAGGTCATGATATTGCGCACATTGCTAAAAAACAAACTCTACGTGCAGTGGGAGGGCCCAGCACGGATTGTTCAAAAACTGTCGGACGTTAACTACGTGGTGAGTCTGCCAGGAAAGCGGAAAGCACAGCAAGTTTACCACTGTAATCTGCTCAAACCTTATAGACAAAGGGAAGCAGTGGTGTGCATGCTGGTAAACGTTCCTGAAGAGCTTCCGGTCGAGCTTCCGGGACTAGGCTCAGTGACGAACAGGGAAGACACCGATCAAGTCATTAGTGACCTAATCAGTAAAGCACCGCTGTCGCCTGAGCAGAAAACCGAACTACACCAGCTCTTACAAGAGTTTCAAGGTCTGTCCTCTGAGAGGCCTGATAGGACTTCTGTCCTTACTCATGACATAGAACTTACCTCCCCAGAGCCAGTACGATCCAAGGCGTACCGGGTGTCACCCCGCCAGAGCGATATTATGGAGGCTGAGGTAAAGAAAATGCTACAGCTCGGTGTTATTGAGGCGAGTGAGAGTGATTATACCTCCCCTTTGATTTTAGTTGAGGTACCGGGCAAGGAACCTCGTCCTTGCGTCGACTACCGCAGGCTTAATTCCATCACTAAGGATCAAATTTATCCGATCCCTAACATCGAGGAGCGCCTTGAGAAAGTTAGTAGCGCTCAGTTTATTTCCACCCTAGATCTTGTCAGGGGTTATTGGCAGGTTCCACTTACAGAAGAGGCTAGTAGGTATTCGGCGTTCATTTCACCAATGGGAACATTCCGTCCTAAAGTGTTGAGTTTTGGTTTGAAGAACGCGCCATACTGCTTTTCAAGCCTCATGGATAAAGTGTTGCGGGGACAGCAAGAATTCGCTTTACCGTATCTAGACGACGTAGCGATATTCCCCGCATCCTGGCCTGAGCATATGGCCCACTTGCGGGCAGTGCTAACCCGCCTGCGCAATGCGGGCTTGACAGTCAAGGCTCCCAAGTGCCAGTTAGCACAGGCCGAGGTTGTCTACCTCGGTCACGTGATTGGACGGGGTCGTCGCCGCCCCTCTGAAATAAAGGTGGCCGCTGTGCGAGACTTCCCGCAACCGCGCACGAAGACCGATATTCGGTCGTTCTTAGGTGTCGCCGGCTACCATCAGAGGTACATCCCCAGGTACTCTGATATCGCGGCTCCCCTGACGGATGCTCTAAGAAAAACAGAGCCCCAAACAGTCGTATGGGACGAGACAAAGGAAAGAGCTTTTAGCGCCCTAAAGAGCGCCCTAACAAGCCAGCCTGTGCTACGATCGCCAGACTACACAAAAGGGTTCGTTGTTCAGTGCGATGCTAGTGAGCGAGGCATGGGCGTTGTACTGTGCCAACGGGAAAATGGAGAAGTGGAACACCCCGTCCTGTATGCTAGTCGTAAGCTGACCAGTCGTGAGCAGGCGTATAGCGCCACCGAGAAAGAGTGTGTGTGTCTCGTGTGGGCCGTTCAGAAATTGTCATGCTATCTAGCCGGCTCGAGGTTTATCATTGAGACGGATCACTGCCCTCTCCAATGGCTGCAGACCATCTCTCCCAAAAATGGCCGCCTCCTGCGCTGGAGCCTCGCTTTGCAACAATATTCCTTTGAGGTGCGTTACAAAAAGGGGAGTCTCAACGGTAACGCCGATGGCTTAAGTCGAAGCCCCTAACGTAGGAATCAACCTCAGAGTTGTTTGTTACTGATGTTTTTCTTCCTGAGTCAGGATTTTTAACATATTGCTTTTGTTTAGTGTTTCAAAGTGATGACGTGCTTTCTAGTGCAATTTTCCAATTTGTGGACGCGTTCTGAGTGCTGCTAGACTACTGTAAGGAACTAGGCAGTGGTATAAAAGGGGAAAGAGCCTGGCAGGGCTTAGTGAGGCTTGTGCCGTGCTTGCTGACTGAGCGGTTGAGTTTCGGCGTAGTTCTAACGCTTGCCGGGAACGAGAACAAAAATGTCAACTCTCCCGAAGTCACTTTGCAGTGTCCTGTGTGAACCTGAACGAGAGAACGAGGCCTTCTCTGTGCGCTGCGCTCAAGAAACGCCGAAGGACGCCCGACTTCGGTTATGAGCATCATCGAGCGACATCCCTCCGGACAGCGGATGCAGTCCCCTGACCATCGGGATCTCCTTCCCCCGGCGGGGCGGTCTGTTACGTTTCGCCTACAACGCGCGGTATAGCCGGCGCGGATGCAACAGACGCCGGGGCTTCGTTCAAAGCGGCGGACATTTTGGCCCGTTCGGCGCCGCCGATACGCCTCCCCGCCAAGCGCGTCCAGACATGTTCCAATGCCACGTGTCTTCGTGTGTGCGTGTGTGTGTGTGCATGTTGGTGCCCACGCTTGTCAAAGCGCGGCAGCCGGGGAGAGGAGCTCCCCAAATGTGAAGCGAGGAGGTCTGAGCGGCGCCGGCCCGGCGGATGCGTCACCTTCTAGTCTCAACGTGCCCGAGCACCGCCATCACGTGGCCTCATCCCGAGGCGTTCCTTCTTCCCCTCGACTCCGAGAGTATAAGAGCAGCTGCTCCCAGACGCCGAGAGAGGCTCCGATTTCTTCCGTTGAGTGACGTGCTCTCCCGTCTCTCCACTTCGGTCGACCTGACCGCCCGCTCTTTTGCGATGCTAGAATAAACAAGTTGTTCGGTTACCAGTCGACTCATGCTTTGCCGGGACCTTCGGATGCTTCCAGTTGTGCCCCAGGCCGCCAGGCCAACGCTACCCTTGGGGCTTGCGACCCATTTGCAACAACGGGTGTCAGCGCTGAGATTCCAACAATATACTCACATAATTACAGGAGAATCGCACCAGTAATTATATCACGGTGCTGGGACCGGACTCAGCAATAGAGTGAGCAAAGAATTGAACAGAATAATGGCGTTTGCAACTGTGGTAATTGTAGCTGCGAACAAGACTTGCTCACACAAATTTGTGGGGATAAGTCACAAAGGGTCTTCGGTTGGAATCGTTTTTTTTTTACACGACAGGCTACGTTAACGCGTCCCTGTGTCCCTTCGCATAATCTCCAATGCTCCTCTGCGTGTGTCGTGGTAAAAAGATAAGACGACCTTGAGTATTTCTGAAGTTTCCTAAAGCTATACGGAAAATATGGAAAGGCTATATGGCTTTCCTGTAAAACCAGTGTGACTCATTAAGACGCTTTAACTACACTCTAAAAACGTTTGCACACTTTGGGGTGTATATCTGCCACACAACAACAATCGTCATCTGCCTTGATGCGTTTCCTTTCTTTAACGCTGCAAGCCCGGTACTTAACCAGTAACGAACGGCGTGCGCGTTATCAGCATGACACAGCATTCCCGACAGGAAAGTAGCGGGCGCGGCGCTTTCAAGAAAGGAAACGCATCAAGGCAGATGACGATTATCGTTGTGGGGCTTATATATATACCCCAAAGGGTGCAAAGATTTCTTAGAGTGCAGCTACTCAAATACATGTAAAACGCAGGAATGTTTTTATGAGAAATCCGCCAAACCGATTTGAATCAAATTTGTTGCATTTAAGAAAGTTAAGTTGCAGTGATTGCAGCAAATAGATTTTCGATGAAGACAGTGGAATTTTTCATGAGAATTGCCGGAAATGAATAAACGTGAAGAATAGAAACATGAACTTTATAAATCTGCAATTCAACCTTGCAAAACTAATACGCATTTCTATAAACTGCATCCGTCAGAGCATCAAAAGCGAACAAATTTTATATGCACGATCTTACACCTTGTGTGAATTTGTTACTAACTTTGGAAGGATGTTTCTAATGCAACATTGAGAAAATAATTAGCAGTATATATCAGGGTGGCGTATGACATATCACTGCTGTCCACTTTAGATGTATTACTAACCGCAGTTTGAAGAATTGCGATATCGGTTTTAGTTGCTGAGGTCGGGTTCCACACGTCAAGACTTTTTTCTCGAAATTTTGCATTTTTTAAGGTTTACGTAAAGAAAGTAGACAGCCTAAATAAAATATCGCTTTCGGAAATCACTGCATTTTAACACTTTCCTTTAAATTCAACATAATTCATAAGATTTGGTGCAGTGGTTGCTCTGGAAAGCGATTGCAGATTTCGCATGTTTGTAGATAGCAGGACCCGAGCTTACGCAGTAAAAGACGTCAAGTTGCTGCAGTACACCACAACTGCAGGACGCCAAGCGACAAGTGTTATTGAAAAAAAAAGAATATATAAAAATGCTGCTGCAGGACTCATCTCATGATGACTGTCGATCGTAATAATGCTTAGCATTAAAGCGTGTAGCAACGAACCATATTTCTGGATTCGCATTTGTTAAACATCTGCAGTTGTCAATGTGAGACTTCCGTTGGTTTGGATATGTGTAGCCTAATCCGGTATCCTCTCATGTTGGGATAACATCCACTCGCCATAGCAAGACTTGAACATGGCGGCGTGACGTCGATTGTGTGACGTCGATAGAATGACAAAGGCGGTGTGACGTCAGCGGCATGATTACAATCCCGTGACCATTCTTAAATGACGACGTGACACATGACACGTTGGTATGACATGATGACAACCGGATGGCGACGATGGCATGAAGAGGACAGCACGATAGAGACTGTCTGAACAAGACTCTATGACAACGATGCCACGCCAGTCCTGGCATTTGTTTGTTTGTTTATGTATTTCAAGGTACTCTACAGGCCTCATGAGGAGCATCGAGTAAGGGGGGCATCACAGTAAGGAAATTGCACACGAGAACACCGCAAGGATGAGTAGAAGCAAATAATCACAGCAAAACAGGGTTACAAATGCAGAGCTGCGGTAGTAAACAAACATTGGAAAAATTTTATCAGACACCTAATGAAACATCGCGTAAAGAAACTGTAGTTCAAAACATGAAAAACAGAAAAAGAAACAATACTAACAATTCTGAGATAAACAGAAATTAATTTTAGTGGTAGCGTACAAAACAACTGATATATATTATTACGCACAATTGCTCGCGCACACGATAAAGAAGTGCAGATTAAGGCGTGAAAGAGGAAAAAAACCTGCCTGACGTTGCACAGCTATACAGAACATATGGCAAAAAGTCTGACACTTTTTTATGACAGAAGTTGCATAATCTCGAGTAGCCCAAATTTATCTCTATCCGTTTGCGTGACAGTGCCCTCAGGAAGAGAATTCTATAAACTGATGGCTCGTAGCAAAGCTGACTGACCAAATGCATCGGTGTTTCCGTAGGTGTGAGTGAACTTAACTCATTATTCAGTTGTCGTGATACACAACTTGCACGTTCCAGCAGCAAAGACGATGACTTCATTTGATGAATATATTTATGGAACAACGACAGCAATGCCCGTCACGATTTCTTAATGCAGGAAGTGAAAGATTTTACACCGGCTTTACACCGAATCGACTCGTCAAAGGCCACAAGACACACGGGAAGCCGACAAACCGCCTCTCAAGGAAAGTGCACGGGATGGTATGAACGTTCTTCTCCCCCGCCGTCACCATTTTTGCGACAAACCGTATATTTCATTTTGGCGCCTACAAGACTCTACGAGTCTCTTTTCCGCGGTGAGTTTCTCGCATTGTTATTGGGCGCAATACACATTTTGTCTAGTGCTGTAAAACACATCAAAGCATATCTGTCATTTGGAATGCTCATAAGACGTTTGCCATCACTTTTTCTCTAGTGATTGGCAGCACAAATTGTTCTAGCACATTTGTAATTTTATGTCTGTCTTGCTCCCAGGTGGATATCTGTTTTATTTAATTGTTTTGCAAAATCAAGTTTACTGCATAGCCAAATGAAAACGTTTGCAAAGTACCGCGCATGGTACGCCGTCAGTCGGAAGGCAAGTCTAATTGGTCGCTGTTGACAGTGTCGTGCTTCACTGTTGAGCAGCACTGACCCGATTGCACAGTAATAACAAGCTTCGCCAACTGGCTACAGATTATTGCTATAATACTCCAAGTGTTCAAAAAAATGCATATATTCCCCATCCGAACTGCTCCAAAATGCGGGTGTGGCTTCTCCTAAATTGCTCTAGAACGAATTTTTCCTATTCCAAAAATTGATCCAAATCCTAAATTGTCTGGACAACCACTATTGGTGGCTTTCAAAAAGACCGATTGCATGGTGGGCTAGTTGGCGTAGCATTGTTTACACAGTATGGCAGAAGGACAGCGGGCGATTACGTGAGCACTGGCATAACATTGAGAAAATAGCCTTATCAGGCCACCTTGACGCGCATTCCGCACGCTGCGGATGCAAGCCTGTGTTTGACCGCACTCATTTGCTGGCCACAAACAATGACCAGCTCACCAGAGAAACTGAATGAGCTGCCGAGATTGAGAAAATAAATTATGTAAGTTATTGCCGTTAGTCTCGTTATCTGAGAAAGAAATGTTGATGGCATTTATTCTGGTCCTTTGGAACGCGCATCGGCGCGTAGCGGGTTGCTTCCACGTCGGTACAGAAAGGCGAAAGGCGACAGTCTCGCTCGCGTCACAAAGTTCTTTCAACGACATAAGAAATTGAGCACCTTAAGTGCATCTCGGGGTTCACGTAAGCGTATAGTATGGTTTCATGCGCACTACATGAACAACTTCAGCGCGAGGAGGACGATGGATCGAACCGGGGTCAGAACTGCAGGGGACGACTTCGTAGGTCACGCCACTGAGGCGGCGTGTAACTTTGTAGGGACCATAATACCGGCGGATCAACTTTTCCGAGAGTCCACAGCGAACCTGTGTAGCCTCCTGTGCAGCAGTGTTATACGCGAAAGTCACGTAGGGCAAAATCTCGTCCCACGTCATGTGCTCTACGTCGACATACATGGAGAGTATATCAGCCAGCATTCTGTTCAGAGGTTCCGTTAATCTATTGGTTTGAGGGTGATACGCTGTGCTCTTGCGGTGAGAGCTATGCGTCAGCTGGAGAACGTCCTACATAAGTTCCGCTGTAAATGCTGTACCGCGGTCGGTGATGACAACAGACGGTGCACCATCTCGCAGTACGATGTGGCGTACAATGAACTTGGCCACTTCATACGAGTTTGATTGAGGGATCTTCAGTTTCGGCGTACCGGGTTAAGTAGCAGGTAGCGACGACTACCCATCTGTTGCGCTAAGAGGTCAGTGGGAATGCCCCAAGTAGATCCATTCCTATTTGTTGGAACGGTGCTTGAGGAGGGTCTACAGGAGAGAGAAAACTGGCCGGTTTGACTGGTGGTTTCTTGCGGCGCTGACAATCGTGGCAGGTGTTCACGTACCGTTGTACAGAAGAATAAAGCCGGGGCCAGTAATACTGCTGTCGTATCCTTGCTAATGTCTTAGTGAATTCCAGGTGTCCCGTGCATGGCTCATCATGGCAGGCTTGCAATATGTCTTGGCGCAGCGCCGACGGCACGACAAGGAGGTACGTATTGGGACCGCTTCCGCAGTTTTCGCTGTAAAGGACGTTGTTGTTCAAGTAGTATAATGATAAGCCGCGCACGAGCGAGCGGGGTAAAACACCTTCAACTCCTTGAAGGTGCTCGATCAGCGGCAGCAGCTCAGGGTCAGCGCACTGTGCTCAGCCATGTTTATGGCGTCGATAACGCCGACAAATGGCAAGTCATGGTCAGGGTCCGATGACGTCGTAGGGAGTGGTGCGCGTGACAAACTGTCAGCGTCACTGTGCTTCCATCCAGACCGGCAGACAACTGTAATGTCGTGCCCTTGTAGGCGTATAGGCTCCAACGTGCTAGTCTGCCTGAAGGATCCTTGAGGTTGGCAAGCCAGCACAGCGCGTGGTGGTCACTGACTGCCTTAAAGGGTCTACTGTACAAGTAGGGTCGGTATTTACTAATATCCCACACAACCGCTAAGCATTCTTTTTCAGTGGTTGAATAGTTTTTCTCAGCCTTCGTGAGAATACGGCTTGCATAAGCAATGGTGCGTGCCGCACCAGCTTGCCAATGCACAAGAACTGCGCCGAGACCAGAATTGCTGGCGTCAGTATGAATTTCAGCGTTCATACTTGCTCATACTTGCTCATTTGCCTTCGTCGCTCATTTGCCTTCGTTCTTGCTCATTTCGCCTTCGTCGAATTGAGCAAGAATTGGGGCTTCTTGCAAACGCTTGCGCAATTCATTGAACGACTGCTGCTGCTCGTCCGCCAAAATGTAAGGCACATCGTCGCATGTAAGCCGTGTCAGAGGCTCAGCAATTCTCGAGAATCCCTCGACGAAGCGCCTACAATGTGCGCACAATCCAAGGAAGCATTGGACAGCCTTCTTGTTTGTGGGTGGTGAAAACTCGGCGACGGCAGCTAACTTGTCGGGGTCTGATCGGACGCCTTGAGGACCAACGACATGGCCAAGAAATTTGAGCTCTTGGAACCCGAAGTAGCATTTGTCAGGCTTGATGGTGAGGCCGGCAATATGGATCGCAGCGAGGACACTCTCGAGTCGTGTGAGATGTTCGTCAAAGGTGCTCAGCAAGCACTTTGAGTTCAGCAAGCACTGTATCCATCATCCGCTGAAAGGTTGCAGGTGCGGAACAGAGACCGAAGGGGAGAACTTTCAACTCATAAAGCCCATCGGGTGTCACAAACGCTGTTTCTTTCACGACCCTGTTCATAAACTTCGATTTACCAATACCCTGACTTAAGATCCAACGAAGAGAAAAATTGGCATGTTGTAGACGATCCAGTGCGTCGTCGATGCGTGGCAATAGATAAACGTCACGCTTGGTGACACGGTTCAACTTTCTCTAATCTACACAGAAGCGTAGTGTGTTGTCTTTCTTTTTGACTAACGCTACAGGGGAGGCCCACGAGCTGGTGGACGACTGGATCACTACGTCTTGGAGCATCTCTTTCACCTTATGCTTGAGTGAGTGAGTGAGTGAGTGAGTGAGTGAGTGAGTGAGAGTGAGTGAGTGAGTGAGTGAGTGAGTGAGTGAGTGAGTGAGTGAGTGAGTGAACATTTATTTGGTCCAGCAAAATGCGATAAAACGCGCACCTGGCTAATCACACGACGGGACTGACAGATCTAGTCTGCCGCCCCGATTGCGGGCGCGCTGGACGGCCAGGATTTGGTCCTCAAAGACGGGACTTCACAGGAGCACGTCCCACTCTTCCTTGATGAACTTCGGGCCCAGAGACCCGCACTACCAGAGCATACGAGGCAAAGTAGCAACCTCACCACAGGCCACGCAAGAACAATTCGGATAAATCTCGGGATATATGCTGTTAAGGGACGCCAGATTTGGGTAGGAGTTCATTTGCAGGAGTCTCAGTGTGACAGCCTGCGGCCTGCCTAGCTTGGAGTGAGGCGGCGGGAAAGCCCTTCTCTCCAAGTAAAAGGATTTTGTGATTTCGTTTTGCGTGATAGGAGCGTGTCTGTCTCCGGGGAGAGAGTCGCCCGATCCGAGGGCAGCGGGGTCGGTAAAGCCATGCGCAGCCTCGTGGGCAGACTCGTTGAGGTTCAGAGGAAACCCCCCCCCCCCCCCCATCACCCCGACGTGTGCAGGGAACCAAAAGATCGACTGTTAGGAGGTGTTGCCGAGATTGGCGCCTTTCAGAATTTGAACTACCTGCCGGGCTACCCGGCCTTTCTGGAATGCCCTGACGGCGGCTTTCGAATCGCTATACACCCTGTCTCTCCGACCGTCTTGCATGGCGAGTGCAATCGCTTCCCTTTCCACTGGAGACACTCTGTAGGGATGCTGACGAACAGGACGTGCGGACTCGTCCGTGATGATGCGGTGCTTTGTGATGGACGTGCGCCGCACTTTGGATGACGTTGAAAAACAGTCCGCAAATTCATTCACGAGAGTCAGTAGACGATCTTTCTGGTGGCCTGGCAGAGCGGCCTTAACGTGAATCCGTTCTTTTAGGCTGGGTAACCCAGATTGCTGAGACGATGCGGTTTCCAATGCGGCAATGTTAGTGACATCAGTGATTTCGTGAAGGAATGCGATTGTCGTTCCTCGCGGTACATGCCTATATTCGTTGATAAAGTTTGTTAGCAAAACGACTGAGCATTTGTTTCGCACTTGAAGAAGCCCTCTGGCTATACAAATGTGGCGCTCAAGAAACAGGGGCATGTTCGCCTCAGCAATTCCTTCGGCGGCGTCCTCCATGTCGCATCGGACAAGGGTAAGCACGCTGCTCTTGGGCGGCAACGTGACGTGATCGTAAGCCACGCGAAGCGCGACGTCATGGTCGTTGTCATTACTGTTCGCTACGCCTTGCGTAGTAGCGAAGCTGACCCTAGACTCTTGCAGGTCGATGATGGCACCGTTCGCCTGAAGGAAATCCATGCCGAGTATAAGGTCCTTTGAACGTTCAGGCAGAATTACGAAGTCGCCGATGTACGTGAAGCCCCGAATGTTGACTCGTGCCGTCCATCGGCCCATTGGAGTTATGAGATGCCCTCGTGCAATACGAATCTGAGTTCCGGTCCTTTGCGTCGAAATTTTGTTCAGTATACGCGCGAGATTCTGGCTCATAACAGACGTGTCCGCACTCGTGTCGATTAACGCCGTGACTTCGTGGCCATCTATGGTAACTGGTACGTCGCCAGATACTGACACGGAACTACACTGCTTTCTCTGCGTTTCAATTACGTCATATCGCGGTCGTCGTAGTGGAGCATCTTCAGCGTTCGCAACGTCAGCGACCTCACCTCCGCAGGTCGCTGGACTCAGTTTTCCCGGGAGGCAGGGCCGGGTGAGCGACGCCTCGTTGCTCTCGGCGTGAAGTGAGGGCTGGAAGACCTGTTTCGAGCTGGTGACGCTGACTAGGGTTCGCGGAATCGTGGGGAAAACGAGGTCCCTGCGTCCGCGAGGTATGCTTCAATCTCCAGGGGGGCGTTCACCATTGCGCGGACACGGCGCATTCACCGAAAATCCACGGAGTCCAGATCGGCGGTAAGAACACGCTCTGTAGACGTGATCGGCTTCACCGCAATGAAAACACAAGGGCCTCCGGTCTGCGGTGCGCCATACGTCACTCTTGGGGGGTGGTCGTTTTTCAGCCATGAATGGCGTGCGGCGAGGCCTAAAGTCGCAAGCCACTTGTTCAGCAGCGCGCACACCATGATAGTCCGGGACGTCGCTCACAACGCGAAAAATCGGGGACAATAATCTTCGCGCTGCTTCGGCATACGACATGCGAGGTTGGGGCTGCCGTACCTCGTGCTGGGGGGTCTCGCTTCGCTCTAGGACTTGGACTGCCTGCCTGATTTCTTCCCGGACAACCTCAGCCAGAGCGAGTCGCTGTACCGATGTTGGAACCACCTGAAGCTTTTGGAGCTCTTCTCGAACAAGCCTAATGAGCTCTCGAAAGGCTTAATCTGCAGAAAACTAATGTTTAACAGTCTCGGAAGAGAACAGCAGTTTACGACAGGTACTGAGGCACTGGAAGTGGTAAGGGAATACATCTACTTAGGACAGGTAGTGACTGCGGATCCGGATCATGAGACTGAAATAATCAGAAGAATAAGAATGGGTTGGGGTGCGTTTGGCAGGCATTCTCAGATCACGAACAGCAGGGTGCCATTATCCCTCAAGAGAAAAGTTTATAACAGCTGTGTCTTACCAATACTCACGTACGGGGCAGAAACCTGGAGGCTTACGAAAAGGGCTCTACTTAAATTGAGGACGACGCAACGAGCTATGGAAAGAATAATGATAGAGGTAACTTAAGAGATAAGAAAAGAGCAGATTGGGTGAGGGAACAAAGGCGAGTTAATGATATCTTAGTTGAAATCAAGAAAAAGAAATGGGCATGGGCAGGACACGTAATGAGGAGGTAACATAACCGATGGTCATTAAGAGTTACGGAATGGGTTCTAAGGGAAGGGGAGCGTAGCAGAGGGCGGCAGAAAGGTAGGTGGGCGGATGAGATTAAGAAGTTTGTAGGGACAACACGGCCACAATTAGTACACGACCGGGGTAGTTGGAGAAGTATGGGAGAGGCTTTGACCTGCAGTGGGCCAGGATGATGATGATGATGATAACTCTTGTTTTAGGCCGCGCATCAAATTCCTGGCCTTCTTTTCTTCCGGCATGGACGGATCCATCCGTCGGAAAAGTCTGCACATATCTTCGACAATTATTGCGACGCTTTCGTTCGGCCTCGGTACTCTCGCCTGAATTGCAGATTCAGCTCGCTCCTTGCGATCGAGGCTGGCCTATGTGCCAATTAGCTGCCGTGAGAATTCATGCCATGGCGATGGGGCCGCCTCACGGTTCTCAAACCACGTCCGCGCATAGTCCTCGAGGGCAAAGTAGGCGTTGCGTAGTTGCGCTCTGGAGTCCAGCCGTTGTATTTTGCGACACGCTCAAAGTGATCGAGCCAGTCCTTTACATCCTCGAAGGTGTCCCCATGGAAGGACGTGGGGATTCGCGGCTGGTTGAGGACGACCTCGGCCGGCGCGGTCTAGGAAGATGATGGAACCGACGTACTCATCCTTCTGACTTGGTTGGGTAGCGGTTCGTGCTCAGGTGGCAGTCCTTGAAGTCGGCGGCTTGTCCGCCCGTGCACAGGAGTCAGCTCGACCGGACTTCCTACTGGGCTTGTAGACGGTGTTCAATCAGGGAGTGGTAGCATGTACCCCGCACCTCCACCAGAAAAATGTAACGTAGATCTTTCACATCTTTGCGGCTATCTATATATATATATATATATATATATATATATATATATATATATATATATATATCATGTGACCTCGAAGAATCGTCCACTGGGAGAAGAATTTTCTTATACCGTATTTACACGAATTAGGCCGACCCCGATTCTGAGCCGACCCCCTAAAGTCCGAAGCCAACAAAAAATATATATATATTACCTCGAATGTAAGCCGAACAAAAAAAGCAAGGACAGCGTTCACAAAATGCAAACGCTGTCCTTGCTTTTTTTTTGTTCTTGAATGTAAGCCGAACAAAAAAGCAAGGACAGCGTTCACAAAGTGCAAACGGTCAGCAGTGGGTTTGAGCCACATCTGACGTGCACGTGGTTCGCTCGGCTCGCGCTTTTTGCCAACATTTTCGGCTGTTTTTCGAGTGTGTACCCCTGAACTTTCCACATTTTCGGATCCGTGAAGTCAAGAGGAACACGCCGATACCCGACCTTTGTGGGTGGTTGGACCTTTGTGACATTTCTTGCCGTGTTTTTTCGACTACGCCTTGACCGTGTGCTGTGCCTAACCGTGTTAGGGTTCGCGAGGCGAGGCATTGCTTGCCCACCTCTTCTCGTCGTATAGGCTTTTCCACGGACTTTGTAATGGAGTGTGAGGTGGAAGGGGAGTTTTTATCCCCCGAGGACTTCACTAAAGACTTCGGTTGGCTGCTCGTTGCCGCCAGACGTTCTTCAATGAGCAAGAGAACCGCGGCCAATGCCAGTGCGGCCGACGTTCAGCATAACACCGGATTCAACGCTCGGCGTAGCGGCGACCGCGCGGGCATTAAAAGCAAGATCATTCGAGGGGCCAGGATGCCTCCGATGCCCAAGGAAGAGGCAAAGATCTTCGTGCGGCCCAGGGGAGGCCTGTGCATCAGCAAGTGTGAACCTACCGCAGTCGCCGACGCCATATGGCAGGCTGCCAGGCTCGATTCGGCGTCGCGGGACACCGACACGATGTGTCCCAACTTTCAACAAAACATAATGGTGATCAGCACACCAAACAGGGACAACGCTGCACGCTACGTCGGCATCGAGGGCATCTCCGTCGCCGGCCAACGTTTCGAGGTGAGCGCTTACGAGGCCGCCCCCCACTACACGTGCAAGGGCGTCATCCGAGGCGTCTCCCTTACCGACGGGCCCGCGGCGATCAACAAAAAACACGTCAACTCGAGAAATCCCAAGGCGCTAGGCGCAAGAAGAATCAAGAACACCGGCACCGTGGTGGTCCTGTTCGAGGGTGCCAAATTTTGTCTCCTACGGCGGCACTATCGTCAGGTGCACTATATTTCGCAAGCAAACGGACGCGTGTTACAGCTGCGGGAGACTGGGGCACCGCTCTGACGTCTGCCCTTCGCCCAACGACGCCATCTGCAGAGGATGCGGAGAAGCAAACCCCGACGCTCAGCATAGGTGCGTTCCCAAATGCAAGCTGTGCGGAGGCGACCACCTTACCGCCGCCAAGGAGTGCAAGCGACGATTTCAGACGCCATATCTCGTCAGGCGCAGACGGGGGCAACGCTCCCGCGCGCTCAACGCCGACCATTTGCCGCCCATGGAAAGCGCGAATCAAGGCCGGCAAGCATCGCCTGACCAGGCCCCGCACACTCTCAAGTTCAACAAATGGCCACAGAGGGCGAAAAATCAATCGAGGCGCGTTTCAGCGTAAGCGCGCAAGTGGAGCTACTGTAATTTGGTCGAATACTTTAATTGGTGCTTTCTCTGCTAGGGGCGCTGAACATGCTGATTTTTTTACTTTACACAAACCATTGACATAAAGAATCGAGGTATCTAAGGATGTTTTTTTACCTCAGGCAAATAGGCAGTTGATTTTTTTTTCAATTTGATTGTTGAGGCTGCTTTTTAGTCATAGCGTCAAGGTTTTTGCACTTTATTAACCACCGACAGCCGACAGCCTATTGGTATCGATGTGTTTCCTGGCCGTTGGCGTTCGAATACCACGGCGGTAAAACATTTTCGAAAGCATGCTGGTTTCGTCTGCGAGTCGTTACACAGACTTGCTGTAAAGAGGTCTACTCTTGGCAAAAAATAGTGCCTCATTTTGTTTAGGCGTTGATTATCATAATGAATGCGGCGGAGGTTGACGGAATACGCTTGAAGGTACGTTTTTATGCCGTTGATCTCCATAACACCGTAAGTACGCAAACCGATGTCACAGAACACTCGATGCATCATTGTGTGTTCTCCGTCATCGCTTGTTTGCTGTACGCCTACTAATTCTTCACTTCTTCTTCAAGTGTTTCATCCTCCTTTTGTCCTTGTTCTCTTGTGCTTCACTTACAGTATGTCGTTCCGTCAGCTGTAATGCGCATTTGCAAAACCAATACGTTTGATAAGACGCAGTGGTTATCATAATTTCACTACACATGTATTAAGCTGACATATGTGGTTCAGATACAGATACCTGTATGCGGACTTGCACGACGTTGATGCGGAGATTAGGATAATTATGACACCCGTAAGGAAGAGGCAGCTGACGGCCGTAAGCTGTTGCGTTCTTTTCGCCAAATTACCCGGCCTGGTAGTGCTCTAAAGATGCTGTATAAAAGTGACACGCGGTGACAGGGAATTTATGTTTAGCAGCCGACTGTACGTTTTGTAGCTTAGGTCTTCTTTCTTGTGCGTCTGTGCTACCCTTATTAATGAGCCATTTCTTGACTATGTTCTTGACTATGTAACCGCGTTTGTGTGGATCCGTAGATGTGTGCTTTTTGTTGTACTTGTAAAATGCAAATAAAATATTTTCAAGCTTACTCAATCTTTGGTGTGTGCGTTTATTCCAGTCGAGGCCATCGTGCCACCTGGAAACCGCACTCTGTCAGTAGCCCTACACGAAATGCAACAGCTGGAGCGCGGCGGCACAACTCGGGGTAACGGCGGCGTAATAAACGAAAAACCGCTCGGGATGCCCTTAAAAGTCAGTTCAGAGTGTGCCTTAACTCGATATGACTCAGCGCTACATATATTCTGCTGCGCCTTGATCGTGCTCCCGCCAGTTTGGTTGCTGTGTGGCAAACGTAGCGCCTACATACGTATGTAGGCGCTACTTTTGCCACACAGCAACCTAACTGGCGGGAGCACGATCGATGCGCATTAGCCAGAACCCAGTAGGTAAAGCGACCATACTGTGCAAAACCCCGTTTCCGTTTCCTGTTGTACAGCGCCACCCGTGGTCACATACTTTAGTTCACGACGCCACCGCTACGCTTATTTCCGTAGCACTGTGGAAGGTACAGTTTCCCTTCTCTAAGTTTGTATAGGTGTTCTGTGGCCTGACCGCCAATACGGTCGCAGCCGCTCCCGGTCGCGCATTTACATTCGCTCGCCTGTGCAGCCGGTCGACTGCAGCGCCGCCCCCGCGGCACCAACGGGAACTATATATCTAGGTAACTTTTCGCCCTAGGGGAGCGTAGGTCCCTAGGTGTCGTGTAAAAAACGCACCTAGCTCCTGAAACGCCCTAGTCCCCATGCGCTCGCTCGCGCGGGGCCCATAGAAATATACCATAGCGCAGATAGTATGTGGTAGTATCAGCATGTATCAGTGGTAGTATTGTTTGTGCCAACTCGCCGGAGTAGCAGAGTAGGCGGTTCATTGTGCGTGCACGCAAGCAGCACGACCACGAACGAAGCGATATAAGGTGGAACGGCGCGTTTTACGGCAATTGAAGTTGTGTGTGTGTGACGCGCTTGGTGTGTGCAAAGAGCAATTTAGTTGTGCGTGTGACGAATGTGTATGCGCAAATAGCACGACCACGAACGAAGATGGAACATCGCGTTTTGGCGTGCGCAAACAGCAATCGAGTTGCGTGTGTGACGCGTTCGTTCGCGCAAACAGCACGACCACGAACGAAGCGATGCAACGTGGAACAGCGCGTTTTGCGCAATCTAGTTGTGTGTGTGTGCGTGGCGCGTTTGTGGTGTGTAAAGACCACGACGACGATCGTCTTCTAACTGCGCCAGAGCAAACCGATTGTTGGATTCTACATAGGTATTGAACGGGCGTTAAACCTAGAGAAACACGGGATTGCGACGCGACTAGCCGCGATGTATAGCACTGTACATGTACGTACGTAAGTTTACTGCACAGACTTAATTCGGAGTGAAGGGACACGCCACGAGTGATTTGTATGTGGAGGTTAACTCATACGTGCATTAATTAGCGGCGGTATAGGAAAAAAAAAAGGGGGGGCGGGAGCGGAGGGAGGCGGGATTGCTGAGACAGGTGCTCGAAAGCGTTTCCACGCATGTTTTGTCGGTGTACTCGATGAACTAAATGCCGCTTTAAAGAAATTGTGACGAAATGTTGGCATGTGCGTAGTGGCACAGTTTAAATGTGTCGGAGAGTAAATCCGAAAAGAACCGAAGCATACCATGTGTAAAAAATGTGTGAAAACTACAGCTGCAAGCTTATGTTATGCAGCATTGACCGATGTCGAGATATTGTTCTCATGAACGTAGCATCCATCGCCTTTGCACGCATGTGCTGGCTTCGGCGCACTATCATCAAGGCATTGATCAAGGTTAATAAAACTACCCGCAAAGAGTGCGTCGCCCTGGTGTCGGTTTCGGTTCTCAACAGTTTGTAAATTGTGCTTTTTGTTGGCGATTCTCTAGACAAGGGATGAAAACGAAAACTGGCAATTAAAATAAGCAACACGTAGAATATTTTAAACGAAAAACTGTTTCAACATTTCTTTATGTAACTCTAATTCTAAGGCTCTAAGCGCCACCTATTTCCGGTAGTCAAAATGTGCCATGGCGGCTTCCTGTCAATTGGATATGAGCGTAGCATGGGAGCTTCAATGGTACATCTCAGCTTTTTTGGTTATCCCCAGCTGTTCCTTATATTTCCTCGTAATAACTCTTTCTTGTACCCAATAGAATACCGAATATGAATCGTATAGAAGCTCAGAGGCTGCACCTGTCATTCACATAGACAGGTAAGGTAGCTGTTCGCGACCACTTTCAACTCATCTGGGACGTACATAATTTTTTTGTTATTTATGCATGCTTAGGCATCATTTTTCACGCCGCCTGAAGTTCTCGCTAAAAGTACGCTTTAAATGCACTGCACGCCTTAAATTGACACCCATCTAACGTGTTTGAGCCGTTATTTATAGCCCATATTTTGCGGACTACGATTTTAACCTCATGCGCACTACCGCCCGTTTGTTCTGTTGCGCTCGCGATATCAATGTTTTTAGATCCAGAAGGCTGCTTCCGCATGAGAAAAGAGACTCGCCGTGTTAGATTGTACACATGGAAAGCGAACGCTGTGACACATTCTTTAAATTGGCCGACTTTGCAAGCGGTGGCATCATTGCCGTCGTCGAAGTGTATATACAGGCACACTATAATAGAGACATACGTATTTACAGTGCCAAATGAACAATTTGGTGTTTCGTCCCTTGGCGCTCTCCTGCTCGGCCTGACAGGCAGGTGTCACGCAGTGCGTTGCACTGAAAGCGCATGAGCATACCGCGAAATCTACGCGAGCGTTTTTATAGACAAATGCTCGAAGATTTCTATCACCAGCTGCCACTTGAAAGTGCGTTTAGCTAGCAGGCCAGCAGTGTAGTGTCTGCGCTTTCAAGCATACACTTGATCATACGAAGATAATGAGACAAAGTGTAAACACATGAATGACAGATTCACTATTTCTTGACACTCGTAAATCCTCAAACCTGCCAATTGTTCGTTGGTGCGTGAAAAAATGGAATTTTGTGATGTTTAAAGGCAGACATTGGTTCATCCAAACGTGGCTTTGCCTAGGCCGTCGCATTGTATGAATGAATTATCAAATGCATGGGCATTGGAGCAATGAGGTGATGTAGTTGAAAAATGCACCTTTGTTCTCTTTTCACTTTGCCTCATGGTATGCTGTCTCAAGTTTAGCCATTGTCAAAACAGCAATTTCGACTGGCACAGCAACACTCATCTGAATGGCATCTGTCAATGTCGTAAGTTGTCATTGCTCCTTTCAGCACATATGTTGCATGGTCTTTGACATCTTCAGCACGACCTAAATGTGTTTCACAGCTGTGATTGCCGCAGTGCATATAGAAGCAACGAAGTGATCCCAAATAGTTTTGCAGAATAACTGAAATGTGGGCAAGTTCATTCGGATTCATGATTATGGCAGATTTGAACCCAACACTGTGTAACACTACTACACAGACTGGCGTTTCGGGTAGTTGAGACAAGAGTCTTATTAAAACCTCGTTGAGATTTGACAAACTGTTAGCTAGGTGGGATAAAGTAATTGTGATTCAGAATGGTAGCCTCAACATTGAGCACAAGGCAAGAGGTGAGTTTTTTATTGTGATAATTTTCTACAAGCATGCACATTAGCGTTACAGTAGTACAAGCATCTTTGTAGCACATCCTTCCCTGTATAAAAAGGGTCATGTTGCTTACTGCTTAGCTGGTGTTATGCATTGTCCACTTCTATGGTGTTGATGCCCAGGATCTCTACAAAACGGAACCTCTTCGGTACAGTCGTGTGGCTGCTTGTGTTCGTCTCCCCTAGCCAGAGGCATGAAGGGGGGTTCACGGTCACTGACCAAGTCTGATGTATAACCCGACGTTTTGGAACTACACACGGGTTCCTTGTTCACTGAGTAGGACAGGAAATCGTCGTCACTTATGTAGCCAGCATGTGACGTAATGAACATGTGTAAATGGCAGGCATAGTCCCTGGTGTCCGGTTCATCGTAGCTGGCGTCAATTGAACGATTAGCAATTCTAGCAGCCGCCAGGATGACATGTTCTTTTCTTTGGCAACAACAGTGGCATTGTCCCAGTCAATCTTGTGACTATGTTCCTGCGCATGCTCGGCAAATAATAGTCGTGTGACTATTATTTCTTAGATCACGTTTTTTTTTTCGTTTCCATGCCTGACCAGCCGAACTTTCATCGAACCCTTGATTATGCAGCCAGAGGCAGTGGCACTCGTTGTGTCCTGTTTGAGATGAATGGTCTTTTTGTCCGTGTCTATCCACTATCACCTGGGCTTATCTCCTGGCTGCTGAAGTGTGCCTGCATTTTCCAGGTCAACTACTCGGACATTAATGTCTGGATACAAATTGGGTAGATCTTGTATGCCATGCCCAACATCAGAGTAAGTTTTCTGTTTCTGCTTGCACTTTTGCTCATGCACTTTCATTTTCCTCGGGTCCGGGAGTTGTGGAAAGAAGCTGTTTGCAGTAGCTGGAAGTGTAGTCCTAAGCCTTTGCACTAGCGAGGAGCTATTTTTCAGAAGGCTCAGTCTATAATCGTATGTCTTGTAGGCATCACCTGACGTCTCAAGGGAGTTCTTGGATAAGTTTATGGTGGCTTCTGTGAGATCATTGCGCTGTTGGTAGCGTGGACTGCACGCCATTTGTTGGAATTCTTATGAATTCTGCAAACAGCGAGCTGCGCCCTTTTGGAAGCTACAGTTTGTTGCGGTTCACGACCACTACACTATTGCACGCCTTGTGAAAACAAAGAGGCATTGAGTCGCAACCACAGGTCCTGTCAAACTAGCCAGTACTAGCTCAGGATACCCTTACTAGTATTTTGTGACGATGAGCCACCACACCCCTCCAATAGAAAATATGTCCATAGTGAACTTCTGTAACAGCTTTTCTCGGAATCCCAATTGCAGGAGTGTCACCCTTCTCTTAGCCCTGTGGTGCTAGCATGTACGACATGACTTGAAGACATTTGCTGTTTGTATGTATTTATGATGCAGCACTTTGTCATCTTGATAGGAATTTTTTGATTTCAAAGTGGCCTTCAAGTGAGAAGTGCTGGGTGGGTAAGCTCCTGTAGCTTCTTGGGCGCGATGGTTTTATTGCAAAAATATCAACATGTCTTGGACTACATTGTCCTTGTAAAGCCAGAATTCTTTCAGAGTTTGTAACACCTTGTCCAGCTCTTTCGAGTGAAAATGCAAAGTTGGCAGCAGCATTAATCTAGCACTTGTTCTTTCTTCAATTGTTGTAAAGAAGGTGGGGAGAGGCAGCATGCATAGCCTTCAATCTTGGTAGGCCCTTGTGGTGCCTGTTATTCTCCTTCACATGAGAACTTCACAGTGTATCAGCTGCGGGAAAGTCTTTGCCTAAGATGTACATTATGCCTCATAATGCATCAATCATGTGCTCATTTTATAGATTGGGAAACAGATTGTTGCCCCATTTATAGAATTTATCTCGAGCTTGCAAGAAAGAAAGCACTTCTTTCTATATCTGGGCATAGCCAGGCATTCTGTCTCTGCAAAATATCTTGAGGCGTATCTAGTAACATGTTGCCCATCGTCTTGCTTTTGGCTGAGCACTGCAACTAGACCACAGCACAAAGCATCAGCTGTGATTAGCAGCTGGTCTCTCATTTTGAGGAGCACCAACCAAGCACTGGATCTGAAGAAAGTATTTCTTTCCATTTTAAGAATTCTGGAACCTGTGTGGGTTCCAGACAAACCATGCTTTGAAAACAGCATGCTGGACAATGGGTGTAGTGTTTGCATGTTAGGAGCGAATAAACCTAGATAGGTGGTCATGCCCATTAGCAGCAGTATTTCTGGAGGATGGTCTTGGCATGTCTGTGACAGCTTTGAGCTTGTTTTCGTTCATGTGCCCCAAGTAGGATGTTATTGTGATGCCAAACTTACATTTCTCTTTGTGGATGGCAGCTCTTGCACAGTGGGTGCCCTCAAATGTACTGCAGAGTTCGTTGTGTTCATGTTTAGTTGAGCACCAACTGATAACCTCTACCATATGACAAGCAACCCATATAAGTTCTGGATGAATATCATTCATATACCATTGTGTTTGATCTGGGGCACACCAGATACCAAATCGCATGAGCAGTTAAAGCGAAACCAACGGAACGGTGCTGTAAAGGTGGTCAAGAACTTTCTGTAATTTTGAGGGATTTGCCAAAACCCTGAATTTGGGCATCAATTTTTCATACACCAAGCTGTGACTTGTAGTATCTGAAGGGTATGGTCTACTGCAGGAATTGGCTCATAGGGCTTGCTTGTTCAGTTTTTGTGTAATCCATAAAAGTGTGGAGTTATGGCTTCGTCACCATAAGCATGCACCAAGGAGTTGGCTCTGTCATAGCTGTCGTAAAACCAGTCTTAAACCTGGAGAAGTTTGGCTTTCGTATTCTATAAAAGCAGCCATACAAAACAGTGAAATATTAGTGCACAGGACACAGGCTCCAGTGTCAACATTGTCATGCAAGCTGCGCAAAGTATTTGAGGATGCGGCTTTGAATCTCCACAACCATTAACATTCTCAATCTGTCTAAGCACTCGACTTCAGCTTCACAATCACCTCTGTGACCTATTTAGCAAATTTATTTGGAAATAGCAGCATTCTGCCTGATGCACGAGATGGAACTTTATGTTGTGCTAGTCGCCTTACACACTGACCACAGTAACTTGGAGATCACCACCTTCTCGAAATGTCACGAACCACATTGTTTTCAGGGTGAGACAAGCAATCGTGTCTAATTATCATCTGTGACAAAAAATAACTGATGCCTGTGGCAAGGTGCCATTCAAGTGGTTGAGTTCCTCCAGGAGGTAGGGGGTGATACGAGTGAGAACCCTCAAAAGCCAATTATGGCCTTAGCCAAGCAGCCCCAGGTGACATAGTAAAGCGTTTTGGGCACAATGTCATTAGGCACCACCCTATATAATTTATTTGCTTCCACAACATCGGCATGGCTCGCGAATGTCCGGTGGTAAATTTCTGAAGCCACATCAACCTCGATGTAGTATCCCTAGTTCCAAATACTTCAATCTGCATGCCACTATGTATGGTGGGGGTTACTGGGAAGGAGAATAACGAACAGCTACACATAGATAAAAACTCCCTAAAGGCTGTTATTGTGGAAGGACTGCCCAACATCAACACACGCTATATGATACAAGAATGTTGCTGCTATCAAAGATGAATTCAGTCAGTAATTGAGGATGAAGATAGTTTTACTCAATAGCCTTATAAAAAATGGTAAAGAAAAGCTAATAAATTTGTAACATGTTTTCAATCTTGTCTGAAAAAAAAATCATTAGTATGTCTTCAAATATCTCGCGCAGCCGGTAATCCTGTTCTACTTCTTCATGACCTTCAGGTACGCTAGAGAAGTCTTTCTCATCATTGGGCTAAAAAATGTAGTTGAGCAAAAGGAGTAGACCTAGGTGGCTGACAGGATGGCTCTTCTTTAAGTGCTGTGCGTAGAAGAAAAAAACATGCAAACATCTTCAACACTGTAATGGGCACTAACTGTTAGGGATGAAACATGAAAAACCCTAAGGAAAAGATTTAGGTTTGGTGGATATGTAGAAAATACACAGACTAAAGACAGTGAAGGACAACGAAAAATGTTTGTGTAAGCTTCTTCACCAATGCGTTTGTTGCCTGTAGACAACACCAGGCAGAACTCGGAAAGCGACCTTCACCCCAAGTCGACGTCAATTCTGCGTGCAATTTGTGCATATTGACACAAAGGTGTGGGGCTCCTGCACTGCAGAACAGCGCGCGCAAAGGTCGGCGTCACGAAAGATAATAAAGTGCGTAAGCTGCACACTCTTGTTCTGCCCCACCATTAAAGAGAAGCATACATTTTGCACGACTCTGTCTCCAATCTATGTTACATTTTTCGGCGGAGGTGTGGGGTACATGCTACCACTCGCAGATCGAACGCCGTCTACAAGCCCAGTACGAAGTCTGGTCAAGCTGACTCCCGTGCAGGTACGGAAAGCTGTCGACTTCAAGGACTGCCACCTGAGCACGAGCCTCTACGCAATCAAGTCAGAAGGATGAATACATTGGTTCCACCTTCTTCATCGACCGCCCCGACCGAGGTCGTCCTCAACCAGCGACGAATCCCCACGTCCTTCCATGGGGACACCTTTGAGGATGTAGAGGACTGGCTCGATCACTTTGAGCGTGTCGCAGAATTCAACGTCTGGACTACAGAGCGCAAACTACGCAACACCTACTTTGCCCTCGAGGACTATGCACGGACCTGGTTTGAGAACCGTGAGGCAGGGCCCTATCGACATGGGACGAATTCCGACGGCAGCTAATCAGCACATACGCCAGCTTCGATCGCAAGGAGCGAGCTGAATCTGCAATGCAGGCGAGAGTACAGAGGCCGAACGAAAGCGTCGCAATGTTTCTCAAAGGTATGTGCCGACTTTTCCGACGCGCAGATCCGTCCATGCCAGAAGAAAAGAAGCTAAGGAATTTGATACGCAGTGTCGAGCAAGAGTTATTCGGTGCCCTAATACGCAACCCACCAAATATTGTTGCAGAGTTTTTTAAGCCGTATCGATGGAAAAGGCACTGCAGCAGCGAACAAGGCAGAACCGCGACGTGTCGACCCTATCGCGTGATTCTCTCGCTATATCCCTGGACAATATTAATCCCTTGTGGGAGCTCCTTAGGCTTATCGTTCGAGAGGAGCTTCGAAAGCTTCAGGTGGCTCCAGCATCGGTACAGCGACCTGCTCTGTCTGAGGTCGTCCGGGAGGAAATCAGGCAGGCAGTCCAAGTCCCAGAGCGAAGCAAGACACCACAGCACAAGATACGGCAGCCACAACCTCGCATGTCGTATACAGAAGCTGCACGAAGTTCGTTGTCCCCGATTTTTCGCGATGTGAGCGACGTCCTGGACCTTCTTGGTGTGCGCGCCGTTGAACAAGACACTCGCCTCGTTACACGCCATTCATGGCTGAAACACACCCACCCCACAAGAGCGACGTATGGCGCTCCGCAGACCGGAGGCCCTTGTGTTTTCATTGCGGTGAAGCCGATCACCTCTACAGGGCGTGTCCCTACCGACTGGGCTGGGCTCCGTGAATTTTCACTGAATGCGTCGTGCCCGTGCAATGGTGAATGCGCCCTGGAGATTGACGCATACCTCGTTTGCTTTTCCCCACGATTCTGTGAACCCCGGTCACCGTCACCCGCCCGAAACAGGTCTTCCAGCCCCCTATTCAAGCTGAGAGCAACGAGATGTCGCTCACTCAGCCCAGCCTCCCGGGAAAACCGAGTCCAACGACCTGCGGAGGAAGAGGCCGCTGATGTTGCGAACGCTGAAGATCCTCCACTGCAAGGACCGCGATATGACGTAATTGAGACGCAAAGAAAGCAGTGTAGTTCCGTACCAGTTACCACAGATGACCACGAGGTCATGGCGTTAATCGAAACGGGTGCGGACACGTCTGTTATGAGCCAGAATCTCGCGCGTATACTGAACAAAGTTTCGACGCAATGGACCGAAACTCAGATTCGTACTGCAGGAGGTCATCTCATAACTCCAATGGGCCGGTGCACGGCACGAGTCAACATTCGGGGCTTCACGTACATCGGCGACTTCGTCAATCTTCCTGAATGTTCAAAGGACCTTATACTCGGCATGGATTTCCTTCAGGCGAACGGTCCATCATCGACCTGCAAGAGTCTAGAGTCAGCTTCACTACTACGCAAGCCATAGCGAACAGTAATGACAACGACCGTGACATCGCGCTTCGCGTAACTGACGATCACATCACGTTGCGACCCAAGAGCAGCATGCTTACCCTTGTCCAATGCGACATGGAGGACGCCGCCGAAGGAATTGCTGAGGCAAACATGCCCCTGCTTCTTGAGCGCCACATTTGTATAGCCAGAGGGCTTCTTCAGGTGCAAAACAAATGTTCAGTCATTTTGCTAACAAACTTTAGCAACGATTATCGGCGTGTACCGCGAGGAACAACATGGCCGAACTGAGCTCATTTCTTCACGAAATCACTAACGTTACTGACATTGCCACATTGGAAACCGCATCGTCTCAGCAGTCTGGGTTCCCCAGCCTAAAAGAACGGATTCACGTTAACGTCGCTCTGCCAGACCATCAGAAAGACCGTCTACTGAGTCTCGCGAATGAATTTGTAGACTGTTTTTCAACGTCATCCAAAGTGCGGCGCAAGTGTATCACAAAACACCGCATTATTACGGACGAGTCTGCATGTCCTGTCCGTCAGCATCCTTACAGAGATGCTCCAAGACGACGTGATCCAGCCATCCACCAGCCCGTGGGCCTCCCCTGTAGTGTTAGAAAGAAAGACAACACACTATGCTTCTGTGAAGATTACAGAAAGTTGAACCGTGTCACCAAGCGTGATGTTTATTCATTGCCACGCATCGACGACGCATCGGATCGTCTACAACATGCCAAGCTTCTTTCTTTGTTGGATCTTAAATCAGGATATTGGCTAATCGAAGTTGATGAACAGGATCGTGAAAAAACAGCATTTGTGACACCTGATAGGCTGTATGAGTTCAAAATTCTCCCCTTCGGTCTCTGTTCCGCACCTGCCACCTTTCAGCGGACGATGGATACCGTGCTTGCTGAACTCAAATGGCAAACCTGCGTCGTATACTTAAACAATGTCGTTGTGTTCTCGAGCACGTTTGACGAACATCTCGCATGACTCGAGGGTGTCCTGCGATCCATACTGCCAGCCTCACCATCAAGCCTGAAAAACGCTACTTCGGGTTCCAAGAGCTCAAATTTTTTGGCCATGTCGTTGGTCCTCAAGGCGTCCGACCAGACCCCGACAAGTTAGCTGCCGTCGCTGAGTTTTCACCACTCACAGACAAGAAGGCTGTCCAACGCTTCCTTAGTTTGTGCGCATATTATGGGCGCTTCGTCAAGGGCTTCTCGAGAATTGCTGAGCCTCTAACAGGGCTTACATGCGATGATGCGCCTTTCATTTGGGCAGACGAGCAGCAGCAATCGTTCAATGAAATGCGCAAGCGTTTGCAAGAGGCCCCGATACTTGCTCATTTCAACGAAGACGCTGACACTGAAATCCATACTGATGCCAGCAATGAGAGTCTCGGTGCTTGTGCAGTGGCAAGCTGGTGCGGAACGACCCGTTGCTTATGCAAGCCGCAGTCTCACCAAGTCTGAGAAAAACTACTCAACCACTGAAAAAGAATGCTTAACGGTTGTGTGGGCAATTGGTAAATTCCGACCCTACTTGTACGGTAGACCCTTTAACGCTGTGAGCGATCAACCACGCCCTGTGCTGGCTTGCCAACCTCAAGGATCCTTCAGGCAAACTAGCCCATTGGAGCCCTCACTTACAAGAATATGATATTACAGTTGTCTACCGATCTGGCAGGAAGCACAGTGACGCCGACTGTTTGTCACGTGCACCACTCCCTACGACTTCATTGGACCCTGACCATGACATGCCATTTGTCGCCGTTATCGACGCCATAAAGATGGTTGAGCACCAGCACGCTGACGCTGAGCTGCTGCCGTGGATCAAACACCTCCAAGGAGTTGAAGGTGTTTTACCCTGCTTGCTCATGTGCGGCTTATCATCATACTACTTGCACAACAACGTCCTTTACAGGAAAAACTGCGGAAGCGGCCCCAATACGTACCTCCTTGTCGTGCCGTCGGCGCTACGCCACAACATTTTGCGAGCCTGCCATCATGAGCCATGCGCGGGACACCTGGGATTCGCCAAGACTTTAGGCAAGGATACGACAGAAATATTACTGGCCCCGGCCATATTCTTCTGTGCAACGGTACATGAAGACCTGCCATGATTGTCAGTGCCGCAAGAAAGCACCAGTTAAACCGACTGGCTTTCTCCATCCTGTGGACCTTCCTCAAGCACCGTTCCAACAAATAGGAATGGATCTACTTGGGTCATTCCCAGTGACCTCTTCGCGCAACAGATGGATAGTCGTCGCTACCGACTACTTAACCCGGTACGCCGAAACCGAAGCTATTTCGCAAGTAAATTTATATGAAGCGGCCAAGTTCTTTGTACGCCGCATCGTCCTACGACATGGTGCACCATCTGTTCTCATCACTGACCGCGTTACAGCATTTACAGCGGAACTTATGCAGGATGTTCTCCAGCTGACGCATAGCTTTCACCGCAAGAACACTGCATATCACCCTCAAACCAATGGATTAATGGAACGTCTGAACAGAACACTGGCTGATATGCTCTCCACGTATGTCGACGTAGAGCACAAGACGTGGGACGCGATCTTGCCCTATGTGACTTTCGGGTATAACGCTGCTGTACAGGAGACTACATAGCTTACGCTGTTCGAACTTGTGTAGGCGCCACGTCAGGTCAACACTTGACGCCATGCTACCTATGGCTGATAATAGCCCGACCAGCGAACACGCAGAAGAGTTCGTACAAAGAGCCGAAGAGGCACGCCAGCTTGCTCGGCATCGTATCCGGAGCCAACAGCATACCGCCACCCTTCGATACAACCAGGGTCGTTGCGACATCCATTACAATACCGGCGGCTGCGTGTGGGTCTGGACGCCCGTCCGCCACCATGGACTCTCAGAAAAGTTGATCCGCTAGTATTTTGGTCCCTACAAGGTTACACGCCGCCTCAGTGACGTGACCTACGAAGTGGTCCCCTGCAGTTCTGAGCCCAGTTCACTACGTCGTCGTCCTCCCGCTGAAGTTGTTCGTGTAGTGCGCATGAAACCCTACTATACGCATACCTGAATGCTGAGATGCACCTGAGGAGCTCCATTTCTTATGTAGCTGAAAGAGCTTTTTGAACCGAGACGGTCGCTCTTCTCATGGGAGGCAATTGACACAAAGATGTGGGGCTCCCGCACCGCAGGACGGCGCACGCAAAGGTCGGTGCCACTAAAGACGATGAAGTGCGTAAGCTGCACGCTCTTGTTCTGGCCCGCCATTAAAGAGAAGCGTATATCTTGCAAGACTCTTGTCTCCCATCTACGTTACAATGTAATCGTTGTCGGGTGTAAAATTAAGCTTTATATTGCATGTTTTACACATTACTCATCTGATGCCTTAGCAGCGAAGGTTTTTCCTCTGCCTTTCTTGTAAAAACATTTTGGGAAGTGCCCACGTGCATCTACTTTTATTTATTTTTTTTTGTCCATGGCACATGTGCTGTTGGCCTGGAACTGATTCACAATGGTATTAACAGCCATAGCGTTCAGGGCCCCGTGTCGCTGAAAATCCAGCAGTGGTGTTGGCGACTTTTTCCATATGAGAAAATTTATCCCGAACCATGCATCCCGATTCGTGCAGGCCCTCCACGTGGCATATAGGCGTTACTGAACTAATTAAAATTCTCAAAGTATAATGTGTCAAAATTTCATAAAGTATGGCTTGCACACAACTTTGAGACATGATAGCGTTGGATTGTAATTTGAATATGCGAGAAAACATCATTCTGTTGCGCGGAAACTCAAACACAAACCCCTTTTCCAGCTGCCATTTCAGGTATGTCTTAGGAGTGGCATGCCCCAGAAAGCTCGCCTTCGCGCATAGCGTTTGCCACCAGCATTTCAAGGGAAACATTACAGAAGCATAAGCTGCAGTTGCCCGGAAGCGTGAGAAGCAGCCAGGGATCTTTTAATGCTATCGTGTTCCACTCTTAAAGGCGCAGCTTAAGTGTCCTCCAACCTTTTTTTTTTTTCGCTGTTTGGGGACTGCCTTCTTGAAGGTGTTGCTTCGTTTCCTTTCTGCTGTAGGGTGAATGCAATATCTGCTTTGAACAACAGCAAAGCCACGTTTTGATTGCACTTGATGCTGGCCGCACTAGCGCGGCATCTCTCCTATCCAACAGTTCACTATGATGTTATCACTGAAATAGAATACACAGGACATCTTCGTGTACCACCTCATCTACCTCGAAGTAATATGCCATAGCTCTATGATCATATCCTTAACATCCACTACTTTCTTGGATTCATTTCAGATAGCTGGAATGTACAGACTAAAAAAGCTCGGAAGCGCTTGCACTCTTTGGAGAATTTTGTATGAGCATTTTCAGGCTGTTCTGGTGACAATAAAAAATACTGGCTCTCCTGTAATCGAGAATAGATGTAAGCATGAAATGGCTGCCGACAAAGCAGATTGATTGTAGATGTTACTAGCCACAATCTTAAAATGGGTGTAGCGCACATTCGCAATGGCACACCCCACCCCCCCGCATCACGCAACTGTACACTGGTCCATATGGAAGCAAGTTCCCTGTCAAAGACAGAACCCCATTGCAAGTCTCGTCTAGGTCCACCATATGCGCCGTGGACCTCGCGGACTGCTGGCATTGAAAAGAGCACAAGCAACTGTGTCTCAGTGCCAAAAAATGAGAAGTGTACAGTGCCTTGTATCTGCCTCTGAACGTTGCTATTAGAAGTGACAAATAAAACTTCAGCATACTAGAAGTTACAGCTTGAGTGATATTGTGAGCAAATATTTAGAACTCAAAAGCAATATTTTTTAACATGTTTGGGAAGTAACTAGCATATGTATTGCAGTCTTGACTGTTTGCCCGGATGAGCTGGTTTGAGTGCCAGGATAATGGCTCTGGTTTTTGGTTCATTGAAGGTGGCTGACAACAGGAGCTAAAAGCATTTCATGCTTAAAATGTCTGCAGCAGCGGCACTGTTCGGTTAGTCAAGGACCTCATTTCATGGCCCTCATTCTGACACCTTCGAACACTGTTTCTGCCTTTGTAACGCTTCCTAGAATTTGTCCTTCAAATTCTTGTGTGAAAGAACCATGCATCAATTTTGGCATATTTGTCAAACTGTACGAGCAGAATTGCTGCTGATTTCATAAATACAACCTGTAAATCAATACAGCAGAATTGTTAGTTGAAATATGTAATCCAAATCAAGGAGCCATTCTCAAGACGATGTTCCCGCTGGCACTAATGCGTGTCATTCCTGGCGTTGGTGAAATCTTTATTCTACATTATAAAGCATGAAACGTTCGCACATGCTCTTATTTCCTTGTTTTTTGGGCTTTGCTGTTTCAAGGAGCTTTGCCCTTTGAGTGGCAGCAGCCTGATTGACATAACTTCTGACTCACGTATTTAACATTTTTGCACGGATTGGTCAAGGAGTAGCCAGATTTTGAGAAGTACATCTTTAGCAGAGTCTATAGGTGCCGGCTTTTGGTGTGGAGAGACAAGCAGCTTCATAGCTTCCCTCCTGTCTCTTGTCATTGTGTCAGCAAACTGAAATGAAAACTCTCGAAACAGTATATTTGTTAATGAGGAATCTTTGCAAGGCACATTGTGAAGCACATGCCGATGAATTGCTTCAACCTTTTACATTAAACAAATTATGCCATGTGCTGTCAAGAGGCAAATAAAGCTGTTTGCTTTAAAAATTAACAATAATCTCCACAGTTTGTGAAGTGATTGAGATATTGTTACCCAGTACCTTCAACAAAGATGTTATGGGAAACAGTGCAAGGAACTAGCATACTTACACTAATTGCATGTATTTGGCGAAGTTGTGTGGGAGACAAGATAGCCAACCAATTTTCCTTTAATGCATGTGAGCTTTGTCATCTTCATGGTGTAATGTAATCTTTTCAGGTAGCAGATAAAGAATGTGTGGCAACATGAAATGGCCTTTGATGACACAGGCGAGTAGTGGATGCCACACTTCAGTTCTAATTAAAGTTACATCAGCACAGAGCATGTATGCTACGACCAAGTTGGGTCCATACTTTGGATTACCGTGTACAGTGTCACTCTCTTCTGCATTGCAGAAGATGGAAGCCAGTGTTTCTTTGCTGTTGCTATTTCAATTTAGTATATTTTCATGTTTTCATGCTCTGCAATATACAGCCAGAGGTTGCACGGTCTTGAAATAAAGACTACTTTTTGTGTTTTCAAGATAAAATTTTAGCTATAATAAACGGAATTTCCAAAAAAACAAATTTTATGTTTGGCCTGCCTTCTTTTGGGTGATCAGACATGGGAGCTATTGAGGCATCATGGCTCATACGTGCTGCCTTTATGCTTGAGAGGTGTGTGCACAATGCTCCTTACATGTTGAAAAAAAAAATGGAGACCATCCATAATTGGTCTTGGGTTGCTTTCTTAGCCACAAGTGCTATCTGAAAATATAGCTGCTTTTTGTTACTCTTTCTGGCGGTGCGTTTTAGATACATAAAAATTATGATGGACGTGCATGTTCAGTGTGATTGCAGGAACGAAAAACTTTACTGAAAGATCCTTTGCAAGAGATGCAAGTGCTTGCCCATTTCATGAAAAAAAAGGCTTTGTTTTCATTGTATACAGTAATCTAATGGTCAGGCAGACTTGATCACAAAAGCAAAGAGAGAAATTCAAAGCCTGCTGACCACATCGTAACTGTCTAGTGCATAGACAACACTTGCACGTTGGCCAACAGCATGGGAAAGGAGAAAGAGATTGCCATGAAGCACATGTGGTGAAAAGGAGAATGAAGCAAAAATTGGTAGCATTCAGAAAAAGCTAGATATTCTTGATGAGAAAACTGAAACATTGGACAAATAAATAATAGCAAACTTTATCAAGTCTTACCGCCGTATTCAGCAATACATATTGAAGCTCATGCTTGACTTGATATAAATGACGCATGGTGTGAACGCGCCCAAAATGCTCATTGCGTTTCTTTTGGTGTGTTCATGACAGGCGTCATTTAAATCGAGTCAAGCATGGGCTTCAAGTTAAGATGCATTTATGAATACGGGGGTTCGTGTTGCGGCATGGTGAGGCTCTCTGGAATGAAGACTTCATGAATTAGAGAATAGATGTGCCCGTGAGAACCTACTTTTACGTGTTATCGCAGACATCTGAATCACAGGAGCAGTCTGAAGCATGTGATAGGTTTGTGAAGACTTTCCGAGAAACGTGCATGGGTTTTCTCTGCAACAGTTTGCTACAATCGGGGGTATGACTCATTTTACATTTCCTGATCACCTTGCATATTTCCGCACAATGCTTTCGTCATTACTGTTCAGTGGTTCAGTGGCACTGAAAAGGCAATACAGGCATGAATGTCAAAAGAGGCACTTGTAGGCAGGGTAAATGCAAGATTACCTTGTTTACATGTCCATAGTTTGTGCTTACAAAGAAGGCAGAAGAAGGATGCCAGGAAAAAAAGCATTTCGTCTGAGGTTCCTCTCATTATGAAGCTGTTTACAATGATGAGAGCTAAACACAAAAAGTGTGGTCCTAATGAATGGACACATTCTCCCAGTTGCAATTCATAGTTTAAGATATTGAGGGACTTCAATCGCACTTCAAAAAGAAGTCCATGATCAATAAACAGTGCAGGAAGGCAGTATAACAGTTTTCATTGACAGTGAATTGGCCCTAGGATATGATCCAGTTTGCATCTTCAATAAAATGGCTATTGATTGGCTACTATTGACCTGTACAATAAGTGCAGCACGCAGTACCATTTATGCCTTGGGCCTCACTTATGCCATGTCAAAATTGCGGAAATACAACAGATTCATAAAACCAGCTCTCTTTATCACCTTATCTTAGGGAGGTACTTGTGAATGTTACAGTGCAGAGCACGAACATTTCCTTAGGAGAAACCTTCCAGTTATTTATGAATTATATGGGAGAGGTTCATTACCTCTTGAAAACTGTTCTGCATAACACTCTTGCTTCTTCACACATCTATCATGATCCGTCAAATACGGGATAAGTTGGGTGCTGCAGATAAATGGTTCCTGCAGAGCCTAAAGCTACAGCATCAATAGGTAGCTAAATTTTCATTCTTCAAGTTTGGTCCAGTTCTCTGAAACATAGACATAGAACTGAAACTGTTCAATCTGAGTACCAATATTAAATGTGTTATTTTGGGGCTTCAATGATTTGCTGAAGTTGATGGAAAGTGAAGGACTGTATAAAAAACATGGCTGTAAGGTCAGCTATCATCTTCTGCGCATAAACTTTCAGATATTGCACTAAATATAATCTAAAACACATGAAAAGTTTTTATACATTAAAGTACAGCCACACTGGATCACGCTAGCATCATTATCATATGTCACTGGTGTGGCACTTCAACACAATGTGGGAACTACCATGGCTCGTACAATGCTCCGAAGGATACATTGCAATAGCGCAACTATGCTCAATGGCATTTGAACTGTTTCTTGCAATTTACAACTTCTAGCCATGCACTTATTCATTTATGACTTGGATAGTCGTGAAGCCTAAGTGCTTTTCTACCTAGCAATACTGCAAGCTTGTCTGCTGACACTAGCTGCACAAAAGAGCAACAGTAGCTTGTGCTCCAGCAGAACTTGAGGGCGGATTACAAGTCCTTGCCACACTATAGATGAGAAATATGAACATACTCCCAAGCTTCAATATCTTAGCCGGTGTAAAGCTGCAATACAGGTACTGCACTCCCTTAATTGCACTGCTTACAGCTGTCAAACTATACCTCTGGTGCTATGCACATTTTGGGGATGGCAAGAAGTTCCACTAGACAAGGTATCAACCACACAGGCATTTAAAACATTGAGTTAAGGGTGTTTAAGACTGACTAAACACAATTTGCCACTTGGCTTGGATCTCGATTCCTTTCCCCTCTAGTGTCATTGACTGAAGAGCCACAACAGGAGTAGAGTAGCAATGCTTTGTTGTCTTGCCTGTTTACTAATAGCAAGAAACTACGCTCTAGCACTGTAGCATAATCAAAGAACAAAAGGTTAAGTGCAAGCTTGATCAACCAGCTCTCCAGTAGTCTGGGCCCCACGTCAGAGGGTATCGTCGTATGGTGTCAGGACTACAAAAGTGCATGAAGACTACTGGAGGCTGCAGTTTCAGTAGAAGGTAGGGGATAACCCCTAATTAAGGGTAAGCCTTTGCTTTTGACAATGATCGGCCAAATTTAATCACGATTTCCCACTTCTCCGCCGGTGCAGAAATGCCATCGTCCTTTTAAGATTGACCACATTACAAAAACGTACGTACGTACGTACAGTCCTATACACTGCGGCTGGTCGCGTCGCAATCCCGTGTTTCTCTAGTTTTAACGCCCGCGCAGTACGTATGTAGTACTCAACAATCGGTTTGCTCTGGCGCAGTTTTAGAAGACGAGATCGTCGTCGTGCTCTTTGCGCATCACAAACGCGTGACACACACGCACGCACGCACACACACACAACTCGATTGTCCAACACGCGCTGTTCCACCTTGCATCGCTTCGTTCGTGGTCGTGCTATTTGCGCGAACAAACGCGTCACACACGCAACTCGACTGCTCTGCGCACACCAAACGCCAAAACGCGATATTCCACCTTCGTTCGTGGTCGTGCTATACACACCACCCATCCACACACACACACACAGCTTCGATTGCCGTAAAATCCGCTGTTCCACCTTGGTATCGCTTCGTTCGTGGTCGCGCTGCTTGCGTGCACGCGCAATGAAACTCCCACCCTGTTGCTCCGGCGAGTTGGCACAAACCCTGCGCTAGCGCATATTTCTATGGGCCCCGTGGCGCGCGCATGGGGACTAGGGCGTTTCAGGAGCTAGGCGCGTTTTTTACACAACAACTAGGGACCTAGACTCCCCTAGGGCGAAAAGTTACCTAGATATATAGTCCCCTTTGGTGCCGCGGGGGCGGCGCTGCAGTCGACCGGCTGCACAGGCGAACGAATGTAAACGCGCCTCCCGGTCCAGGGGCAGATCCAGGTCTCGTGGCCGCTCCAGCGGTCGCACCAGGAGCCACTCCGTCTCCAGGGCCAGGTCGAGGTCAGGATCTCTGTTGCGATCCAGATCCAGGTCCAGATCCGCTTCCAGGGGCCTCCCGGGTTCCAGAACCCAGCCGGCATCCGGGCCTCAGCCCGCCTCCACACGTTGCGGAAAGCAGCCGGCCCTTCTTTGGGCCGATCTGGTACGACGCAAGCCCGGCGCCAATACCCAGGCTGCTCCGACATCTCGTAGCAACCCGCCCACAGAGCAAGCTAGAGACGCGGAAGTCATTCCCTTACGCAAAGAAAACGACGACCTCAAGAACACGATCAAGACACGAGTTAGCGAAATGGCAGAGATTAGGAAACTCGTTTCGAATGTGTCGGGTAACGGTGCATCAGTCATGGCCACCGAGACTCCAATCCCAGCTCCGGTAGACGGTACTGCGACGTCCTCCAAACGCAGGGCAGTACTCAAACAAACATGTGAATCGGGAGCGCTGTCTGCAGAAGTCAGCGAGATTAAGCAAAGTCTCATTGGGCTGGCAGATGGCCTCAAACAGGTCACCGCTAGCGTCGCTTGCCTCAGTGATAACGTTCGCCAAATTCAGGTTGCGCTCGGGGACCCCAACAGGGGCCTCGGAGCTCTCGCAGATCGCATCGACGCCATTGAGGCGCGAATGGCTTCATCCGCCTCCGTCGTACAACCGCTAACCGTTCCCGCCATACTAAAGGAAGCTATATTTCATTATCCCAGCAGCGCGGCGACAGGAGGACCCATTCTTTGCGCAGGCCTAACTGCCCCGTTAGGTGGTAGTCCGTCAGGTCAACCATAATGGATAGATTCAAAGAAAGTTTTCGCATTTGGCAATGGAACTGCAGAGGGTATTCTAACAAAAAAGCCCCTCTGCAGCAGTTTTTCAGGTCTTTCTCTGCGAAACCTCAGGTCATTGCTCTCCAGGAAACATAAATCTCCGCCGCCTCGCTTCAGGGATACAGGGCCGTGTCGGGCCAGCCCGGGGGGCGAGGGATTTGCACCTTGATCGATAAACGGCTAACTCATATCACCCACGACCTCAAGCTGGCAAGGAGTAGAATCGAATATGTCATGGTTGAGATCCTGCTCGACGTTCCGCAGCGGAATCAGCGCAGAAACAGCGTGTTCGTCCTCAATGTATATAGCAACCCGAGAGACTCGCGCCAGCAGTTCAAGACCATTCTCAAGAAGGCGACCGACTTGGCCGGACCTCGACCCTTCGTCGTCGTCGGAGACTTCACCGCACCATATGGCGTCTGGGGTTACGTCTACGACACTACCAAGGGGCGAAACCTGTGGCAAGACGCCAACGAGATGGACCTCACTCTAGTCACTGACAAGAATTTTCCTACGCGCATTGGCAACTCCATCACCCGGGACTCGACACCCGACCTCGCCTTCGTGAGAAACGTCGAGGAGGTGGGTTGTGAGAACATCGCCATGGAGTTCGGCAGTGACCACTACATTCTCGAGACCAACTTCAAGGTGTCTCGGAGTAGGGTCAGGGAATTCACGTTCATCGATTGGGACCATTTTCGCAAGATTCGTGACGAACACGGGAGAGCCAGGGCACCCGCCACTCTTGAAGAATAGTGAAGGCATCCGGAACGACGCTTCCGCGGCCACCAAGAAAGTGGAAACAGATCTCGACGTCGAGCGGATGGACAGCGGACTCGCCCACCTGGCCGAGGCCAAAACCGCCATGCTCCGCCGATGGAAGGGTCAAAGGCTCAATCGCAGACTCCGAAAGAAGATTTCGGAGCTCAACAAGGTCATCGAAGACCACTGCAAGGCGCTATGCCAGCAGCAGTGGGACGAGCTCTGCGAATCCATCGACGGACAGATGCGCAACGGCAAATCCTGGGGTATGCTGAAGCACCTTCTCGATGAAAGCGGCTCGAAGTCAAATCAAAGGCATACGTTGGCCCGGGGGGCCCTTCACGAAGCCACCAGGTCTAACACGGTCGATGAACTTGTCGCAAAACTCATACAGAAGTACCTGCCTGTCCGTCGAGACGTAGATCCATCGACCCAACTCCCGGACTACCGAGGCCCTGCACGCCCCAAGCTGGATGAAGACTTCTCCATTGCCGAGGTCAGACAGGCCATCTTCGCGCTCAACCGCAAGTCTGCGCCGGGTCCGGACGGAGTCACCAACAGAATGTTGAGAAACCTCGAAGACACGTCGATTGTCTTTCTGACCGACAAGATAAACGAGTCCTGGAAGAGCGGCATTGTACCTGCAGAATGGAAGACTGCCTGCACGGTGCTCATTCCCAAGCCCGGCAAGGCCCCGAACATCGAAAACTTGAGGCCGATTTCTCTGACCTCCTGCGTCGGCAAGGTCATGGAGCGCGTCGTCCTCAACAGGCTTAACGGGTACCTCGAAGACAACGAGGTTTACACGTACAACATGATCGGCTTCCGCGCCGGACTCTCAACGCAGGATGCCATGACACTAATCAAGCATCAGATTGTGGATGGCCATTCCAGAGATGTCAAGGCTCTGCTCGGTCTGGACCTCGAGAAAGCTTTCGACAACGTGCTCCACAGCTTCATCCTCAAGACCATTTCAGACCTGGGTCTCGGTTCCCGATTCCACAACTACGTCAGCCCTTTCTAACTGACAGGAAGGCCAATCTTCGCATTGGAGACTTCCGCTCCGAAGATGTGTGCACGCCTCAGGGCGTCGTCATCTCCCCAACATTGTTTAACATCTGTATGATTGGTCTTTCCGACAGGTTGGCGCGCGTCGAGGACGTCAAGCACGCCATTTACGCCGATGACATCAACATATGGTGCTCCCGCGGCTGCGATGGCAGAGTCGAAGAAGCCATGCAGGAGGCGATTGACGTGATCGAGGAGTATCTCCGCCCCACCGGACTTCGATGCTCCCCCGCCAAGTCGGAGCTGCTACTTTACAGAAAAGAGAAGGGAGGCAGACCCAAAAATTCGAAGCAGTCTCTGAAAGCAGCATCAGACTTCGCACTTGTGACGGGGGGGGGGGGTGGTTGATACCCAGGGTCGACGTTATTCGGGTCCTGGGCGTGTTTGTCGAATGCAACGGCGGAAACGGAACTGTTCTCCGCAAGATTATCGCAAAGACGGACAACGCTTTCCGCCTCGTTCGCAGAATCGCAAACCGGCATCGAGGCATGAAGGAAAGCAATCTGCTCAGGCTGATCAATGCCTTCGTACTCTGCCACTTCACGTACACGATTTCTATGCACAACTGGCTCAGAGCGGAGCGAGACAAGCTCAACGTTCTTATCCGCAAAATAGTCAAGAGGGCTCTTGGGCTACCCATCAGGACCCATACCGAGGATCTCTTGAAGCTGGGGGTACATAACACCGCCGAGGAGATTGCCGAAGCCCAAGAACACACGCAACTCAGTCGCCTGGCCACCACAGCGGCAGGTAAACGCATCCTCGAAGAGCTGGGTTACCACCCTGCGGAATTCTCGATGGACAGTACCCCGATCCCTAGGTGCATTCGAGACAAGTTCGTAGTGGCCCCTGTGCCCCGAAACGTCCATCCCGTCCACAACGAGGGCAGACGCAAGGAGCAGCAGCCATCCTCAAACAGATGATCAAGCGACACGACATTAGCGCAAGCTTCGTCGACGCGGCGGGGTACAGTGACGGGAAGACCTTTGCCGTCGCTGTGGTCGACTCGAGCGGAAACGTTTCCAATAGCGCTTCGATTCGCACTTCAGACCCCGGAGTCGCCGAGCAAGTCGCCATCGCCCTCGCCCTCCTAGACGGTCGTGGGTCCGAAATCTATAGTGATTCCAAAACGGCAGTTAGGGCTTTTCAAAAGGGTTGCATCGCCAAGGAAGCTGTTCGTCTTCTTAGCGGCTCGAGTCCACATGCTCTCACAAACGTTTCCCGCTCCCGTAGGATCGGTCGAGGGTGCTCCCCCGAACCTCAATGAGTCTGCCCACGAGGCTGCACGTGACCTCACCGACCGCGCTTCCTCTATAAGGAGCACTGACTCCCCTCCTCTCTACGGTCACAGGGACGCTCCCGCTACTCACAACGAAACTATTAAATATTTCTACATGTCCAGAAGGGTCTTTCCACCCCCTCACCCCAAGTTGAATAGGACGCAAGCCGTTTCGCTTAGGCTCCTACAGACGAGCACATATCCGTGCCTGTCCGCTCTCCACGAGGCTTACCCCGACGTGTATCGCGACGACGCCTGACCGTCCTGAGGCCAGACCTCCACTCTACCTCACATGCTCTGGGAGTGCGGGTCGACATACCCCTAGTTCATCAAGGAGTGGGACTCGCTTTTGCGTAGCCCCGCTCTAGAAAAGCACATCCTGGCCGTCCGGCGTGCCAGCAACCGGACCGGTGGGCTAGACGTGCCGGTCCCGACGTGGGACTAGCCGGCTGCGCGACGAGTTCGCGTCCTCGCCGGACCTACAATAAAGTTTATTCACTCACTCACTCACTCACAAAATGCAAACAGTATTTATTGAATCTGAACGTGCGGAGCTCATTCAACGTCGTCGTCGCTGCTAGACTCGTCGCTGTGTTCCTTGTCACTGTCCCCTTCAAACTGTGCACTATCTACGGTACCGTCAAGCGCATTAGATATGCTGCACTTTTTAAAGGCGCGCACGATCGAAGGACCTGGGATGTCGTCCCACGCTGCAGCTACCCAGCCCGCCAGCTGCGATAGCGATGCACGTTTGCGGCGCCCCGGTGCCCTAGCTTTTGCTTGGATCACACGTGTAGTCACTGGAAAGGCAGCTGCTCTCTGCGTCCGAAAAAGTCGGCCAAAACTGTCTCCACTTCGTGGTGATGGCCTTTCTTTGCTCCGCTAAAAATCATCCTCGTTGCGGCGAACGCAAGATGCTGCTGTCGGTGTCCCCTCCAATGACTTACGTTTTTCTTGTCGACGCCGAAGTCCCGCCTGGCTTGAAGGTTTGACGATGCCTCCGCGGCTATCACAACTTTTCGCTTGAAAGCGGCACTGTAGTGGCATCTCCTGCTTCGCGCCATCGCGATAACACCACGCCGCACACCGATATGGCCGACACGACACAGGTCAAAATGACGACCTCGCTTGTGTACGGTTGGCTACTGGCACGGCTAGTATTGCGGCTGCGATACTGACTTTTCTAGATGGCGCTAGCTATGCACCATATTTAGCAGTTTAAATGAAAAACTGGCGCATTTTTAAAATTCTCAAATCTAAGCCGACCCTAGAGTTTGGAATATGATTGTATAAAAAGAAAACTATCGGTCTACATTCGAATAAGTACGGCATATGCTTCACTATCACTAATACTGCTTCACCTTTCTGGTGAAACTGCAGCCTTTCTTTTTTTTTTCTTTCTTTACTGCGACTCCGAGTATAAGCGCTGGTGTGCACGACTGCTACTCATTACGATTCAGAATGAAACCGGCTTGGTCCCAATTCGGTTACTGAGTCAATTTATATATTTATGACCTCTTCGCGGCGATATTTCCGTTCCTAATAAATGTTGTAAATTATATTGCTTGCTAGAAAGGGAAACAATAATGAGGCGCACAGCTTTCACGTGGATTTCAACTGCTGTTGGCAAGACTATATGGTGGCCGAAGGGTCACTGCAGATTTTTTTCAGGGCAAGAAAAGCATACAAAGCAATTTAAAGCGGGGTTAACATAGAGCAACATATTCATTCTCCAGGCATAGGTTACCCATACCATTAGAAATAGTCAAGTTGGCTACCTCCTTCTCTTGAATAACATAAACGTCGTGTCAGTATATATTTAAATATATTCTGTATGTCCAAGGTGTTCGCAGTGGAAACGAACCGTCCTCAACGCATGGGGACTGCTTCGTCCACCCTCCCTACCTGCCTGTAGGGCAAGAGGCGGGCACCCCAGCTCGGTGGAATAGTTTTCAATCAATCGCAGTGGAAATTGAACAAAAAATGTCTGTGGTGGTTCTAATGCGCTTGTCCTCCTCTCGTCGCACGTATGCGCACACTTGCAATAACATATTATCTGAAGAGGTAGAGGCAACTCAATATAAATGTCAAATATGGGTAACTCTGGTAACAACACTTTAGGTGGGGGGAGTTGACTCCGGCATCGCTTGGGGAGGCACTGCTGCGTTCCCCCCCCCCCCCATGGTCACCGCCTATGGTGTTGAAGCGGATGAATGTTTTATTTAGAGTCGTCGAATCACGAAATATGCGAGCCTTCGAGAAAGGTCCTCCGTGAGTCCTGTTGCGGTCACGGTCACCACTGTCCCTCTATGAAGGTGGCCCAATCGGCAGACATGTTGCCGCTCTTGAAGATTCAGCCGCATTCGCATGTTTTCAAGTTCTGGAAAGAGAAATTCTTTTTATTCGAGTGTTTATTCTAGGGTGGTTGCTTGGGGTAGTTGGCAATTCACGATAAAAAACGACGTACAGCGCGAAAGACAAGGACTGCAAGAGACGACATACGCAGCGCAGTGTATGTGGTCTCACAGTCCTTGTCCTTCACGCTGTTCGTAGTTTTTTATCACGTTTTTATCATTAGGGTTGCCAACAACTTATCCTAGAAGAAAATGGATCAACAGTAAGGACATTCTTTTTCGGTGTAATGAGACTCCGTTAAAGGGTCCATGAACCACCTCTTGGTCTTGCTGAGAAAACACAGACCCAATAGCTGACATCAATCATGAAGGGTGTTTTGCGCGTCTTCCTACTGTTACTGCGTGAAGTAAATGAGGATCTGCTTGCGATATTATAATAATTACGTACAATAATAATTACAGCCCATGCTCGGCCTCAAGGGTGAATGAGCAAGCAGCACGGCCTTAAAAAATCATAGAATGGTCCTTTGTAGAAGTCTAAAAAATTGCAGTTAGTTACAGCCCGCAAGTACGACTAAGAATAAAAAAAGAGCAAGTCTTCGAAAGTGTCTATCGCACGGCCGTCATCAACTTAGTTCCTAGTGTCGCTAGCGAGTTGTATGGCAATGCAAATGCAATGAATATTAAGTGCAAGCCGTGGCACCGTTAACTTTTATGGTGAAATTAGGAGCGTTCCCAATAATTGTTGGATGCTGATTTGTTTGGATGTTAAGAAGTTTTGTAGAATGTCTGTCCTGTATCTTCGGTGGACTAAACATGAAGCCTTGCTTACAGTTGATTAAAATTAGGGGCAAGTTCTGGACCAGGTATAGACGAAGTTTCAAGCATGTGGAATAATGAGAGCCTCTGCAGTAGTAAATTATGTATGCAAGGGCTCTGGAGCATTCATGATCTAGAGCACCACTGCAGTGCGATGTGCCCAAGACCATGGAGGCACTGGATTACCCACATTATGAGTTCCGATCGCTGCTATGCAGGCGCAGTTGGTCATGCGTGTCTCTTGGTGCAGAATGTCAAACTCTACTATGCAGTCGTATCATATATCGGGAATTCTATGGAATCACAGATATTGAGAAACGGGGAATCTCTTACCTGTGTTCACGGAACGAGCTGTATGTCCAGCTAGAGGTTCGGCGGCCAACCCCTGTGCCGCTTGTGCAAGATTATCAATGCTCATCGACAAGTTGGAAGCATCAATGTAAATTGCTTGCACCTGCAGTAAGAATATTTCTTTCAGTCTTTCTGCTCTCTTACAACAAGGTGCCATGAGTAAATGCACACCTTACCAAGATCTAGCATACGTGAACATATTAAAGAATATAATGAAATAAGAAAACTTATGGCTATTTCATTTCTGAACTAAATTTGGCGGTCGCGGAAGCTGACGCTTCCAAAGCATTGCACGACCAATGAAAAGAACCATGAAAAGGTGTAGAGTAGCGTGTGTTTGTCAATACTCCCAGGGCACCTTAATCCCGGTGGCGTTCTTACTATTGCTAGTAGGTATAGCGGGGCGGGGCGTTTCTTGTGGCGCTCGACGTTTCTGTGCAGGCGCGAGCAAAAGCGGATGCGAGAGAGAAATTCTTTCTTGGGGCCTTTCCTCCTTGAATAAGTGACTCTGCCTAGGCACTACAAAGGAGGTTTCTTGGCACGTGTTCTATAATTGTCCCCTAGACATGCCGGCATTACGGAGTGCAGTCGAGTTTGTTTATGCGCCGCCACTCGCTGCCCATGCGGTGTGGCATTGGGCATGGGCGCCCCGTTTGGTGATGACTGTGTCTGAAGGGGCAAGGTTCTGACTGATGTATAAGTCATGGTTAGCGTTTTTTGTCGTAACAAAAGATTGTATTTTTAAGAAGCACTGCTCCAGGAAGGCACATGTAACCAGCTAATGGAGGCCTCAGGAGAGCACCCAAGGGGTAGTGGGACGCACCAAAGCTAGAAGCAGGGCGGCCCATGAGTTGGGGCCGTGCAGGCCTCGGCGAGCCCCAACCCAAGGACCAGTCCGGTTTCTAGCTTTGGTGTCCCCGTTGCCGCTTTGGTGTCCTGGAGGAGCCGCCAATAATGCGATATAATGACACGTTGTTACCATTACTAAAAACGCAGTTGAACAAATATAATTACGCCCAGCCGCCAACCTTAGTAAACACCACCGTTTATTCATCTCACTAGTGATTGACAGTAATGCAAGATCAGCGTAACGCTGAACTTGGCAATATCGACAGGTGGTGCTCATTAAAGCACCAAATTATCTTCGAATGAGTCCATCAAAAACATGTTTTGTTTAATAACCTTCAAACAATTCCGCCTACTACTACAAGTGTATCATTAAGTAATCATATGCTACCAATATCTGACAGCGTTACAATTTTGGGAGCCATTCTAGAAAAGCTATTAAATACGCATGGTTACCTCGCTTGTAAAATAAATTTAATTTTGTACTCAGTTTATCATCAAAACACGCAGCTATTTTCAACCTCATATTCTTCGCTCGTTGCACATCATTGTTACATACATTGCCATTTATCATACTCTAAGCAGACGCTGCGCAGACGAGGTGGCGCGGATGAGCACATCTCGATGGGCACTCGGCGTTCCTATCAACTAAGAATTTGTGCAGCTTCCACAGTGCTGCAACAAGCCAGTCATTTTACTCCTTAGCGCCAACGTTAGATCCATTGTTCATTTATTTATTTACACAATACTGCAGGCAGCAATGCTGCTCAAGCAGGAGAGGGATTACAAAAGATGCTTTTTAAATATATTTTCATATGAAACATGAGATATGCATTCAGCAATACATTCTGGTAAATGATTCCATACTTCACTCTTAAGTGGAAAAAATGATTTCTGAAAGATTTTAGTGCTTGCAAAGTATGACTGGACTACTTTAGAATGAAAAATACGCGACGACCTTTATAGAGCATGGGTAATATATGTGGCATCCGTTACAGGAAGCACACCGGCATAAAACACTTCGGTGTTACAATGCACTTGTGTGTGGCTACTATTCGCCAGTCATGCAGGCGGAGGACGAAGCCGGTCCGCACCACGCAGCATGGTCAGACTGGATCGTATGAGCGCGAGGACGCACACGGCCCTGTCGGGCACAAAGCAAACGCTGCGCAATATGCACTACATCTGCATGTAGCTGCGGTCTGCTACGTAGCGCAGATACGGCAGGGTGCCCCGACAAGTCCACTGGCTCAGCGCTGTGCTGCTCAGCGCTGTGCTGCTCGCTCATGACAAGACCGTTCGGCTTACGTTTGGCGCGTCGGAGCTGCCAAAATCGGGGGCCGTGGCGTCTACAATACCATCCAAAATCGCATGTGAACTGCGCGCCTCGGTGACATACAGAAGGCGGTGCCTTGTGAGCACGCCCCGCTCTGTCGTAACCTTGGCAGTGAAAGGCATTGAAGGAGGAGCGGAAGCACCGCGAACGCCGCGTTTGATTGCCAATAAATCCACTTCTGGTGAAACGAATCGAAGTACTTTTCGTGACAAAGTGTTTATTAAATAGCCTATTTTAAGTTTTAATGCTTTTTTCCACTTCGATAAACATGTAAGTGGAACAGGGCACGCTTAGGTGCCTCCGAATTCGTAAGTGTTACGTAAAATTGGTAGAGTTGACATATACACTAACAGCCTGTGACAAAAACCAAGGAAGTGTATTTGAATTAACAGAAAGCAATCACTTACTCCTTTCCCTTGGAGGTCCAGGTTGAGCTTGTCCACTTTAGCTTGGGTGGACGTCAGGAGCCGCTTTACGCAAATCCTGAAATTCCAGCCGAGCGGCATAGTCCGCTGAAAAACATGGTGAGACATATTCAAGCCGGGACATACCTAAATAGCAATGACGTATGCCTGATCTTAATGAAATGGGCAAGACGAGACGCTGTATAAGTAATATTCGCAATCTGGGCTTAAATTCAATGCGGTTGAAATCAGCAGTGGCATACGAACAACACTTATGAAGTGAAAGTCGTACCAGTGAGTCAGGATTACTGCTCTCAATATAATGGTAGAACGAAATGCTTGCTTGTAGAACACGTACGGCACGCAGGAAGTGCACGCAGAAAAAGGAACATGCGCAGTGAGCACCATGTGCGGGAACAACCACGATAACCACCCAGACGAAAATGGGAGGTCTTTGTGCGTTTTTCCTACGTGTTTTGTTTATTGAGCGACACTGACTATCGGCAAATTACTCGAGACAGGTGAAAAGCTTTGAAGACCTTACAGGTATTTCACCTGGCGGGAAAACGAAAAAGAAAATGAACGGCGGAATACGCCTTTCTGAGTTTCAAGCCTGAACCGCAGCGCAGGTACGTCTGTACGGCGTCACTGATTTCGAAGCATTTTCGCACGTTTGACATTTTCTGCAGAGAAAGTGCTGAAAACCCTCAATTTTCAGCCACGTGGTGCTTTAAAAGTGGAAGCTTTATCAATCGGTAAACTAATAAGCGGTTCCTAACTGACGCTGTCAATACCTATGACGTCACTGACAGTGACGTCATAGGTATCTTGGGCCCGGTGTGGCATCGTATAGGTATCGTGGGCCCACGTGCGTAATCGAACCAACAACCAGCTCCGTGGCTCAGCAGCACAATGCCACGGTGACTGAGCCCCCAGAGGCGGCCGGGTGAAAGCGGAATAAACAAGGCCGCGCGTAGACGCCGACAGCGGTTGCGTAACGCGACGTGTGGCGGGTGCACGTGGTACACTTTTGCCGCCGAGGTTCTGTGTCGCCGGAGGGCAACTCGAGCTGCCGGGCGACAGGAAAACGACAGGCCGCGCCCGCCCCTCCAGCCGCCACGCCACTCCCGTTACATGCAGCGGGTATCCTGTGTCGGAGCGCCTCCCGCGTGCAGGCGGCCCCCGCACGCAGTGTTAAGACGCAACAGGGGCTGAAAAAAGAAACTGTTCGGGACAGGAAAGACGCTGGTCACGCTGTTGTTACACGGTTCCTTCAGTTACAACGAATCACAAAGTCGCAATTGGCTGCGTAGCATTTCGTTACCGATGCGCAGCTCGTCTCTTCTCTGACCGATGCACAAAGCGTGAGCTCGACGAGCATTTCTCTCTTTCTCTCTGTCTCTTTTCAAAATGAATGTGCATCTTCACTTTGTCACCACAAATTCAATGAGGCGGAAACTTTCTTTCGTTATTTATTTGTGTGAAATGAGAAAACGTTGGCATCTTTTCCGCTTCCGGTCTCGACCAACAACGATCGAAACATCATAATTCGTGAATCAAGCATCTGTTTTCATCTAAAGAGCGACACCGTATCATACGCTAGCTTGTAGTGCTAAACAGTCTCATTGTGTGCTGCCCATAAATATTTGTTTGTTATTATTTATAATGCTCACTACCTACCATTCCCCTTCTGCTATTTCTTTTAGCAAACAGAAGTCTGCGGATTTTATCAATCTGAACTATCCATGGTCGAGCGTCGCATCTATATCACGGTGGCTAATGTTCCAAGATTGCGCGGCGTATTATGCGGGAAGCCGTAGCGGGCAATCTTGATCACCAATTGCTAGAGTTCACCTAAATCTAAGTACGCGAGCGTTTTTTTTTATTTCGCTTCATTTAAATGCTGCTCAAGATCCCCGGCCGATGAGCCACTGCGTTTAAGGGCTAATTCACACCGGCGAATGACAGTGGTGGCGCGACCAAGTTGGTCACAAACGGTCGCTTTTCTCCATAAGCGACCACTTTTGGCCAGTCGCTTTCTGCGCGAATTTTCAATCGCGCAACTGTGGTCGCAAAACTAATCAGCTGTGCACTGGAAGTGATCTTTCATGTGTCTACAACCGGACTCCTCCCGCGTCGCGGCAAATTCCGCGTAGATTCGTAGAGTTCTCGCTGAGAACGATAATCTCCGGGATTGCGACTTGCGGGTCGCGCTCAGCCGGGCTTGCCGCTTTTCGATTGCGAGTCGCAAATGGTCGCGCGACCCCCTCAAGTCGCCTGTGTAAACGAGCCATAACGCGGCACTCGTTCGTCGTTCGTGCAGATGACACGTCCGCAGCGAGTCACGTGCAGCCTTCGCCGTCTCGGTTGACATTACCTGACACTTCATGCCATTCGAAGAGTCGCGAGCTGCCCGGGCTGCTCCGTTTCTCACAGACGACAGTGGCTTCGGCACGCCCTGACGCTTGTCCAGTGCGATAATTAATGGATCTGAGGGCTAAGCTACGCGCGTTTACAGATCTAAACATCACCTTGAACCTGTAGCTATACAAGCCTGTTCCCCTATAAGTGGGGTCGGAATATTATTCCAGATATTTTTCTTTATTTTTCCGTCATGCTATATTTAATTAATGAATCTTCAACCGCACACTACATCATTGAAATGCAAGATTACTCATCCTTGTATTTCCTACCAAAGTATTGCCGTATTCGATCCGCTGATTCCGTGTCTTTTTATTTACATTTCCAGTAAAACAAAAATTTATTTCGGAACTGATGCGAATACTCTCATTACTGAAACACTAGTACGGCGACCGTACGAAATAACTGAATTGCAAATTGACATTTTAGTATGGTGGTTAGAAACGTGCGAGCAGTTCCCCCGTCATGCAGTTTCACTAAAGAGAGGCTGACGCGACCAGTGCTCCCAATATAAGCACGCAAATGGATTCAATAGTGAGAACACGCATCGAGCCATCCCACAAACGTGGGAAACGTAGAAGGGTATTGACAGCTGACGCAGAAAACGAATGGGACCGCAGGGAGAAGTGGCGACGCGCCGCTGTTCGGTCGTCTTCAATATAGCCTTACAGGCAAAGCACCCTTTACGCGAGAATTGTGAGTCAATTAGAGCGCCTTGATGCCAGCAATGTCGTCGCTGTGGGGCATCCTACCATTCATGTCCTTGTTTCTCCTAGTGCTGACTTTACTCGCCAGTATAAGTTACGTGTATGCATCCCGCTGCACATTTTGGCGAATAAATAACGTAACTAACCTGCAACGGCACTTTTTTATCGAGTACTTGCGTTGAGCGCTGGTAGCCTTCAACTCCGGAATATAAATTAAATTTAAAACTTCACTATAGCATCTCCAGGTTTGACTTATAATGAACTGATGAGTGATTAGAGCACAATTCCTTATTTTTTTTCTACGTTTGTTAACACGAACGGTAAGCACGTTGCCGTAAATATAGTCCATCTATTTGTACTTCACTGTAATTAGTTCTCGTCCGCCTTCGCTGAAGTTGTGCAGTTCTCTCGCATGCTGGCATCAAGTTTGCATTGGCGCCACCGTGGCCGCCACCTTAGGGTAGCTGGCACGTCGATAAGTTGCGTATAAATAAACATGACAGCACGGCAGGCACGTCTTGCCACCGGGCAACAAATCGATAACAGCGATAATCCGGTGCAAAATGGTGACCGTCAAAAAACAAAATTAGGTGTGCGTGATGATACGGTGCTGTGGCGTGATCGTGGCCGCCATGTTTGGGTGCTAGCAGGGAAAGAAGCTGCGTCGTCGACGCCACGTGCAAACAATCTGTAATGTAGCGGTTCCTTTTGCTGGAATATTTTCTCGTTTTTATTAAGACTATGCCCCGTATTTTACAACGTTCCTCCACTCAGCCCTCCACCTTGACTCTACGGTGATTTATTGACATCGCCTTCGTAACGGGGCGGCGACAAATATTCGCCTAGCCTGCTTGTGCTAAACAGATATTACATACAAGCTTAATCAGTATATAGCCAGTTTGCCTAGATTTCCTTAATATTTTCTCTCTTCCTTAAAGTTTCAATGGCTACCTTGTACGGCTCCCTATGCCTGTAACGGAACTGAGGAAGTCGATCACAGCGCCACCCCTGAACAGAAGTGGTCAGGGCTCTTCATTGAGGCGCCACGACAGTTGTCGAGAAACGTGGCGCATTTTTCAGTCCATGGGCGGCATTGTGTTCAACTTCGCTAGTAAGAGGCGATTGGAAGATTGGCGGAAGAAAAGCAGGGAAACGACAGGAAAACGGAGACGTACAAAAACAAAGTTCACAATAGGGGTTCAGAAAATTTGGTTATGGGAATTCATCGTGGTTTTATTTTCTGTTTTATTTTCCTTTTTAACATGGGTAAGACATTAGGCAGTATAATAGCAATGGCTTGGTGGCGCAACCCACCGCCCAGTTCCAAAGGGGGCGGTCATAACATCCATCCATCCATCTGAGTGAGGGCCAGCTTCGAGTCAAGGATCGTTTGAGAACACGGGGGAATGTCATTTATTAACAAGTTACCACCCCTCCCCCCCTTTCTCGTATCGGGTATGTGTTTCTAGCCGTTTTCTTGGGCTGACCACGAACATAGTGCAGTCTAAAAATGTGCACCAATCCCGAAGATAGCGCAGACCAAATATTTAAGCAGTCCGACGCTCCTCCTGCTCCCTTCACGCGAGGGATGACGCGCTAGAGCGCCGTGTGATCCCGCCCCATTCTCATCCCAACTCGCTGAAAAAGACATTGTCATTGATCAGCTTCGACTAGAGATTGAATTGCCTTCCAACTTTTTATAATCAGCCACCGTTCTCGTCGGGCCGATCCCGCTGACAACGTGGGTGGATGCGCCGCTCGGACTGATGAAACGAGATAATGAATATAATCGTTCCGTTATCTAGCCCATGCATATACAACGCTTCCTAGACAGCACAAGGTTGGTGAACTCCGATGTGTGACGTCGTGCTACCTTGCCCGACTGCGATGGAATCTAATGGGGACGTTCCCGAGTAAGCCGCGGTGATTTTGACGTCAATGCTTTCGTCACGCCGGGCTTGGCAATGGAAGTTTCGGTCGAAGTAACATGACTCATAAACAGAGCGCACAAACCTGCTGCCTAGGAGGCGCTGCCGTACCTCAACCGAGAGCCAGTATTCTGTGACGTTCCACGTCATTTTTATCATCCATCCTTCCCTATGGCTGATCCCAACAACAACGGCGCCGCCACTTCTGTTTGTGCCAATGGCAAAAACGATGGGAAATGAACTGGATCATTAAGAAATGCGACACCCAGAAAGTACGCCAGTGTTCACACTGAAAAGTTCACAGCAGGACAACAACAAGAAAAAACAAACACATCGGACGTTCAAACAGCGTTACTGTAGCGTCTCACTCAGGATTTTCAGAAACGGCGATCCCAAGATTAGTGGATGTCATAAGTCTTGAGTACACAGGACACAGGAAAAGAAATACTGTAGTTTTTGGTTATGGGCATGCGCACGGCAGCCAACGCTGTTTCGCGATGTGCACCAATGGCATATTCGACTGGTCGCCTCTATCCTCCGAATCAGAGTCGGGCAGATCCGACGTTCCTCGAACTCAAATGCAGGGGATAGGCATGCAAGCCCAACGTGCAACCAGCTCTCGGAGGAGGAAATGGCAGACGGGAAACTACGTTACTGTAGCGACCTGTATATTGGCCTGCATATTTTCATAGCCAAACCTGCCAGCGGCACTGCCCGCGAAAAGACGGCCGACGCAGGACGCCACCAGGCACGCGGTTATATACGGTGAACCGTCGCCAACAGCGGCGACGCCTCGTTATACCGCAGAGTGTCACGCTGATGTGGCGGGAAACGCTGTCAAACTCGCCGGCTGCTCCCACGACAGTGCTCGGAGTGCCTGAGAGCTCTCGACGCGCGAGGAGAGCCATGTATGGAACAGAAACAGGCGGACGTAAGGCGCGCACGCTCTTTCGAAGACAACGCTGCCCTCGAGAGCAGCCCAGAGAGCACCGCTCCGAAAGGACCAGACGAAGTTGCCATCAAAGAAAAATTCGCGCACTTCGGTGGGCCTGTCTACCACCGATAATCGCCGTCTTTAATCTTGGCTTTCCTTTTAACACGGCACTACCGGTACTTTCACATCTCGAAGGGCATGCGAGAGTGAGTGACACGGTGCTCCCGACAGCAATCTTTTAGCAACGGCAGAGTGTTAGAGAAGGGAAATGAACGCCAGACGCAGATTACTGCTTGATGAAAGATAGGCCCTAAATGGCCACTTTCTCCGGCGGTTTCAAAAGTGTGCAGCTGTGATACGTACTGCATGTCCGGCACTCGCGCTGATCGCAAAACTGCGGCACAGGCGGAAAGGCCGACCGGGCAACAACGCCTGTACCACGGTACGTATAGCGTACAACCCTTCCACCCCCCCCCCCCCCCCCCACACACACACACCTCTGAGAAATATATTCCGCGGGTGCCTCAGAGCTGGACACGCGTGGCACGGTCTGCCATTACATCCTAGTGAGCAGTGCTCTTCTGCTGACACGACATACGACGTCAGTCAATATAGAGGAAAATTGTAAGCGCCACGCGCTCTATATATGCTGTCGTCTTATCCGTGAACGCGCTACGGTTAGCTTTTCTGGCACATAATTCATTCGTCACCCACGTTATGATTTTACAAGTAAAATAAACTAATACAGAACTATAAGGGCAGCATGGTGCACAGAAAATACATATTATGTACCCGCCATATTCCATGGTTGAGCAATGTCAAATGTAGCCCGAGTGTACGTCGCGCAGTTAAATCGATATTCAACATATATGCTTGGAGAGTTCTGCATCATTGTAACATCAACAAGGAAAGCAGCTACGCAAGTAAAAAAATTAGTAAATAAAGCTAGTCGAACAAGAGAATAAAGCGAGCGAAGACCCTTAACTGCGTTTCACAAAAAGCCAGCCATGCAGTTATGTACGGTAAGAAACACGAATCCGCAGAATGCAAATAGAACAGAAGAGCCCAGCTCGTAGTCAGCATTCTTCTGCTTCTCTTTAAATGTACATATTCTTTTTTTAGTTTCTTTCTTTTATTATACGGCATCTAGCTCAACTCAAGAGCGTATTATTGCAGCGTCGTTGGGCTCTGCGTCCGTTTATTTTACACGTTTCTTAGATAGCGTGTTTCCTAAGCGAGTCGCAACGTAGCCTGCACGATCTCTTTACATTGGCGGACAAAGCGGCGAAGTCGACAACAAACAACGCAACTTGGAGACTTATATTTCGCTCTTTTTAATACGACACCCTGAATGCTTGTATATCGAATCAGCACCATATTAGATGTGCATGCGGCCTGCTAAAGCATTGCAGTGAACCAATGACCGGTAAATCAGTTTCAGTTGTCATTAATAAGCGAGCGAGGAAAGAGAGTTACTCTACACCGACGTTGAATAATATATGCATGTCACCCAAGCTCTATATATACTCGAGCTACGTGTATACCGACAGGCGCCGACACGCCATGTGCCAAGTGTCGCATTTCGATGAAGCGTTATATAGGGCACTTCAGTCGTATCACAGCACTTCTATGAAAAAAAAAAAGAAAGACGTCCACACGAGGATAGCCCGAAGCTATCCGAAGCTACACAGAACCAAAAAAAGAAAGAAGTAAAAATACGAGTTTTATTTTATGGCTTTGTGCTGTACTTTCATGAAACCACCTCCACCTAGCAAGTTACTGCACTACAAAAATCGCCGGAAATTTATCGTCAGAGGCCCACCCAACGGTTACGTCAACTAAATCCAGAAACAAAAAAAAAAGACAAAAAAAGAATTCATGGGTGCCTCGCAATGCTGGGCCAAGAGACGTTTGTCCTGGTCGGACATGCTGAAGAACGGGACGATTTAGAAGGAGTCAGTCAGAAAACTGCACAGCTGACCGTAGCTGAGAGTAGCGGTGTGCGAGGCCTGATGGCAAACTCTCCTGAAGAATGGACAACTTCCCGATAAAGAAGTCCACACAAAAAGTTTGGCCCGCTACCTTTTCGCGACCGCGGCTCTGTTGACATTTAATTTTCCGGGTTCGTCGAACGTGCGGGGTGCCATCGAGAGGCTGGCATAATTTAGAGCATATACTGGAAATATGTGGTCTCCAGTTCAAGTTGCAATTCAATAACATACCTAATCATCTTATAATACCTAGTTGTTCTATACAACACTACCCTCAAGATGAATTTGAGTGCCTGTTGTGTCATGTTTTGTGCATCGTGAGCGGAATATTATGTATTTAGTCTTATCCAAAGCGTAGAATATAATTTTTTTTTGTTCACTGAAAGCCGTAAGCGCGAAATAACCGCTCAAACTGGCTGCGAAAGCAATGTCAGTGCTTTGCACAGGTGTGTCGAAAGCAGTAAAAGCTACAAACTACAAGTTATCTGCTGCAAATGCCGGCAATTGTACTCTGGATCCTTCTGTACGTAAATCGCACTTTGCCTAAAGTATTAAACACTACCCTTAAACCGTTGTTTCTATAGTGCTGACACATAAAAGTTATTCAAAGCAGACGAGACTTTTTTACCGTTTCATATGTGCTTGCTCATTGACCTTGGTCTTTTCCGAATGAACAGCGCCAACCCTTTCCTCCTCCAGCAAAAAGTAAAAAAAGGAAAGCCACCAAGCTCCCACAAAACAACACGTTTTGTGGGAGCTTGAGCCAGAATGAACCTTGAGAACCTTGAGCCAGAGCCTTGAGCCAGAACTTTGAACCAGAACCGGCTCCTCTGCTGGTGTTTGGCGTCTCTAGCAGCTATCGCCGGGAATGAGAAAAAAATATTCCCAGTCAGCTACTCTACCACTGAGCCATGCCAGCGCACGCTAGAACGCAGCGGAAAAATGCCCTATAAACGCGCCTGGTTCTATGCAGCGACAGTCTCATTGACGCACTCACGCTTGTCGCTGACTTTCGACACAGGGCCTGGTAGCAAGCAGCAGCCGCACGTACACCGGGTCCCAGGACAACGGCTGAGCAAGGTCCTCGATGAGGTGCTGCAGCTTCGCGGCACGCGCAACATCCACGCGCACTACTGCGCTGGGACTGTCGCTGCATAGAACCAAGATTAAAGACGACGATTATCGGTGGTAGAAAGGCCCCCGAAGTGCGCGAATTTTCTTATTTTTTTTTTGATGGCTCCTTCGGCTGGTCCTTTCGGAGCGGTGCTCTCTGGGCTGCTCTCGAGAGCAGCGTTGTCTTCGAAAGAGCATGCGCGCCTTACGTCCGGCTGTTTCTGTTCCATACATGGCGCTCCTAACGCGTCGAGCGCTCTCAGCACTCCGAGCCCTGTCGTGGGAGCAGCCGTCGAGTTTGACAGCGTTTACCGCCACATCAGCGTAACGCTCTGCGGTATACGGTTCGCCGTATAACCGCATGCCTGGTGGCGTCCTGCGTCCGCCGTTTTTTCGCCGGCAGCGCCGCTGGCAGGTTTGGCTATGAAAATATACAGGCCAAATCAAACGGTCGCTACAGTAACGTAGTTTCGCGTCTGCCATTTCCTCCTCCGAGAGCTGGTTGCACGTTGGGCTTGCATGCCTGTCTCCCTGCATTTGAGTTCGAGGAACGCCGGATCTGCCCGACTCTGATTCGGAGGATGGAGGCGGCCAGTCGAATATGCCATTAGTGCACATCGCGAAACAGCGTTGGCTGCCGTGCGCATGCCCATAACCAAAAACTACAGTATTTTTTTCCTGTGTCCTGTTTACTCAAGACTTATGACATCCACTAATCTTGGGATCGCCATTTCTGAAAATCCTGAGTGAGACGCTACAGTAACGCTGCTTGAACGTCCGATGTGTTTTTGTTGTTGTTGTTGTTCTGCTGTGAACTTTTCGGTATGAACACTGGCGTAGTTCTCTGGGTGTCGCATTTCTTGATGATCCAGTTCATTTCCCATCGTTTTTGCCATTGGCACAAACAGAAGTGGCGGCGCCGTTGTTGTTGGGATCAGCCATAGGGAAGGACGGATGATAAAAATGACGTGGAACGTTACAGAATACTGGCTCTCGGTTGAGGTACGGCAGCGCCTCCTAGGCAGCAGGCTTGTGCACTCTGGTTTATGAGTCATGTTACTTCCACCGAAATTTTCATTGCCAAGCCCAGCGTGACGAAAGCATTGACGTCAAAATCACCGCGGCTTACTCGGGGACGTCCCCATTAGATTCCATCGCAGTCGGGCAAGGTAGCACGACGTCACACATCGGAGTTCATCAACGTTGTGCTGTCTAGGAGGCGTTGCATGTGCATGGGCTAGATAACGGAACGATTATATTCCTTATCTCGTTTCATCAATCCGATCGGTGGATCCACCCACCTTGTCAGCGGGATCGGCCCGACGAGAACGGTGGCTGATTATAAAAAGTTAGAAGGCAATTCAATCTCTAGTCGAAGCTGATCAATGACAATGTCTTTTTCAGCGAGTTGGGGTGAGAATGGGGCGGGATCACACGGCGCTCTAGCGCGTCATCCCTCGCGTGAAGGGAGCAGGAGGAGCGTCGGACTGCTTAAATATTTGGTCTGCGCTATCTTCGGGATTGGTGCACATTTTTAGACTGCACTATGTTCGTGGTCAGCCCACGAAAACGGCTAGAAACACATACCCGATACGAGAAAGGGGGGGAGGGGTTGTAACTTGTTAAAGAAAGACATTCCCCGTGTTCTCAACCGATCCTCGACTCGAAGCTGGCCCTCACTCCGATGGATGGATGGATGTTATGACCGTCCCCTTTGGAACTGGGCGGTGGGTTGCGCCACCAAGCTCTTGCTATTATACTGCCTAATGTCTTAACCATGTTAAAAAGGAAAAGAAAAGAGAAAATAAAACCACGATGAATTCCCATAACCAAATTTTCTGACCCCCTATTGTGAACTTTGTTTTTGTAAGTCTCGCTTTTCCTGTCGTCTCCCTGCTTTTCTTCCGCCAGTCTTCCAATCGCCTCTTACTAGCGAAGTTGAACACAGTGCCGCCCATCGACTGATAAATGCGCCACGTTTCTCGAGAACTGTCGTGGGGCCTCAATGAAGAGCAGTGACCACTTCTGTTCAGGGGTGGTGCTGTGATCGACTTGCTCATTTCCGTTACAGGCATAGGTAGCCGTACAAGGTAGCCATTGAAATTTTAAGGAAGAGAGAAAATATTAAGGAAATCTAGGCAAACTGGCTATACTGACTGAGCTTGTATGTAATATCTGGTTAGCACAAGCAGGCTAGGCGACTACTTGTCGCCGCCCCGTTACGAAGGCGATGTCAATAAATCACCGTTGAGTCAAGGTGGAGGGCTGAGTGGAGGAACGTTGTAAAATACGGGGCATACTCTTAATAAAAACGAGAAAATAATCGAGCGAAAGGAACCGCTACATTACAGATTGTCTGCGCGTGGCGTCGACGACGCAGATGTCCAATCACAAATGACGCAACACGTCGGGAGAGGTCCTGTGTTATGCCGGTGGCGACAACCGTCACACGCGTGCCTGTTGCGTGTTGGTGGCCAAGCCAACACCGCTGGTACAGGTTCTGAAGGTGGAACCTGGCGCGCATATTTTCCAGGTCTGGAAAGAGATTTTTTTTTTATTCGTGTGTTTATTATAGGGTGGTTGCCTGGGGTAGTTGGCAATTCACGATAAAAAACGACGTACAGCGCGAGAGACAAGGACTGCAAGAGACGACATACACAGCGCAGTGTATGTGGTCTCACAGTCGTTGTCCTTCACGCTGTACGTAGTTTTTTATCATGTTTTTATCATTAGGGTTGCCAACAACTTATCCTAGAAGGAAATGGATCAACAGTAAGGACATTCTTTTTCGGTGTAATGAGACTCCGTTAAAGGGTCCATGAACCCCCTCTTGGGCTTGCTGAGAAAACACAGACCCAATAGCTGACATCAATCATGAAGGGTGTTTTGCGCGTCTTCCTACTGTTACTGCGTGAAGTAAATGAGGATCTGCCTGCGATATTATAATAATTACGTACAACAATAATTACAGCCCATGCTCGGCCTCAAGGGTGAATGGGCAAGCAGCACGGCCTTAAAGAATGATAGAATGGTCCTTTGTACAAGTCTAAAAATTGCAGTTAGTAACAGCGCGCAAGTACGACTAAGAATAAAAAAAGATAAAGTCTTCGAAAGTGTCTATCGCACGGCCGTCATCAACTTAGTTCCTAGTGTCGCTAGCGAGTTCTATGGCAATGCAAATGCAATGAATATTAAGTGCAAGCCGTGGCACCGTTAACATTTATGGTGAAATTAGAAGCGTTCCCAATAATTGTTGGGTGCTGATTTGTTTGGATGTTAAGAAGTTTTGTATAATGTCTGCCCTGTATCTTCGGTGGACTTAACATGAAGCCTTGCTTACAGTTGATTAAAATTAGGGGCAAGTTATGGACCAGGAATAGACGAAGTTTCAAGCATGTGGAATAATTAGAGCCTCAGCAGTAGTAAATTATGTATGCAAGGGCTCTGGAGCATTCATGATCTATTCTATGGAATCACAGATATTGAGATACGGGGAATCTCTTACCGCTGTTCACACTGCGAGCGGCGTGTCCTGCCTCTGGTTCGTTGGCAAACGAGGGCTCCGCTTGTCCCAGATCATTTATTATCAAAGTCAGGTTGGCATCATTGATGCGTTCGGCCTGTACCTGCAGTAAGAATATTTCTTTCAGTCTTTCTGCTGCCTTACAACAAGGTGCCATGAATAATTGCACAGCTTACCAAGATCTAGCATACGTGAGCATATTAAAAAATACAATGAAATAACAAAAGTTATGGCTATTTCATTTCTGAACTATATTTGGCGGTCGCGGAAGCTGACTCTTCCAAAGCATTGCACGACCAATGAAAAGAACCATGAAAAGGTGTAGAGTAGCGTGTGTTTGTCAATATTCCTACGGCAACTTAATCCCGCTGGCGTTCTTACTATTGCTAGTAGGTATAGCGGGGCGGGGCGTTTCTTGTGGCGCTCGACGTTTCTGTGCAGGCGCGAGCAAGAGCGGATGCGAGAGAGAAATTCTTTCTTGGGGCCTTTGCTGCTTGAATAAGTGACTCTGCCTAGGCACTACAAAGGAGGTTTCTTGGCACGTGTTGTATAATTGTCCCCTAGACATGCCGGCTGTTACGTTTCGCCTACGACGCGCGGTATAGCCGGCGCGGATGCAACGGACGCCGGGGCTTCGTTCAAAGCGGCAGACATTTTGGCCCGTTCAGCGCCGCCGATACGCCTCCCCGCCAAGCGCGTCCAGGCATGTTTCAATGCCACGTGTCTTCAAGTGTGCGTGTGTGTGTGTGTGCATGTTGGTGCCCACGCTTGTCAAAGCGCGGCAGCCGGGGAGAGGTGCTCCCCCAAATGTGAAGCGAGGAGGTCTGAACGGCGCCGGCCCGGCGGATGCGTCACCTACTCGTCTCAACGTTCCCGAGCGGCGCCGTCACGTGCGCGTCTATCGAGGCGTTCCTTCTTGCCCTCAACTGCGAGAGTATAAAAGCAGCTGCCCCCGGACGCCAAGAGAGAGGCTCCGATTTCTTCAGTTGAGTTACGTGCTCTCTCGTCTCTCCACTTCGGTCGACCTGACCGCCCGCTCTTTTGCGATGCTAGAATAAACAAATTGTTCTGTTACCAGTCGACTCGTGCTTTGCCGGGACCTTCGGATGCTTCCAGTTGTGCCCCAGGCCGCCAGGCCAACGCTACCCTTGGGGCTTGCGACCCAGGTGCAACAACGGCTGTCAGCGCTGACATTCCAACAACTCGTGCCAGCGGTGCGATTACAACACGGCATTACGGAGTGCAGTCGAGTTTGTTTATGCTCCGCCACTGGCTGCCCATGCGGTGTGGCATTGGGCATGAGCTACCCGTTTGGTGATCACTGTGTCTGAAGGGGCAAGGTTCTGACTGATGTTGTATAAGTCATGGGTAGCGTTTTTGTCGTAACAAAAGATTGTATTTTTAACAAGCACTGCTCCAGGAAGGCACATGTAACCAGCTAATGGAGGCCTCAGGAGAGCACCCAAGGGTTAGTGGGACGCACCAAAGCTAGAAGCAGGGCGGCCCATGAGTTGGGGCCGTGCAGGCCTCGGCGAGCCCCAACCCAAGGACCAGGCCGATTTCTAGCTTTGGTGTCCCCGTTGCCGCTTTGGTGTCCTGTAGGAGCCGCCAATAATGCGAAATAATGAGACGTTGTTACCATTACTAAAAACGCAGTTGAACAAATATAATTACGCCCAGCCGCCAACATTAATAAACACAACCGTTTATTCATCTCACTAGTGATTGACAGTAATGCAAGATCAGCGTAACGCTGAACTTGGCAATATCGACAGGTGGTGCCCACTAAAGCACCAAATTATCTTCGAATGAGTCCAAAAACCTGTTTTGTTTCATAACCTTCAAACAACAATTCCGCCTACTACTACAAGTGTATCATTAAGTAATCATACGCTACCAATATCTGACAGCGTTACAATTTTGGGTGCCATTTTAGAAAAGCTATTAAATACGCATGGTTACCTCGCTTGTAAAATAAATTTCATTTTGTTCTCACTTTATCATCAAAACAGGCAGCTATTTTCAACCTCATATTCTTCGCTCGTTGGATATCATTGTTACATACATTGCCATTTATCATACTCTAAGCAGACGCTGCGCAGACGAGGTGGCGCGGATAAGCACATCTCGATGGGCACTCGGCGTTCCTATCAACTAAGAATTTGTGCAGTTTCCACAGTGCTGCAATAAGCCAGTCATTTCACTCCTTAGCGCCAACGTTAGATCCATTGTTAATTTATTTATTTACACAATACTGCAGGCAGCAATGCTGCCGAAGCAGGAGAAGGATTACAAAAGATGCTTTTTCAAGATATTTTCAAATGAAACACGAGATGTGCATTCAACAATACGTTCTGCTAAATGATTCCATTCTTCGCTCGTAAGTGGAAAAAAATTATTTCTGAAAGATTTTAGTGCTTGCAAAGTATGACTGGACTACTTTAGAATGAAAAATGCGCGACGACCTTTGTAGAGCATGCGTAATATATGTGGCATCCGTTACAGGAAGTACCCCGGCGTAAAACACTTTCGTGTTACAATGTTCTTGTTGCATGTGGCTACTATTCGCCAGTCACGCAGGCGGAGGACAAAGCCGGTCCGCACCGCGCAGCATGGTCTGACTGGATCGTAGGAGCGCGAGGACTCACACGGCCCTGTCGGGCACAAAGCAAACGCTGCACAATATGCACTACATCTGCATGTAGCTGCGGTCTGCTACGTAGCGCAGATACGGAAGGGTGCCCGGACGAGTCCACTGGCTCAGCGCTGTGCTGCTCGCTCATGACAAGACCGTTCGGCTTACGTTTGGCGCGTCGCAGGCACCAAAATCGGGGGCAGTGGCGTCTACACTAACATCCAAATTCAAACGTGAACTGCGCGCCATGGTGACATATAGACAGCGGTGCCTTGTGAGCACGCCTCGCTCTGTCGTAACCTTGGCAGTGAAAGGCATTGAAGGAGGAGCGGAAGCACCGCGAACGCCGCGTTTGATTGCCAATAAATCCACTTCTGGTGAAACGCATCGAAGTACTTTTCGTGACAAAGTGTTTATTAAATAGCCTACTTTAACTTGCAATGCTTTTCTCCACTTCTGTAAAAATGTAAGTGGATCAGGGCCCGCTTAGGTGCCTCCGAATTCGTAAACTGTACGTAAAATTGGTAGAGTTGATATATACATTAACAGCTTGTGACAAAAACCAAGGAAGTGTATTTGAATTAACAGAAAGCAATCACTTACTGCTTTTTTGTAGTCTTCGTTCATCTGTGCCACAATTTGCTGGGTTGGCACAATCGATCTCAAGCAGTCTACTGCAAAAATATCACCTGGATGCGTCATCTTGGAGAACCTGCGTGGCAGTGGTTCACACTGATTATTCGCCTAGCGATGCCCGCGGTGTCGACAGCGGATTTTTCGCGACACTGAGCCTTTAGCGTACATGACAGGAGTGTGGCGCAAAGATGACCCTAAAAGCTCTTTTTTATATACCCAAACAGCTTGTGACGAAAACTGAGAAAGTGTATTCGAATTAACAGAAAGCATTCACTTACCCCTTGGGTGGCCTCCTTGTCATTGATTTGGTTGATATGTTCATCATCACGTCTGATTTCTTCTTGGAGTGTTATCTTATATTCATAGCCCAAAGGCATCTTCTAGCTGAACTGGAAAAACATGGTGAGACATATTCAAGCCGGGACATACCTAAAGGGTTCCTGAGCCTCCCCTAGGGCTCGCTGAAAAAACAATCAGCGGATAGCATACGTTTCTGTGAACACCCCAGCCAAGTTTTGAAGTTTTGCGCGGCGCGTGGAGTTCACAAGCCGAGCGCGAAGTCGCCTTTCTCTCAAGCGCTCTCTTTTACAGCGATGGCTTTAGGGCCTCGTTACGCCGAAAATCCGGCGTTGGCCGTGCGCCGACCTCGAGCACAAATTTCCGTATATATTTAGGTATGTTTATGCCATATCCCACGCCTTGCTATATGACATGCGGCATGTGCGAGTTATATTGTCGCATCATTGTAGTACTAAAGTTGCTCATACCTGGTCTTACATTCTGACAACGTTATTCGTCGGAATTTTGAGAACGATAGTCAAGAAACCAATGTGAGAACAAAAATCCGTCAGCGCATGCGTTCAAACCGAAGCTTTCTTTGCTTCTTTCTGCGACTTTCCCGCTGCTGCAACACTGCTGCTGTGGTCTTGCATGCCGCCTTAACGCCGGCCACGTCAAGACGCAGATCAGACGCGCGCCTTAAACTAACGCCGGCCGCGTTATGACGTGGCTGAGGTGTGGCCTTGTCGGAAAATCATGAAACGCATGCACCGTCGGCGTTCTGTTCCACGACAGACGTTTATGAGCTGTAACTTTCAAAATTCCGAGGAGTAACTTTGTAAAGAATGTAAGACAAGGTATGAGACACATGGAGTGCCTGTGTGGTTGTGGTTCAGACTGATTATTCGCCTAGCGATTCCCGCGGCGTCGACAGCGGATTTTTCGGGACAATCGGCCGTTAGCGTACATGACAGGAGTGTGGCACAAAGACGACCCAGAAAGCTCGTGTCAACATTTACGGCGCATCGCCTGTGAACAATGCCCACTGGACGCCGTACTAGGCGCGACCCCCCACAAATGGAGTGCGGGAGCTGCCGCGGTTGTCTCCGTGCTCATTGCAGCAGCAAGGACAGCGAAGGGAGCAGGCGGGGAGAATGTTGGCGAGGAAATAGAGAAAAAGCAGGCAGTTCTGCGACGCACAACGCTAGAACCCACAATGGCGCCAAAGCGTGCACTCAACGCCGAGACGAAGGCTCGCAGAAAGCGTCGAGCAGAGCAGCCAGGGTAACATTGCATATCACATCAAGACTGTCGTATGCGGTCAATATATCACCGCCAATCAACGCAAACAGCAGACAAAGCTTCGCTTACATCGATTCTCTCATTGCGTAGGATACGCATATTTTTACAGGGCCCCGAAACGTTACGGCTCTCCCGGCGAACTGCATAGGTTAAGGACAAAGAGGCTGCCCTCGCGTTTCTTGGTTGGCGTTAATTTCAATGAGGACGTGTTCTCTGTGACACGCCGCGACATCATGCACGAAAACGTCGCAGTTTTTCCCGAAAGGCGAAGCAACAACTGCGATAGCAAATTAGTATACATAGCTATATTAAGCAAAGATAGTAGATTTATCGGCCGTATAAACTTGTAAACAGTGGCTTACTAAATATACCTTAACAAGCACGGCGTCAGATGTTTTTTTTTTTAGTTTTCATGTCGCGTTACATTGGCAGTTTCATTTTTTTTCATTATTTCGCTTGAAAGTCGACCGTCCCGTTATAATCGTGGTCACGTTACATTCGATTAAATACGGTATGTAACGCCAGCGAGGAATCTACCGAGTAGGAGATGATGGCCATGAATTTTCTGAGCTTTCTACAATAACGGGGAGAGAATCTGTCAGCTGTTCAGCGTCGTGTCTGCCCATCCCCTTAAGGGGATGAGATAGGAATCTGCAAGCTAACGTTGGAACTCACCACAGTACTGAAAAGCTGAATCCTTAGGGATGTAGACACTTGAGCTGGACCCTCCGACAGGCTCGATATTAGTCGTTCCATATCTTCTTTCGGCGGTTTTTCGACCGCTACCGCAGTAGCATCGGGGAGGGCTGAGCCTGCACCACGGTGCAAGATATACGCTCTCTATACTCCGTTTCAGACAGGTGAAACGCTCTGCTAGCTACGCAAGAAGTTCGGTGACAAGAACGTATCACTACGCGCTTTGCGTCCGTGCCTCTCTGCGCGCCAAAGGCGTATGCTCGTGCGAGCTTGCACGTGAGGCAAAAACCAAAAAGAAACGCAATGAAAAAGAAATTGATGTAAAACAACGCATGAAATAACCGTATATGACAGTTTGTTTCTGAGGATTAAAACGTTTTTCGTACAACACTCAGCCTGTACCAAGAACAGTTACGCACAATTACGATCAAGAATACAGCGTCGCACCCGAGCGTCTGGGAGGACCACGCATTGCGGCTGGCGGAGACACTTCTTCCGGCCAACGCGGCGTTTTCTTTTCTTTTTTTTACTTCAATAGCATTTTAAGGTTATGCTGCATCACGCCATTCGCTATCACCCAGGTGGCGTAATCACACATGACCAACGACCAGGGAAACGCTGAAGTCCCTCGTGCTTGGAAATGAAGTAATAAATCACGGAAAGAACCGATGCCGTTTCGGCACTTTCCGTTTGCACTGGAGTAACATTTTGAACTGGCGATGCGCCTTGTTTCTTCATCCGTCAAACGGTAGCCAGGTGTCGCTTGATACGGCTGCAAGTTTTGTTCCGGGCCAGACAATGTCTGAAGACGCCAAGTGCCCGCCACAAGCCGCCACAATGGTAACATGGACCGACTTGATGCGTAGAAGAACGAGCGATTTTCATTCGGCCGATTGAACCGGGTTCGAACGCCGTCCAGCTGACGCGTCGCGCAGGCGTTCGAGAACGCTCGACCACCTCGAGTACGCCTGTCCATCTAGCCGGGCGGGAGGCCATGGCCATATTTACCCGAACGCCGCGCCGCCGAACCGCCATCTTGCGCCGCTCCGACGGGGTGTATACGTTCTCGGCGTCGCCCAACGCTTGGTTGGCGTTCTGCGTCGCCGCCATTTCTCGACCGATTTCTTCGGCTTTATCCAAGGTCAAATGTTCTCAGTGAGCCAAAAACTTGTTGGATATGTGGGTTGGCGATTCCATTATTTGATCTCGGATCCGGTCGTCGTACGTAGCATCGAATTTGGAAGCGAGCTATTTCTCCTTGAGGGCCCTGACGGGTTCCACGAAACGCTCACCCGGCAGTTGCTTGGGCTTCTGAACAGATGTCTCTGCGCCAGGAGTTTGCCGAGAATAACCGATTCAAGAGCTTCAGCAGCTCCTCGTACTTGCTCGTCGTGGCCGTTGCCTCCGTAGTCGACGTACTGGGCGTCTGGGCCGCATTTCGTAATCCCGTTGCAGCGGTAGTTGTCGGCTGTGTCTCAGCCTCTTCTGCCGCGTCGTATTTCAGTTAGCCTTCCCTACCCAAAACGCTGATGAGAGCCGACGCTCGACACTCGTCCTCCCATCCGCTCCCGCCCGCCGACTTAATGTGTACCTGGAAATTTTGCTTCCATCTGTACCAAGGAATCAGAGGAGGGCCAGGTAAGTCGAGGACCAGAGGAAGGTTTAAAAAGACGCCATTCTGTAGCGTTGCAAGCAGAAGTCTACTGCTAGGGAATCCGAAGGAAGCAGGCAATAGGCGTCTCCGAAGATGACCCCAGACGAAGAAGGCCTAGGCCGACGCCATCTGAAGCATTGGGAGAAGCTCCGAAGGCATGCGAGCAAAAAGTATAGGAGCGAAGTAGATAAGTAACATTGTCACTTACGGCATTTGAGACAGCAGGTTCTTCTAAATCCTCGTCGCCATTCTGTACCGTCGCACCCAAAGCCGGCCGACGGAGGGGCCTCGCGTCCAATAGGACGACGCAGTGAAGTTGGCGGAGACGCTTGCACCGGGTGAGAAAGCCTGGCCAACGTGGCGTTTATTCGACTTGCATAGCATTTCAAGGGCATGTTCCGTCATGCCACTGGCTAGCACACAAGTGGCGTGATCACACCTCATTGGTGGCCCTCAGGTGGCGTGATCACACCTCATTGGCCTATTGAATTCATACAAACGCACAGACATGGAGGTCGTGGCTCCATCATGCGATCGCTGCAGATAATAGTAGCGAGTGCTACTTACGACACCAGAGCGCAGCACCAGTCAAGCAAGAACATCAATTTCTAAGTGCGGACGCAGCCACTGCAAAACGCAACTCTAGCCTCCTCAGCGTTGCACCTGATTTTCCGAGACGGATTATAGGTGAGGACACTCGCGAGACGCTCTCGACGCGATGAAGTAGCAACAACGCGCGTCCACCGGCCCGGATGACGGAAGCGGATACCTATCGGCGGGACGACGCCTAATTAGTGCCAAGAATCAAGCTAAAACCACCCAACACCTACACAAACACCCCACAGTTGCAGCGCTTACCTTGAAATGCTCTCCTTGATGAAGCTTCGAGCCTACAGAGAGGAGTAGAAGGGTCCTGGAGCAGGAGCACCGAACAGACGAATGGTTGGTTGCGGCCACGACCTACACTCCAGACCTGCACAGATCTCCCTGCTCCAGCACGCCTAGTCTAGTTCACCCCTTTTAGTGAGTGAGTTCATGGCCACCGCTTCTGGGTGAAGTATCGCTCCAGGTACCGCTTTCGACTTGCTCCACGTTTCGCGCGGCAGGATTTACTGCCATTTTCCTTCACCTGCGAGACGAATTTTAACGCGGTAGCGCTAAGGGCCCGACAGATAATCCGTTGTATGAAATCCGGCGTCGGCGTCCCAGTGCGTATAAGAAAAAATGATCCCGAACCACGCAGGCCTTCCGTCAGACAAATTACCCGGATGTACCGAGAGCAAAGGTGCAGACTGCCAGAACCGCAACCCAAACTCATCAGGCAACAACAGACGATCCTGCGTCGAGCGCAGGCGGGATCACTTGCGCATCCCGTGCTGATGAACTGCATGTATCCTACGGAATACGATATGCTCTCTCCTTTTTGCAGAAGAGAAAAGGGCACCCTGCCCCAATGATGGTATAAGGAAGAGATGCGTATATACAAATTCAGAGAGTTGTGCCATCTCTAAAGCTGTGCGTCCAGCCAGGTCACTGATTCGGCGGCTGCGCAAGAGAGTGGCCCGCCACGGCGGAAGGGTTCCGGAGTTATCACCGTGCGGGTTTTTGTTACAGTGCCAGAGCATGTGAGTTAAAGTGGCTATATCAGTGTGGCAGACCTTGCGTACATTTGTCGGGTATATACCTGGGTAGAGCCTGTGGTATTGTGTCGGGTTATAGGGTACATGAGCGTCTGCAGTTGTCTGAGGGCCGCCGCCTGCGCCCTGACCAGCTTGTCGCTGGGCGGAGGGAAGGTTCGGTGGATATCTTTGTTTTATTTAATTGTTTACAATATTAGGTTCCTTGTCCAGCCAAAAAAAAAAGAGGTTAGGTTTGCAACATACTGTGCACGGTATGCTGTCCGTGGTATTGAGGCAAGCCTACTTGGTCGTTGTTGACATTGTCTTGCTTCACTGTTCAGCAGCACTTACTGATTGCACAGCAATAACAAGCTTCACCAATTGGCTACAGATTACTCCAAGTGTTCCAAAAAGGCAAAATTTTCCCCTCCAGAACTGCTCCAAAGTGCAGCTTTGGCTTCTCCTAAACTGCGCTACAACGTCATTTTTCCTACTCCGAAAAATTGCTCCAAATCGTAAACTGCCGGACCACCAGTGATGGTGGCGTTCAAAAGAACAGCTTGCATGGTCGGCTAGTTGCTAGGGCCCTACACAGTAGCGCGGAAGGACGGCGACATACTCTTTATCACACTCTCGTTTGCCTGTGCCAAGGAGTATGCGGGACGGAGAGGCAGGTGCATCAACGAGCGATTACGTGAGCACTGGTGTAATGTTGAGAAACTAGCCTTATCAGGCGACCTTGCCGCGCATTGCGCACGCTGCGGATGCAAGCCTGTTTGTCTGCACTCATTCACTGGCCGCAAACAATGACCAGCTCACCACAGAAATTGAGTAAGCTGCAGACATTAGGAAAATAAATTATGTTACTTGCCCGTCAGTCTCCTCGTCAGAGAAAGAAATGTTGTTGATGGCGTGGTATGGTAAACCTTTATTCTGATACTTCGGAACGCGTGTCAGCACGTAGCGGGCCGCTCTCACGTCGGTACAGAAAGGCCGAGCCTCTCTGCTGCATCGCGGGCCCGATGGACAGCCCGTTTCTGTGCTTCAAGATCACGGCTGCTTAGGGCATCCTCCCGTTTGGACGATGTGACGCCGTCGCGTAACGCGGGGCATTGTCAAAGCATGAGTTCTAAGTTACCTACGTCTTCAATTCTACGTCTTACTTACGTCTTCAATTCGAAAACTACTACAAGGTCATTTGTGCACAAAGGCAAAATTGCAGCAACCCTCATCGCCTTTCATCGTTCCCACGCGTTTCGCTCTTCTTTCAAGCAGAATCAAAATCCTGCTTTCGTCTTTTCTTTTTCGTGGCCTTAGCCGCTTTATCGCTTGGACTACGCTCAGCCAGCAGCATACACTTGCACCGTCATGCGATAAGAGCCCCATGCCCAGATACCTACACCAGGCATAACGCCCTGTCGCGGGTCAGTCTCGCTGCCAGCCGACCTTGTTCATCCGTCGCACGCTTGAGGGCATCACATTAACACTGCGCAAGCATAGATATTCTCCATGTATGTGCGCAAGCGCCCCATCACGTGGCATTTCTTTAAATATTAAACGAGCTTTCTTTCAAACGTGGAAAAAAGGAACATGTGAGATATATCGTGTAGGAAACAATTCATTGAGAGGTTTCTCAAGGTGCTCTACAGCTTTGCGTACCACACTTGGGGTCTGCAGCCAATACTTAAAAAGTTGATTGATTAAACATAACAGATCCTTTAGTTAAGTGGAAAATCAAGAGTAGCCTGAGTAACTCTAGGCCAGTGCCAACGTTAGGCATATGGTTCAACTTGCTTCCGGAGTGCCTTTCATTTTTAAAACCTTGGCTCAAGTTATGCAGGACAACCTGTGTAGGCGTTCTGGGGTCTAGATCCCTCACCGAACTGTATCTCTTGCGGGAAACATGAAACATTACATCGTTTTCCTTATTGATTGTCAAAGACATTCTGAATTGCAAGAACCAGCATCAGAAACACCGTTACGCCTTCTTAGATCAGACATAAATGCTCAAAATTGACTATTTTGTGGGGCCTCGACCCTTGGGCACAACGAAAGGAAGGTTGGCGATACCATCCAGGACTTCGTCGTAAGAGCAGAAAGATTTGGGCTATAGAATCAGAACAGGAGGTTTCCTTATTTCTACAAAATCGATTAGGTATTCTTTTTATTCTTTTATTCCTTCATTCTATTAAAATCATGCGCTACTATCTATCTAATATTTCGCATATACCCATTCACAAATCTTGTTACAATGATCTATAAATATTTTTCTTATTTCTATATTGCTCTACCCGGTTCTTGGCCAGTCCGCCAGAATGGAGTACATCTGTGCTGCCGGCAACTGCGCATTTCACTGCAGCCAAATATAGGCAGTTTTCTTTGACCAAAGACAAAAAAGAACTCTCATTAACAACATATGCATACTTTATGCATGCAAGTTATTCTTGGAACCGACAATGGTATTCTAACTGGCAATTCAAAGTATCATATACAAGGCTGCGTTGCCGTATTCCACCGCTTGATTTTTTCTGGCACAGATGTGGTCTGGCAGTATCCCCTTTATGCTACCTCTACAATGAGCCGGCATCCATCGATCACTTTTTGTTATCATGTCGGCGGTTTTCTACTCATCGAAAACGATGTTCACAACTTCCCCTTCGAAATCTAGGACGGCCTTTATGCAATACTGTTATACCTTCACTTGCAGCAGCGGTATCAGGACACAGCCACAGGAACGCTTCCCAAGCCAGTTAGAATTTCCTCTGTGACACAAGATTACCTTATTAATATTTCTAGTTTGTCATGACTGATATATTTCTCATTGAGTAAGCTATAAATAAGAAAAATTCAAAGTAAAAACACAAATTCACAGCTATATTAATAATATTATTATTCGAAATTTTACTTGCTCATTTTTACTTCTATCCTTTATGTATTTTATTAATAGGTTTGCCTTACTATATCCCTATCTACGCAGTGGTGACTACCTCGTTGTACACTCATTATTTCATTTACTATCGATTCATTTCTTGTCTTCGATTATTCATTTATTTTCCTTTTTTACTATTTATTTAATCACTGATTTATTAACTAAATTCTTTCATTTTTCAATCGTAGTACCACCCGGTTCGTGGCCTATCACCCCATTAATTGGTGCCATTAATTGAAGCTACATCATTATTATCATCATCATCATCATCGCTAACATCTAGGCTCTACATATACATCTAGTAGATCGTATCTTGCGCTGGCACGGGCGCGTGGAACAAGCCCTCGAGGCAAGCTCCCATTGCCGCAACCAACCATTCGTCTGTTCGGTGCTCGTGTTCCAGGACCCTTCTACTCCTCTCTGTAGGCTCGACGCTTCATCAAGGAGAGCATTTCAAGGTAAGCGCTGCAACTCTGCGGCGTTTGTGTAGGTGTTGGGTGGTTTTAGCTTGATTCTTGGCACTAATTAGGCGTCGTCCCGCCGATAGGTATCCGCTTCCGTCATCCGGGCCGGTGGACGCGCGTTGTTGCTACTTCATCGCGTCGAGAGCGTCTCGCGAGTGTCCTCAGCTATACTCCGTCTCGGAAAATCAGGTGCAACGCTGTGGAGGCTAGAGTTGCGTGTTGCAGTGGCTGTGTCCGCACTTAGAAATTGATGTTCTTCCTTGACTCGTGCTGCGCTCTGGTGTCATAAGTATCACGCGCTACAATTATCTGCAGCGATCGCATGATGGAGCCACGACCTCCATGTCTGTGCGTTTGTATGAATTCAATAGGCCAATGAGGTGTGATCACGCCACCTGAGGGCCACCAATGAGGTGTGATCACGCCACTTGTGTGCTAGCCAGTGGCATGACGGAACATGCCCTTGAAATGCTATGCAAGTCGAATAAACGCCACGTTGGCCAGGCTTTCTCACCCGGTACAAGCGTCTCCGGCAACTTCATTGCGTCGTCCTCTCGGACGCGAGGCCCCTCCGTCGGCCGGCTTTGGGTGCGACGGTACAGAATGGCGACGAGGATTTAGAAGAACCTGCTGTCTCAAATGCCGTAAGTGACAATGTTACTTATCTACTTCGCTCCTGTACTCTTTGCTCGCATGCCTTCGGAGCTTCTCCGAATGCTTCAGCTGGCGTCGGCCTAGGCCCTCTTCGTCTGGGGTCATCTTCGGAGACGCCTATTGTCTGCTTCCTTCGGATACCCTAGCCGTAGACTTCTGCTTGCAACGCTACAGAATGGCGTCTTTTTAAACCTTCCTCTGGTCCTCGACTTACCTGGCCCTCCTCTGATTCCTTGGTACAGATGGAAGCAAAATTTCCAGGTACACATTAAGTCGGCGGGCGGGAGCGGATGGGAGGACGAGTGTCGAGCGTCGGCTCTCATCAGCGTTTTGGGTAGGGAAGGCTAACTGAAATACGACGCGGCAGAACAGGCTGAGACACAGCCGACAACTACCGCTGCAACGGGATTACGAAATGCGGCCCAGACGCCCAGTACGTCGACTACGGAGGCAACGGCCACGACGAGCAAGTACGAGGAGCTGCTGAAGCTCTTGGATCGGTTATTCTCGGCAAACTCCTGGCGCAGAGACATCCGTTCAGAAGCCCAAGCAACTGCCGTTTGAGCGTTTCATGGAACACGTCAGGGCCCTCAAGGATAAATAGCTCGCTTGCAAATTCGATGCTACGTACGACGACCGGATCCGAGATCAAATAATTAATGGAATCGCCAACCCACATATCCAACAAGTTTTCGGCTCACTGAGAACATTTGACCTTGGATAAAGCCGAAGAAATCGGTCGAGAAATGGCGGCGACGCAGAACGCCAACCAAGCGTTGGGCGACGCCGAGAACGTATACACCCCATCGGAGCGGCGCAAGATGGCGGTTCGGCGGCGCGGCGTTCAGGTAAATATGGCCATGGCCTCCCGCCCGGCTAGATGGACAGGCGTACTCGAGGTGGTCGAGCGTTCTCGAACGCCTGCGCGACGCGTCAGCTGGACGGCGTTCGAGCCCGGTTCAATTGGCCGAATGAAAATCGCTCGTTTTGTACGCATCAAATCGGTCCATGTTACCATTGTGGCGGCTTGTGGCGGGCACTTGGCGTCTTCAGAAATTGTCTGGCCCGGAACAAAACTTGCAGCCGTATCAAGGGACACCTGGCTACCGTTTCACGGATGAAGAAACAAGGCGCATCGCCAGTTCAAAATGTTACTTCAGTGCAAACGGAAAGTGTCGAAACGGCATCGGTTCTTTCCGTGATTTAATACTTCATTTCCAAGCACGAGAGACTTCAGAGTTTCCCTGGTCGTTGGTCAGGTGTGATTACGCCAGCTGGGTGATAGCGAATGACGTGATGCAGCATAACCTTAAAATGCTATTGAAGTAAAAAAAAAAAATAAAACGCCGCGTTGGCCGGAAGAAGCGTCTCCGCCAGCCGCAATGCATGGTCCTCCCAGACGCTCGGGTGCGACGCTGTATTCTTGATCGTAATTGTGCGGAACTGTTCTTGGTACAGGCTGAGTGTTGTACGAAAAACGTTTTAATCCTCAGAAACAAACTGTCATATACGGTTATTTCATGCGTTGTTTTACATCAATTTCTTTTTCATTGCGTTTCTTTTTGGTTTTTGCCTCACGTGCATGCTCGCACGAGCATACGCCTTTGGCGCGCAGAGAGGCACGGACGCAAAGCGCGCAGTGATACGTTCTTGTCACCGAACTTCTTGCGTAGCTAGCAGAGCGTTTCACCTGTCTGAAACGGAGTATAGAGAGTGTATATCTTACACCGTGGTGCAGGCTCAGCCCTCCCCGATGCTACTGCGGTAGCGGTCGAAAAAGCGCCGAAAGAAGATATGGAACGACTAATATCGAGCCTGTCGGAGGGTCCAGCTCAAGTGTCTACATCTCAAATGATTCAGCTTTTCAGTACTGTGGTGAGTTCCAACGTTAGCTTGCAGATTCCTATCTCATCCCCTTAAGGGGATGGGCAGACACAACGCTGAACAGCTGACAGATTCTCTCCCCGTTATTGTAGAAAGCTCAGAAAATTCATGGCCATCATCTCCTACTCGGTAGATCCCTCGCTGGCGTTACATGCCGTATTTAATCGAATGTAACACGACCACGATTGTAACGGGAGGGTCGACTTTCAAGCCAAATAAAGAAAATAAAATGAAACTGCCAATGAAACGCGACATGAAAACTAAAAAAAAAAAATCTGACACCGTGCTTGTTAAGGTATATTTAGTAAGCCAGTGTTTACAAGTTTATACGGCCGATAAATCTACTATCTTTGCTTAATATAGCTATGTATACTAATTTGCTATCGCAATTGTTGCTTCGCCTTTTGGGCAAAACTGCGACTTTTTCGTGCATGATGTCGCGGCGTGTCACAGAGAACACGTCCTCATTGAAATTAACGCCAACCAAGAAACGCGAGGGCAGCCTCTTTGTCCTCAACCTATGCAGTTCGCCGGGAGAGCCGTAACGTTTCGGGGCCCTGTAAAAATATGCATATCCTACGCAATGAGAGAATCGATGTAAGCGAAGCTTCGTCTGCTGTTTGCGTTGATTGGCGGTGATATATCGACCGCATACGACAGTCGTGATGTGATGTGCAATGTTACCCTGGCTGCTCTGCTCGACGCTTTCTGCGAGCCTTTGTCTCCTCGGCGTTGAGTGCACGCTTTGGCGCCATTGTGGGTTCTAGCGTTGTGCGTCGCAGAACTGCCTGCTTTTTCTCTATTTCCTCGCCAACATTCTCCCCGCCTGCTCCCTTCGCTGTCCTTGCTGCTGCAATGAGCACGGAGACAACCGCGGCAGCTCCCGCACTCCATTTGTGGGGGGTCGCGCCTAGTTACGGCGTCCAGTGGGCATTGTTCACAGGCGATGCGCCGTAAATGTTGACACGAGCTTTTTGGGTCGTCATTGTGCCACACTCCTGTCATGTACGCTAACGGCCGATTGTCCCGAAAAATCCGCTGTGGACGCCGCGGGCATCGCTAGGCGAATAATCAGTCTGAACCACAACCACGCAGGCACTCCACGTGGCGCATACCTTGTCTTACATTCTTTACAAAGTCACTCCTCGGGATTTTGAAAGTTACAGCTCATAAACGTCTGTCGTGGAACAGAACGCCCACGGTGCACGCGTTTCATGATTTTCCGACAAGGCCACACCTCAGCCACGTCCCAACGCGGCCGGCGTTAGTTTAAGGCGCGCGTCTGGTCTGCGTCTCGACGTGGCCGGCGTTAAGGCGGCATGCAAGACCACAGCAGCTGTGTTGCAGCAGCGGGAAAGTCGCAGAAAGAAGCAAAGAAAGCTTCGCTTTAAAAGCATGCGCTGATGGTTTTTTGTTTTCACGACAATGTTTTCTTGACTATCGTTCTCAAAATTCCGACGAATAACGTTGTCGGAATGTAAGACCAGGTATGAGCAACTTTAGTACTACAATGATGCGACAATATAACTCGCACATGCCGCATGTCATATAGCAAGGCGTGGGATATGGCATAAACATACCTGATATATACGGAAATTTGTGCTCGAGGTCGGCGCACGGCCAACGCCGGATTTTCCGCGTAACGAGGCCCTAAAGCCATCGCTGTAAAAGAGAGCGCTTGAGAGAAAGGCGACTTCGCGCTCGGCTTGTGAACTCCACGCGCCGCGCAAAACATCAAAACTTGGCTGGGGTGTTCACAGAAACGTATGCTATCCGCTGATTGTTTTTTCAGCGAGCCCTAGGGGAGGCTCAGGAACCCTTTAGGTATGTCCCGGCTTGAATATGTCTCACCATGTTTTTCCAGTACAGCTAGAAGATGCCTTTGGGCTATGAATATAAGATAACACTCCAAGAAGAAATCAGACCTGATGATGAACATATCAACCAAATCAATGACAAGGAGGCCACCCAAGGGGTAAGTGAATGCTTTCTCTTAATTCGAATACACTTTCTCAGTTTTCGTCACAAGCTGTTTGGGTATATGTCAACTCTACCAATTTTACGTAAAGTTTACGAATTCGGAGGCACCTAAGCGGGCCCTGATCCACTTACATTTTTACAGAAGTGGAGAAAAGCATTGGAAGTTAAAATAGGCTATTTAATAAACACTTTGTCACGAAAAGTACTTCGATGCGTTTCACCAGAAGTGGATTTATTGGCAATCAAACGCGGCGTTCGCGGTGCTTCCGCTCCTCCTTCAATGCCTTTAACTGCCAATGTTACGACAGAGCGGGGCGTGCTCACAAGGCACCGCTGTCTATATGTCACCATGGCGCGCAGTTCACGTTTGAATTTGGATGTTAATGTAGACGCCACTGCCCCCGATTTTGGTGCCTGCGACGCGCCAAACGTAAGCCAAACGCGGTTGTCATGAGCGAGCAGCACAGCGCTGAGCCAGTGGACTCGTCCGGGCACCCTGCCGTATCTGCGCTACGTAGCAGACCGCAGCTACATGCAGATGTAGTGCATATTGTGCAGCGTTTGCTTTGTGCCCGACAGGGCCGTGCGAGTCCTCGCGCTCGTACGATCCAGTCGGACCATGCTGCGCGGTGCGGACCGGCTTTGTCCTCCGCCTTCGTGACTGGCGAATAGTAGCCACATGCAACAAGTACATTGTAACACGAAAGTGTTTTACGCCGGGGTACTTCCTGTAACGGATGCCACATATATTACACATGCTCTACAAAGGTCGTCGCGCATTTTCCAATCTAAAGTAGTCCAGTCATAATTTGCAAGCACTAAAATCTTTCAGAAATAATTTTTTTCCACTTACGAGCGAAGAATGGAATCATTTAGCAGAACGTATTGTTGAATGCACATCTAGTGTTTCATTTGAAAATATGTTGAAAAAGCATCTTTTGTAATCCTTCTGCTTCGGCAGCATTGCTGCCTGCAGTATTGTGTAAATAAATAAATTAACAATGGATCTAACGTTGGCGCTAAGGAGTGAAATGACTGGCTTATTGCAGCACTGTGGAAGCTGCACAAATTCTTAGTTGATAGGAACGCCGAGTGCCCATCGAGATGTGCTCATCCGTGCCACCTCGTCTGCGCAGCGTCTGCTTAGAGTATGATAAATGGCAATGTATGTAACAATGATATGCAACGAGCGAAGAGTATGAGGTTGAAAATAGCTGCGTGTTTTGATGATAAAGTGAGAACAAAATGAAATTTATTTTACAAGCGAGGTAACCATGCGTATTTAATAGCTTTTCTAAAATGGCACCCAAAATTGTAACGCTGTCAGATATTGGTAGCATATGATTACTTAATGATACACTTGTAGTAGTAGGCGGAATTGTTGTTTGAAGGTTATGAAACAAAACAGGTTTTTGGACTCATTCGAAGATAATTTGGTGCTTTAGTGAGCACCACCTGTCGATATTGCCAAGTTCAGCGTTACGCTGTTCTTGCATTACTGTCAATCACTAGTGAGATGAATAAATGGTTGTGTTTATTAAAGTTGGCGGCTGGGAGTAATTATATTTGTTCAACTGCGTCTTTAGTAATGGTAACAACGTGTCATTATTTCGCATTATTGGCGGCTCCTAGAGGACACCAAAGCGGCAACGGGGACACCAAAGCTAGAAACCGGCCTGGTCCTTGGGTTGGGGCTCACCGAGGCCTGCACGGCCCCAACTCATGGGCCGCCCTGCTTCTAGCTTTGGTGCGTCCCACTACCCCTTGGGTGCTCTCCTGAGGCCTCCATTAGCTGGTTACATGTGCCTTCCTGGAGCAGTGCTTGTTAAAAATACAATCTTTTGTTACGACAAAAAAGCTACCCATGACTTATACAACATCAGTCAGAACCTTGCCCCTTCAGACACAGTGATCACCAAACGGGGCGCTCATGCCCAATGCCACACCGCATGGGCAGCCAGTGGCGGAGCATAAACAAACTCGACTGCACTCCGTAATGCCGTGTTGTAATCGCACCGCTGGCACGAATTGTTGGAATGTCAGCGCTGACAGCCGTTGTTGCACCTGGGTCGCAAGCCCCAAGGGTAGCGTTGGCCTGGCGGCCTGGGGCACAACTGCAAGCATCCGAAGGTCCCGGCAAAGCATGAGTCGACTGGTAACAGAACAACTTGTTTATTCTAGCATAGCAAAAGTGCGGGCGGTCAGGTCGACCGAAGTGGAGAGACGGGAGAGCACGTAACTCAACTGAAGAAATCGGAGCCTCTCTCTTGGCGTCCGGGGCAGCTGCTTTTATACTCTCGCATTTGAGGGCAAGAAGGAACGCCTCGATAGACGCGCACGTGACGGCGCCGCTCGGGCACGTTGAGACGAGTAGGTGACGCATCCGCCGGGCCGGCGCCGCTCAGACCTCCTCACTTCACATTTGGGGGAGCACCTCTCCCCGGCTGCCGCGCTTTGACAAGCGTGGGCACCAACATGCACACACACACACACGCACACTTGAAGACACGTGGCATTGAAACATGCCTGGACGCGCTTGGCGGGGAGGCGTATCGGCGGCGCTGAACGGGCCAAAATGTCTGCCTCTTTGAACGAAGCCCCGGCGTCCGTTGCATCCGCGCCGGCTATACCGCGCGTCGTAGGCGAAACGTAACAGACCGCCCCGCCGGGGGAAGGAGATCCCGATGGTGAGGGGACTGCATCCGCTGTCCGGAGGGATGTCGCTCGATGATGCTCATAACCGAAGTCGGGCGTCCTTCGGCGTTTCTTGAGCGCAGCGCACAGAGAAGGCCTCGTTCTCTCGTTCAGGTTCACACAGGACACTGCAAAGTGACTTCGAGAGAGTTGTCATTTTTGTTCTCGTTCCCGGCAAGCGTTAGAACTACGCCGAAACTCAACCGCTCAGTCAGCAAGCACGAAACAACCCTCACCAAGTCCTGCCAGGCTCTTTCCCCTTTTATACCACTGCCTAGTTCCTTACAGTAGTCTAGCAGCACTCAGAACGCGTCCACAAATTGGAAAATTGCACTAGAAAGCACGTCATCACTTTGAAACACTAAACAAAAGCAATAGGTTAAAAATCCTGCCTCAGAAAGAAAAACATCAGTAACAATCAACTTTGAGGCTGATTCCTACGTTAGGGGCTTCGACTTAAGCCATCGGCGTTACCGTTGAGACTCCCCTTTTTGTAACGCACCTCAAAGGAATATTGTTGCAAAGCGAGGCTCCAGCGCAGGAGGCGGCCATTTTTGGGAGAGATGTTCTGCAGCCATTGGAGAGGGCAGTGATCCGTCTCGAAGCATGCGAAGCGGAGATCGCAGCGAGCGACCATACACTAGCTCAGCTGGCGAAAACCCCGTAGCCGCATGCGGCGCGGTCCTCAATGCAAACATCACCCCAGGCAGACACAGCTCCCTGTCAGTTTGTTGTTCAAACCACAATGCTCTCAACACTCGCTTCATGACGGAGTGGAGCTTCTCAACGGAATTCGACTGTGGGTGGTACACTGAGCTGTGTAACAGCTTTACCCCACACCTTTCGAGAAAAGTTGTCATCAAAGCGCTAGTAAACACTGTGCCCTGATCTGATTGGATTTCCGCAGGAAAACCAACTCGCGCAAATATGGACAGTAGTGCATTGACTATCTCAACTGAGCTGAGTTCTTTAAGCGGCACTGCTTCAGGGAACTTTGTCGCTGGGCAGATCACAGTCAAAATGTGTCTGTACCCAGTGGCTGTTACCGGCAGAGGTCCCACTGTATCAATAACGAGCCGTCTAAAAGGCTCCGTAATGATAGGTACCAATCTCAACGGCGCCCTCGATTTGTCCCCTGGTTTGCCCACCCGCTGACAGGTGTCACATGTCCTCACGAAATGGTCTGCGTCCCGAAAACACCCTGGCCAATAGTACTCTTGCAAGAGACGGTCCTTAGTTTTCTTAACTCCTAGGTGTCCGGACCACGAACCCCCATGCGACAAGCGCAACAGATCCTGACGGTAGCACTGAGGCACGATCAGCTGATCGAACTCCACTCCCCTGCGGTCTAGATACTTCCGGTACAGGACCCCACCTCTTTCCACAAAGCGAGCATTTTTCTTGGCGATACCTTCCTTGACAATGTAGCGTATGTTTTCTAGGCTGCCATCCTTTTTTTGCTCGGCTATCAAAGCCGACCGGCTGACTTTTAGCAACCTATTAAGTCCGTCTGACGTAGGCGCGATGAGCAAATCTGCAGATAGCTCTTCTAACTTTCCCGTGTCGGGCATTTCCTCTGCAGTATCTGGTGCCTTCAACGCTACAGGCTCAATTTTATTCAGTTCGGGCGTGCTCTGAATATCAGCTTGCTGCGCCTCTGACCCTTTTTCATTGTTTGACAACGTCGGCCCCGCAACTACCGCCTTTGCAGCGAGCTCCCGAACCTTCGATCTGGTTAAGGCCTGAACGCTAGCCTCACCAAACAAAAGCCCCTTCTCGCGCAGGAGGTGATCGGACCTGTTCGAAAATAGGTACGGGTACTGGGGGGGCAGCATAGATGACACTGCGGCCTCAGTCTCAAGTGCTCCGAAAGGTCCTTCAATAAGCACTTTTGCTACGGGCAGATACACGCTATGAGCTTCCACGGCTTGCTTGATCCATGCGCACTCGCCCGTGAACATATCGGGTTCTACGTAAGAGGGGTGAACTACATCCATCGTAGCTGCGGAATCGCGAAGCACTCGGCACTCTTTCCCGTTCACGAGGAGGTCTCGCATGTAAGGCTCGAGAAGCTTCATGTTCTCGTCAGTGCTGCATAATGACAAAAACACGACTTTTGTTTTTGTTTCCGGACACTGCGCCGAAAAGTGACCCGGCTTCTGGCACGTAGAACACACGCGCGCTTGCCACGTCTCGAACCGCTTTCTGCGTTCGGCTTCGGCTGCCGCCGTCTCCTTACGTTCGGTCGGACTGCTTTCACTCGCATCCGCACTACGTCTGTCGCCCCTTGCTCTCATGGGTGTGAACTTTGGCCTCTCAAACTTGGAGCCAAATTCACCCTTTTGACCGTCCTTAGCTCCGCGAGCCCGACGCGTCACAAACTCTTCGGCTAGCTCGGCGGCTTTAGCCACTGTACAAACGTCTGGCCTATCCAAGACCCAGTACCGCACGTTCTCAGGTAACCGACTATAAAACTGTTCCAGCCCGAAACACTGCAGAACTTTCTCGTGGTCACCAAACGCTTTCTCTTCTTTGAGCCACTCCTGCATGTTTGACATAAGCCTGTAGGCAAACTCTGTATATGACTCACTTTTGCCTTTCTCATTTTCCCGAAACTTGCGACGGAACGCCTCTGCTGACAGCCTGTACTTCTTTAGCAGACTCGATTTCACTTTGTCGAAATCCTCTGCCTCCTCTCTCTTCAAGCGAGCGACTACGTCGGCCGCCTCGCCGGGTAACAAAGTGAGCAAGCGCTGTGGCCACGTTTCCCGAGAGAACCCCAGCTTCTCGCACGTTCGCTCGAAGTTAACCAGGAACAAACCAATGTCCTCTCCAAGCTTAAACGGCCGCATCAGGTCAGTCATTTTGAACAATACTCGTTCTCCTGCACCGTGTGCCTGACTTCCATTACGAGCGCGTTCCATCTCTATCTCGAGACGCTTCATTTCCAAAGCGTGTTGACGGTCGCGCACTTTTTCTTTCTCTTGTTGCTCTCGCTCTTTCTGTTCTTTAAGTTCGCGCTCCTGTTTCTCTTTCTGTTCTTTAAGTTCGCGCTCCTGTTTCTCTTTCTGTTCTTTAAGTTCGCGCTCCTGTCTTTTTGCCGTCTCCCTCTCCTCAATGGTCTCAAGGCATTCCGACAGCTCGTCATCCTCAGCCTCTAACTCAAGAATAGCCCTTAGCAGTTCTGGTTTTCTGAGTTTGTCTGACCCATCCAAACCCAACTCTCTTGCAAGCTCCAGCAATTTCTGTTTGCGCAACGACTTCCAATCCATGGCTACTCTGAATGCTGCTTTCTCTACTGCCTACTATTGTCTTGCCGCAAACTAACCCGGCAGCAACGACAACCACAATTACCAGCTCTGTTTCTGACACTAACAAAAGCCTGGCAAAACTCAGAAGAAGAAAGTCCCGCACTCACCAAACCTCGCAGCCAAGAATTCAGCGCAGTCGTTCCGCTGCAGGCAACCAGTCATCACACAGGGCTCGTTGCACTGCTCCCGGATGGTCGTTGTGCTGCTCAGCATACAGTCAACCGCATGTCTTCGCTGCTGGCCTCCGTTGTCGCGATCTCACCGCTGGCAGACAGTTGTTGTAATCGCACCGCTGGCACGAGTTGTTGGAATCTCAGCGCTGACACCCGTTGTTGCACCTGGGTCGCAAGCCCCAAGGGTAGCGTTGGCCTGGCGGCCTGGGGCACAACTGGAAGCATCCGAAGGTCCCGGCAAAGCATGAGTCGACTGGTAACAGAACAATTTGTTTATTCTAGCATCGCAAAAGAGCGGGCGGTCAGGTCGACCGAAGTGGACAGACGGGAGAGCACGTAACTCAACTGAAGAAATCGGAGCCTCTCTCTTGGCGTCCGGGGGCAGCTGCTTTTATACTCTCGAAGTTGAGGGCAAGAAAGAACGCCTCGATAGACGCGCACGTGACGGCGCCGCTCGGGCACGTTGAGACGAGTAGGTGACGCATCCGCCGGGCCGGCGCCGCTCAGACCTCCTCGCTTCACATTTGGGGGAGCACCTCTCCCCGGCTGCCGCGCTTTGACAAGCGTGGGCACCAACATGCACACACACACACACGCACACTTGAAGACACGTGGCATTGAAACATGCCTGGACGCGCTTGGCGGGGAGGCGTATCGGCGGCGCTGAACGGGCCAAAATGTCTGCCGCTTTGAACGAAGCCCCGGCGTCCGTTGCATCCGCGCCGGCTATACCGCGCGTCGTAGGCGAAACGTAACAGCCGGCATGTCTAGGGGACAATTATACAACACGTGCCAAGAAACCTCCTTTGTAGTGCCTAGGCAGAGTCACTTATTCAAGCAGCAAAGGCCCCAAGAAAGAATTTCTCTCTCGCATCCGCTCTTGCTCGCGCCTGCACAGAAACGTCGAGCGCCACAAGAAACGCCCCGCCCCGCTATACCTACTAGCAATAGTAAGAACGCCAGCGGGATTAAGTTGCCCTGGGAGTATTGACAAACACACGCTACTCTACACCTTTTCATGGTTCTTTTCATTGGTCGTGCAATGCTTTGGAAGCGTCAGCTTCCGCGACTGCCAAATATAGTTCAGAAATGAAATAGCCATAACTTTTGTTATTTCATTATATTCTTTAATATGCTCACGTATGCTAGATCTTGGTAAGCTGTGCAATTACTCATGGCACCTTGTTGTAAGGCAGCAGAAAGACTGAAAGAAATATTCTTACTGCAGGTACAGGCCGAACGCATCAATGATGCCAACCTGACTTTGATAATAAATGATCTGGGACAAGCGGAGCCCTCGTTTGCCAACGAACCAGAGGCAGGACACGCCGCTCGCAGTGTGAACAGCGGTAAGAGATTCCCCGTATCTCAATATCTGTGATTCCATAGAATAGATCATGAATGCTCCAGAGCCCTTGCATACATAATTTACTACTGCTGAGGCTCTAATTATTCCACATGCTTGAAACTTCGTCTATACCTGGTCCATAACTTGCCCCTAATTTTAATCAACTGTAAGCAAGGCTTCATGTTTAGTCCACCGAAGATACAGGGCAGACATTCTACAAAACTTCTTAACATCCAAACAAATCAGCACCCAACAATTATTGGGAACGCTCCTAATTTCACCATACAAGTTAACGGTGCCACGACTTGCACTTAATATTCATTGCATTTGCATTGCCATAGAACTCGCTAGCGACACTAGGAACTAAGTTGATGACGGCCGTGCGATAGACACTTTCGAAGACTTGCTCTTTTTTTATTCTTAGTCGTACTTGCGGGCTGTAACTAACTGCAATTTTTTAGACTTGTACAAAGGACCATTCTATCATTCTTTAAGGCCGTGCTGCTTGCTCATTCGCCCTTGAGGCCGAGCATGGGCTGTAATTATTGTTGTACGTAAGTATTATAATATCGCAAGCAGATCCTCATTTACTTCACGCAGTAACAGTAGGAAGACGCGCAAAACACCCTTCATGATTGATGTCAGCTATTGGGTCTGTGTTTTCTCAGCAAGCCCAAGAGGTGGTTCATGGACCCTTTAACGGAGTCGCATTACACCGAAAAAGAATGTCCTTACTGTTGATCCATTACCTTCTAGGATAAGTTGTTGGCAACCCTAATGATAAAAACATGATAAAAAACTACGTACAGCGTAAAGGACAACGACTGTGAGACCACATACACTGCGCTGTGTATGTCGTCTCTTGCAGTCTTGTCTTTCGCGCTGTACGTCGTTATTTATCGTGAATTGCCAACTACCCCAAGCAACCACCCTAGAATAAACACTCGGATAAAAAAAAAATTCTCTTTCCAGATCTCGAGAATATGCGAATCAGGTTCTACCTTGAGAAAATATACCAGTTGTGTAGACTGGGCCACCATCACGCAACAGGTACTCGTGTAACGGTTGTTGCCACCGGCTTGACGCGGCCCTAACGCGGCACTCGCTCGTCGTTCGTGCAGATGACACGTCCGCAGCGAGTCACGTGCAGCCTTCGCCGGCTCGGTTGACATTACCCGACACTTCACGCCATTCGAAGAGTCGCGAGCTGCCCGGGCTGCTCCGTTTCTCACAGACGACAGTGGCTTCGGCTCGCCGTGACGCTTGTCCAGTGCGATAATTAATGGCTCTGAGGGCTAAGCTACGCGCGCTTCCAGATCGAAACATCACCTTGAAGCTGTAGCTATGCGAGCCTGTTCCTCTATAAGTGGGGTCGGAATACTATTCCGGTAATTTTTCTTTATTTTTCCGTCGTGCTATATTTAATTAATGAATCTTCAACCGCACACTACATCATTGACGTTCATTCGGCTTTCAATGCAAGATTACTCATCCTTGTATTTCCTACCAAAGCGTTGCCGTATTCGATCCGCTGATTCCGTGTCTTTTTATTTACATTTCCAGTAAAACAAAAATTTATTTCGGAACTGATGCGAATACTCTCATTACTGAAACACTAGTACGGCGACCGTACGAAATAACTGAATTGCAAATTGACATTTTAGTATGGTGGTTAGAAACGTGCGAGCAGTTCCCCCGTCATGCAGTTTCACTAAAGAGAGGCTGACGCGACCAGTGCTCCCAATATAAGCACGCAAATGGATTCAATAGTGAGAACACGCATCGAGCCATCCCACAAACGTGGGAAACGTAGAAGGGTATTGACAGCTGACGCAGAAAACGAATGGGACCGCAGGGAGAAGTGGCGACGCGCCGCTGTTCGGTCGTCTTCAATATAGCCTTACTGGCAAAGCACCCTTTACGCGGGAATTGTGAGACAAAGAGCGCCTTGATGCCAGCAATGTCGTCACAGTCAGCGCATCCTACCATTCATGTCATTTTTTCTCCTCGTATCGACTTTAGTCGCCAGTATAAGTTACGTGTATACATCCCGCTGCACATTTTGGCGATTATTTAATGTAGCTAACGAGCAACGGCACTTTTTCATCGAGTACTTGCGTTGAGCGCTGGTAGCCTTAAACTCCGCGATATAAATTAAATTTAAAACTTCACTATAGCATCTCCAGGTTTGACTTATAATGAACGTATGAGGATTAGAGCACAATTCCTTATATTTTGCTACGTTTGTTGACACGAAAGGTAAGCACGTTGCCGTAAATATAGTTAATCTATTTGTACTTAACTGTGATTGGTTCTCGTCGGCCTTCGTTGAAGTTGTGCAGTGCTCTCAACAGCTGGCATCAGGTTTGCGTTGGCGCCACCGTGGCTGCCACCTTAGGGTAGCTGGCACGTCGATAAGTTGCGTATAAAGAAACGTGACAGCACGGCAGGCACGTCTTGCCACCGGGCAACAAATCGATAACAGCGATAATCCGGTGCAAAATGGTGACCGTCAAAAAATAAAATTAGGTGTGCGTGATGATACGGTGCTGTGGCGTGATCGTGGCCGCCATGTTTGGGTGCTAGCAGGGAAAGAAGCTGCGTCGTCGACGCCACGTGCAAACAATCTGTAATGTAGCGGTTCCTTTCGCTGGAATATTTTCTCGTTTTTAATAAGACTATGAGCCGTATTTTACAACGTTCCTCCACTCAGCCCTCCACCTTGACTCAACGGTGATTTATTGACATCGCCTTCGTAACGGGGCGGCGACAGATAGTCGCCTAGGCTGCTTGTGCTAACCAGATATTACATACAAGCTTAATCAGTATAGCCAGTTTGACTAGATTTTCTTAATATTTTTTCTCTTGCTTAAACTTTCAATGGCTACCTTGTACAGCTACGTATGCCTGTAACGGAACTGAGGAAGTCGTTCACAGCGCTACCCCTGAACAGAAGTGGTCACTGCTCTTCATTGATGCTCCACAACAGTTGTCGAGAAACGTGGTGCATTTTTCAGTCGATGGGCAGGACTGTGTTCAACTTCGCTAGTAAGAGGCGATTGGAAGACTGGCGGAAGAAAAGCAGGGAGACGACAGGAAAACCGAGACGTACAAAAACAAAGTTCACAATAGGGGGTCAGAAAATTTGGTTATGGGAATTCATCGTGGTTTTATTTTCTCTTTTATTTTCCTTTTTAACATGGTTAAGACATTAGGCAGTATAATAGCAAGAGCTTGGTGGCGCAACCCACCGCCCAGTTCCAAAGGGGACGGTGATAACATCCATCCATCCATCGGAGTGAGGGCCAGCTTCGAGTCGAGCATCGGTTGAGAACACGGGGGAATGTCTTTTATTAACAAGTTAAACCCCTCTCCCCCTTTCTCCTATCGGGTATGTGTTTCTAGCCATTTTCGTGGGCTGACCACGAACATTGTGCAGTCTAAAAATGTGCACCAATCCCAATGATAGCGCAGACCAAATATTTAAGCAGTCCGACGCTCCTCCTACTCTCTTCACGCGAGGGATGACGCACTAGAGCGCCGTGTGATCCCGCCCCATTCTCATCCCAACTCACTGAATAGAGATTGTCATTGATCTGTTCCGACTAGAGATTAAATTGCCTTCCAACTTTTTATAATCAGCCACCGTTCTCGTCGGGCCGATCCCGCTGACAAGGTGGGTGTATCCACCGATCGGATTGATGAAACGAGATGAGGAATATAATCGTTCCGTTATCTAGCCCATGCACATGCAACGCCTCCTAGACAGCGCAACGTTGATGAACTCCGATGTGTGACGTCGTGCTACCTTGCCCGACTGCGATGGAATCTAATGGGGACGTCCCCGAGTAAGCCGCGGTGATTTTGACGTCAATGCTTTCGTCACGCCGGGCTTGGCAATGAAAATTTCGGTGGAAGTAACATGACTCATAAACCAGAGTGCACAAGCCTGCTGCCTAGGAGGCGCTGCCGTACCTCAACCGAGAGCCAGTATTCTGTAACGTTCCACGTCATTCTTATCATCCGTCCTTCCCTATGGCTGATCCCAACAACAACGGCGCCGCCACTTCTGTTTGTGCCAATGGCAAAAACGATGGGAAATGAACTGGATCATCAAGAAATGCGACACCCAGAGAACTACGCCAGTGTTCACACCGAAAAGTTTACAGCAGAACAACAACAACAACAAAAACACATCGGACGTTCAAGCAGCGTTACTGTAGCGTCTCACTCAGGATTTTCAGAAATGGCGATCCCAAGATTAGTGGATGTCATAAGTCTTGAGTAAACAGGACACAGGAAAAAAAATACTGTAGTTTTTGGTTATGGGCATGCGCACGGCAGCCAACGCTGTTTCGCGATGTGCACTAATGGCATATTCGACTGGCCGCCTCCATCCTCCGAATCAGAGTCGGGCAGATCCGGCGTTCCTCGAACTCAAATGCAGGGGACAGGCATGCAAGCCCAACGTGCAACCAGCTCTCGGAGGAGGAAATGGCAGACGCGAAACTACGTTACTGTAGCGACCGTCTGATTTGGCCTGTATATTTTCATAGCCAAACCTGCCAGCGGCGCTGGCGGCGAAAAAACGGCGGACGCAGGACGCCACCAGGCATGCGGTTATACGGCGAACCGTATACCGCAGAGTGTTACGCTGATGTGGCGGGAAACGCTGTCAAACTCGACGGCTGCTCCCACGACAGGGCTCGGAGTGCTGAGAGCGCTCGACGCGTTAGGAGCGCCATGTATGGAACAGAAACAGCCGGACGTAAGGCGCGCATGCTCTTTCGAAGACAACGCTGCTCTCGAGAGCAGCCCAGAGAGCACCGCTCCGAAAGGACCAGCCGAAGGAGCCATCAAAAAAAAAAAATAAGAAAATTCGCGCACTTCGGGGGCCTTTCTACCACCGATAATCGTCGTCTTTAATCTTGGTTCTATGCAGCGACAGTCCCAGCGCGGTAGTGCGCGTGGATGTTGCGCGTGCCGCGAAGCTGCAGCGCCTCATCGAGGACCTTGCTCAGCCGTTGTCCTGGGACCCGGTGTACGTGCGGCTGCTGCTTGCTACCAGGCCCTGTGTCGAAAGTCAGCGACAAGCGTGAGTAATTTTTACTTACACAGGTCTGGTCTCGCTCTGTCCCCTCTATGTTCGTTTTGCAGTGCACCTGAAACTATCGAACATTATTGTCTCTCCTGCCGCCGCTTTGTAAGACAAAGAAAATTATTAGTACACTCATTCACCAAACTTGGGCTATCGCTAACCTCACCAGCCATTCTTTCTTTTGGTGCGACCTCACTGGGATCAAGCCACAAGGATGCTTTTCTTGCAATTTACAATTTTATTAGAGATACAAAAAGAGTAACTTGCTGACTTTCTAAAATTATCAATATTTTCTCTTATTTCATTTATTTATCTTAACTTATTTTATCAAAATTCTTCACAATATTTTCATCATACGTCTAAATTACAGTTCTAGTCTCATGCTCCACAATTTAAATCTAGTTTCGCTTTACTACTAAGCACACGAAAAACCGCCTGCTTCTTGGCCCATCCCCCATAGTGGGTATGCGCCACTGTCTGGGACACAAGACAAGACAAGACAAGTTAGCACTGCAAAGCAACCTTTTAACCTGCTACCGGACCAGCGACAGTTCCAGGCCAGTGACGCTTTCGTCGAAAGTCAGCGAAAAGCGTGAGTGCGTCAATGGGACTGTCGCTGCATAGAACCAGGCGCGTTTATAGGGCATTTTTCCGCTGCGTGCTAGCGTGCGCTGGCATGGCTCAGTGGTAGAGTAGCTGACTGGGAATATTTTTTTCTCATTCCCGGCGATAGCTGCTAGAGGCACCAAACACCAGCAGAGGAGCCGGTTCTGGTTCAAAGTTCTGGCTCAAGGTTCTCAAGGTTCATTCTGGCTCAAGCTCCCACAAAACGTGTTGTTTTGTGGGAGCTTGGTGGCTTTCCTTTCTTTTCTTTTTGCTGGAGGAGGAAAGGGTTCGCGCTGTTCATTCGGAAAAGACCAAGGTCAATGAGCAAGCACATATGAAACGGTAAAAGAAAGTCTCGTCTGCTTTGAATAACTTTTATGTGTCAGCACTATAGAAACAACGGTTTAAGGGTAGTGTTTAATACTTCAGGCAAAGTGCGATTTACGTACAGAAGGATCCAGAGTACAATTGCCGACATTTGCAGCAGATAACTTGTAGTTTGTAGCTTTGACTGCTTTCGACACACCTGTGCATAGCACCGACATTGCTTTCGCAGCCAGATTGAGCGGTTATTTCGCGCTTACGGTTTTCAGTGAACAAAAAAAAATTATACTCTATGCTTTGGATAAGACTAAATACATAATATTCCGCTCACGATGCACAAAACGTGACACAATTCAGGCACGCAAATTCATCTTGAGGGTAGTGTTGTATAGAACAGCTAGGTATTATAAGATGATTAGGTGTGTTATTGAATTGCAACTTGAACTGGAGACCACATATTTCCAGTATATGCTCTAAATTATGCCAGCCTCTCGATGGCACCCCGCACGTTCGACGAACCCGGAAAATTAGATGTCAACAGAGCCGCGGTCGCGAAAAGGTAGCGGGCCAAACTTTTTGTGTCGACTTCTTTATCGGGAAGTTGTCCATTCTTCAGGAGAGTTTGCCATCAGGCCTCGCACACCGCTACTCTCAGCTACGGTCAGCTGTGCAGTTTTCTGACTGACACCTTCTAAATCGTCCCGTTCTTCAGCATGTCCGACCAGGACAAACGTCTCTTGGCCCAGCATTGCGAGGCACCCATGAATTCTTTTTTTGTCTTTTTTTTTGTTTCTGGATTTAGTTGACGTAACCGTTGGGTGGGCCTCTGACGATAAATTTCCGGCGATTTTTGTAGTGCAGTAACTTGCTAGGTGGAGGTGGTTTCATGAAAGTACAGCACAAAGCCATAAAATAAAACTCGTATTTTTACTTCTTTCTTTTTTTGGTTCTGTGTAGCTTCGGATAGCTTCGGGCTATCCTCGTGTGGACGTCTTTCTTTTTTTTTTTCTTGGAAGTGCTGTGATGCGACTGAAGTGCCCTATATAACGCTTCATCGAAATGCGACACTTGGCACATGGCGTGTCGGCGCCTGTCGGTATACACGTAGCTCGAGTATATATAGAGCTTGGGTGACATGCATATATTATTCAACGTCGGTGTAGAGTAACTCTCTTTCCTCGCTCGCTTATTAATGACAACTGAAACTGATTTACCGGTCATTGGTTCACTGCAATGCTTTAGCACGCCGCATGCACATCTAATATGGTGCTGATTCGATATACAAGCATTCAGGGTGTCGTATTAAAAAGAGCGAAATATAAGTCTCCAAGTTGCGTTGTTTGTTGTCGACTTCGCCGCTTTGTCCGCCAATGTAAAGAGATCGTGCAGGCTACGTTGCGACTCGCTTAGGAAACACGCTATCTAAGAAACGTGTAAAAAAAACGGACGCAGAGCCCAACGACGCTGCAATAATATGCTCTTGAGTTGAGCTAGATGCCGTATAATAAAAAAAAGAAACTAAAAGAAGAATATGTACATTTAAAGAGAAGCAGAAGAATGCTGACTACGAGCTGGGCTCTTCTGTTCTATTTGCATTCTGCGGATTCGTGTTTCTTACCGTACATAACTGCATGGCTGGCTTTTTGTGAAACGCAGTTAAGGGTCTTCGCTCGCTTTATTCTCTTGTTCGACTAGCTTTATTTACTAATTTTTTTACTTGCGTAGCTGCTTTCCTTGTTGATGTTACAATGATGCAGAACTCTCCAAGCATATATGTTGAATATCGATTTAACTGCGCGACGTACACTCGGGCTACATTTGACATTGCTCAACCATGGAATATGGCGGGTACATAATATGTATTTTCTGTGTACCATGCTGCCCTTATAGTTCTGTATTAGTTTATTTTACTTGTAAAATCATAACATGGGTGACGAATGAATTATGTGCCAGAAATGCTAACCGTAGCGCGTTCACGGATAAGACGACAGCATATATAGAGCGCGTGGCGCTTACAATTTTCCTCTATATTGACTGACGTCGTATGTCGTGTCAGCAGAAGAGCACTGCTCACTAGGATGTAATGGCAGACCGTGCCACGCGTGTCCAGCTCTGAGGCACCCGCGGAATATATTTCTCAGAGGTGTGTGTGTGTGGGGGGGGGGGGGGTGGGGGTGGAAGGGTTGTACGCTATACGTACCGTAGTACAGGCGTTGTTGCCCGGTCGGCCTTTCCGCCTGTGCCGCAGTTTTGCGATCAGCGCGAGTGCCGGACATACAGTACGTATCACAGCTGCACACTTTTGAAACCGCCGGAGAAAGTGGCCATTTGGGGCCTATCTTTCATCAAATTACAGTAATCTGCGTCTGGCGTTCATTTCCTTTCTCTAACACTCTGCCGTCGCTAAAAGCTTGCTTTCGGGAGCACCGTGTCACTCTGACACTCGCATGCCCTTCGATATGTGAAAGTACCGGTAGTGACGTGTTAAAAGGAAAGCCAAGATTAAAGACGACGATTATCGGTGGTAGACAGGCCCACCGAAGTGCGCGAATTTTTTTTTGATGGCACCTTCGGCTGGTCCTTTCGGAGCGGTGCCCTCTGGGCTGCTCTCGCGAGCAGCGTTGTCTTCGAAAGAGCGTGCGCGCCTTACGTCCGCCTGTTTCTGTTCCATACATGGCTCTCCTCGCGCGTCGAGAGCTCTCAGGCACTCCGAGCACTGTCGTGGGAGCAGCCGTCGAGTTTGACAGCGTTTCCCGCCACATCAGCGTGACACTCTGCGGTATAACGCAGCGTCGCCGCTGTTGGCGACGGTTCACCGTATAACCGCATGCCTGGTGGCGTCCTGCGTCCGCCGTTTTTTCGCCGGCAGCGCCGCTGGCAGGTTTGGCTATGAAAATATACTGGCCAAATCAGACGGTCGCTACAGTAACGTAGTTTCGCGTCTGCCATTTCCTCCTCCGAGAGCTGGTTGCACGTTGGGCTTGCATGCCTGTCCCCTGCATTTGAGTTCGAGGAACGCCGGATCTGCCCGACTCTGATTCGGAGGATGGAGGCGCCCAGTCGAATATGCCATTAGTGCACATCGCGAAACAGCGTTGGCTGCCGTGCGCATGCCCATAACCAAGAACTACAGTATTTTTTCCTGTGTCCTGTGTACTCAAGACTTATGACATCCACTATCTTGGCATCGCCGTTTCTGAAAATCCTGAGTGAGACGCTACAGTATACGCTGTTTGAACGTACAATGTGTGTGTGTTTTTTTTGTTGTTGTTGTTCTGCTGTGAACTTTTCAGTGTAAACGCTGGCGTACTCGCTGCGTGTCGCATTTCTTGATGATCCAGTTCATTTCCCATCGTTTTTGCCATTGGCACAAACAGAAGTGGCGGCGCCGTTGTTGTTGGGATCAGCCATCGGGAAGGACGGATGATAAAAATGACGTGGAAAGTCACAGAATACTGGTTCTCGGTTGAGTTACGGCACCGCCTCCTAGGCAGCAAGCTTGTGCACTCTGGTTTATGAGTCATGTTACTTCGACCGAAATTTCCATTGCCAAGCCCGGCATGAAGAAAGCATTGACGTCAAAATCACCGCGGCTTACTCGGGAACGTCCCCATTAGATTCCATCCCAGTCGGGCAAGGTAGCACGACGTCACACATCGGAGTTATCAACGTTGTGCTGTCTAGGAGGCGTTGCATGTGAACGGGCTAGATAACGGAACGATTATATTCCTTATCTCGTTTCATCCATCCGATCGGTGGATCCACCCACCTTGTCAGCGGGATCGGCCCGACGAGAACGGTGGCTGATTATAAAAAGTTGGAAGGCAATTCAATCTCTAGTCGAAGCTGATCAATGACAATGTCTTTTTCAGCGAGTTGGGATGAGAATGGGACGGGATCACACGGCGCTCTAGCGCGTCATCCCTCGCGTGAAGGGAGTAGGAGGAGCGTCGGACTGCTTAAATATTTGTTCTGCGCTATATATCTTCGGGATTGGTGCACATTTTTAGACTGCACTATGTTCGTGGTCAGCCCTCGAAAACGGCTAGAAACACATACCCGATACGAGAAAGGGGGGGGAGGGGTTGTAACTTGTTAAAGAAAGACATTCCCCCGTGTTCTCAAACGATCCTCGACTCGAAGCTGGCCCTCACTCTGATGGATGGATGGATGTTATGACCGTCCCCTTTGGAACTGGGCGGTGGGTTGCGCCACCAAGCCATTGCTATTATACTGCCCAATGTCTTACCCATGTTAAAAAGGAAAAGAAAAGAGAAAATAAAACCACGATGAATTCCCATAACCAAATTTTCTGACCCCCTATTGTGAACTTCGTTTTTGTACGTCTCCGTTTTCCTGTCGTTTCCCTGCTTTTCTTCCGCCAGTCTTCCAATCGCCTCTTACTAGCGAAGTTGAACACAGTGCCGCCCATCGACTGAAAAATGCGCCACGTTTCTCGACAACTGTCGTGGCGCCTCAATGAAGAGCAGTAGCCGCGTTTACATGAATGCGACAACGTCGCATCGCATCGCATTTATAGCGCATCACATTCATGTAAACAGCAGTAATGCGCTAGGAAGGCGCATCGCATTAGTGCGCCAGGCGAGGGTAGATTTACGGGCGCGAGTCGACTCTCGCGGAGCATGTAAACGCAGGATCGTCGCATTAGGAATGATGGGAAGGAATTGGCCACCAACATGGCGGCGGTCCCGGCTGCCTGCTTCGAATTGAATTTGGCGTTGCTTTTGTAAAATGAACTTCGTTCGCAGCAAATGATTGTGTAAACGGCTTTCGCTTAGTCTCAGGCCGCTTCGACGACAGAGTATTATGGCTAACCTTGTAGTGTTTTCGAGATCACAGCTCGTTTCGAACGGGTCGAAGCCTAACAAAAGAAACATTCGAGATGTCAGCGCTACCTATGTCTAGAGTCGGGAAATAGCCACAACGACGGCATATGGCCTCTGAGATCCGAAGATCTCGCTGGTCAACTAAAACTGTAAAAAACGTGCGCTGCTTAGCGTACGCTAGACTATAGCGTATAGTGTACACTATAGCGTATAGTGTACGCTATAAGTTGCGTACGCTAAACCAAAACTGTCTATTTCTCGGCACTCAGCCACCAACGTGCACTCCGCCCACTACCGGATACCAGTTAGACCGGAAGTCGGCTGCACTTCCCTTATGCGACACCTTGCGGCGCTGCGTTCTCGCGAGAGTTAATGCGCTACATGTAAACGGCGTCGCATCGCCTTTCCCAAATGCGCTGGGAAATGCGATGCGCCACTGTCGCATTCATGTAAACGGGGCTAGTGACTACTTCTGTTCAGGGGTGGCGCTGTGATCGACTTGCGACGTCGCCGTGCGGGAACAGTCGCGTTTGCTGTGAGCTCTCGGCCCCACTGCCGATACGATCTTGTCCTGTATAATGACCTGTATATAGTGTATAAAATCTCTTTCGTTATTCTCACCGACGCCTGACTCGGAGTCCTCGCTACCAACGCTCTGTCACGAAACGGGTGACGAGCGCTACGGGGCCACCTCTAAGTCGTAATAGTTGTGGCAGCGGTGCAAAGTCGTAACAATACGCAACTTATCGACGTGCCAGCTACCCAAAGGTGGCGGCCATGGTGACGCCAATGCAAACCTGATGCCAGCACTTGAGAGCACTGCACAACTTCAACGAAGGCCGAGGAGAACTAATTACGGCGAAGTACAAATAGATGGACTATATTTACGGCAACGTGCTTACCGTTCGTGTGAACAAACGTAAAAAGTCAACGCGCCGGCGTTAAGAAAGTGTCGCAGAAAAGCCGGTGCCGTCGGTGTCGGCGTCCGCGTTGTTGGCCGTGAGCGATAAATCACGGCAGGCACTTCATAAATAAAAAGCAACTTCCAAGATGGGCTGGGTGGGAATCGAACCAGGGTCTCCGGAGTGTGAGACGGAGACGCCACCACTCAGTCACGAGTTCGATGCTTGAAAGCGGTACAAACGCGCCTCTAGTGAATGCGGTGTTGCCTTGGAAACGAGCCGTGGAAAGTTATACTGCGGTGTATATCGGTAATTATGAACATGTAACTTACAGAAGTCGCAATTGCACGACTAGCGAAGTGCGTTTCCGCTACATTTCTTCTGCGCTTTCCGCACACGCAGAGCCATCTTGCGGCAAACACAGAAGGCCCCCTCCTCTCCATGTACGGCGCTGCCCCGACAGATGGTGCGCCACGCGCGCATTGGGGCTGTGCGAGGACCGGTGCGAGGCGGGTCGCGGCCCGGACTCTCTCCCCTGACGACGCTTCGCCTTGCTCCCTCACGGGTTGCAGAATCAAGCGTCCTTCCTTTCTTTAGATCACTATCTGTCTATCTCTCTGCCCGGGCCGATCACGAACGACGTTTGGCTGCGCGCATCATTTCCCCCTCCGAGACACCGAGTTCTTTGGTTCGTTCCGCTTGCTCAGGCGCACGTTTCGTTGCTGCGCCGAACGTTGCGTTGCTCGACGATCCCCGCGTCCGATGCGTGGCGCCTCGTAAGTGATCGCTGCCCCGTAGCCCATTGTCTTACACCCTTTGGCGGGTCGACCGGAACGCTGTCGCGTTCCACTCTTGAAGGCGAAGCTTAAGCGTCCTCCAATTTTTCTTCTCTGCCAGCCAACGTTTTCCCGCCAGGTGAAATACCTGTAAGGTCTTCAAAGCTTTTCATCTGTCTCGAGTAATTTGCCGATAGTCAATGTCGCTCAATAAACAAAACACGTAGGAAAAACGCACAAAGACCTCCCATTTTCGTCTGGGTGGTTATCGTGGTGGTTCCCGCACATGGTGCTCACTGCGCATGTTCCTTTTTCTGCGTGCACTTCCTGCGTGCCGTACGTGTTCTACAAGCAAGAATTTTGTTCTACCATTATATTGAGAGCAGTAATCCTGACTCACTGGTACGACTTTCGCGCCATAAGTGTTGTTCGTATGCCACTGTTAATTTCAACCGCATTGCGTTTATGCCCAGATTGCGAATATTACTTGTACAGCGTCTCGTCTTGCCCATTTCATTAAGATCAGGCATACTTCATTGCTATTTAGGTATGTCCCGGCTTGAATATGTCTCACCATGTTTTTCAGCATGACTCTGGGCTTAGAGTTTCGGGTCTGTGAACACCGGTCATTGACTGTAAGTCAAGACAAGGTCGACGACCTGAAAAATGCTCTGAGCGGCAAGTCAGTAAGTGATTGCTTTCTGTTAATTCAAATACACTTCCTTGGTTTTTGTCACAAGCTGTTAGTGTATATGTCAACTCTACCAATTTTACGTAACGTTTACGAATTCGGAGGCACCTAAGCGGGCCCTGATCCACTTACATGTTTATCGAAGTGGAGAAAAGCATTCGAACTTAAAATAAGCTGTTTAATAAACACTTTTTGACGAAAAGTACTTCGATGCGTTTCACCAGAAGTGGATTTATTGGCAATCAAACGCGGCGTTCGCGGTGCTTCCGCTCCTCCTTCAATGCCTTTCACTGCCAAGGTTACGACAGAGCGGGGCGTGCTCACAAGGCACCGCCTTCTGTATGTCACCGTGGCGCGCAGTTCACATGCGATTTTGGATGTTATTGTAGACGCCACTGCCCCCGATTTTGGCAGCTCCGACGCGCCAAACGTAAGCCGAACGGTCTTGTCATGAGCGAGCAGCACAGCGCTGAGCAGCACAGCGCTGAGCCAGTGGACTTGTCGGGGCACCCTGCCGTATCTGCGCTACGTAGCAGACCGCAGCTACATGCAGATGTAGTGCATATTGCGCAGCGTTTGCTTTGTGCCCGACAGGGCCGTGTGCGTCCTCGCGCTCATACGATCCAGTCTGACCATGCTGCGTGGTGCGGACCGGCTTTGTCCTCCGCCTGCATGACTGGCCAATAGTAGCCACATACAAGTGCATTGTAACACCGAAGTGTTTTATGCCGGTGTGCTTCCTGTAACGGATGCCACATATATTACCCATGCTCTATAAAGGTCGTCGCGTATTTTTCATTCTAAAGTAGTCCAGTCATACTTTGCAAGCACTAAAATCTTTCAGAAATCATTTTTTCCACTTAAGAGTGAAGAATGGAATCATTTACCAGAATGTATTGCTGAATGCATATCTCATGTTTCATATGAAAATATATTGAAAAAGCATCTTTTGTAATCCCTCTCCTGCTTGAGCAGCATTGCTGCCTGCAGTATTGTGTAAATAAATAAATGAACAATGGATCTAACGTTGGCGCTAAGGAGTAAAATGACTGGCTTGTTGCAGCACTGTGGAAGCTGCACAAATTCTTAGTTGATAGGAACGCCGAGTGCCCATCGAGATGTGCTCATGCGCGCCACCTCGTCTGCGCAGCGTCTGCTTAGAGTATGATAAATGGCAATGTATGTAACAATGATATGCAACGAGCGAAGAATATGAGGTTGAAAATAGCTGCCTGTTTTGATGATAAACTGAGTGCAAAATTAAATTTATTTTACAAGCGAGGTAACCATGCGTATTTAATAGCTTTTCTAGAATGGCACCCAAAATTGTAACGCTGTCAGATATTGGTAGCATATGATTACTTAATGATACACTTGTAGTAGTAGGCGGAATTGTTTGAAGGTTATGAAACAAAACATGTTTTTGATGGACTCATTCGAAGATAATTTGGTGCTTTAATGAGCACCACCTGTCGATATTGCCAAGTTCAGCGTTACGCTGATCTTGCATTACTGTCAATCACTAGTGAGATGAATAAACGGTTGTGTTTATTAAAGTTGGCGGCTGGGCGTAATTATATTTGTTCAACTGCGTTTTTAGTAATGGTAACAACGTGTCATTATATCGCATTATTGGCGGCTCCTCCAGGACACCAAAGCGGCAACGGGGACACCAAAGCTAGAAACCGGACTGGTCCTTGGGTTGGGGCTCGCCGAGGCCTGCACGGCCCCAACTCATGGGCCGCCCTGCTTCTAGCTTTGGTGCGTCCCACAACCCCTTGGGTGCTCTCCTGAGGCCTCCATTAGCTGGTTACATGTGCCTTCCTGGAGCAGTGCTTGTTAAAAATACAATCTTTTGTTACGACAAAAAAGGCTACCCATGACTTATACAACATCAGTCAGAACCTTGCCCCTTCAGACACAGTCATCACCAAACGGGGCGCCCATGCCCAATGCCACACCGCATGGGCAGCGAGTGGCGGCGCATAAACAAACTCGACTGCACTCCGTAATGCCGGCATGTCTAGGGGACAATTATAGAACACGTGCCAAGAAACCTCCTTTGTAGTGCCTAGGCAGAGTCACTTATTCAAGGAGGAAAGGCCCCAAGAAAGAATTTCTCTCTCGCACCCGCTCTTGCTCGCGCCTCTACAGAAACGTCGAGCGCCACAAGAAACGCCCCGCCCCGCTGTACCTACTAGCAATAGTAAGAACGCCACCGGGATTAAGGTGCCCTGGGAGTATTGACAAACACACGCTACTCTACACCTTTTCATGGTTCTTTTCATTGGTCGTGCAATGCTTTGGAAGCGTCAGCTTCCGCGACCGCCAAATTTAGTTCAGAAATGAAATAGCCATAACTTTTGTTATTTCATTATATTCTTTAATATGTTCACGTATGCTAGATCTTGGTAAGGTGCGCATTTACTCATGGCACCTTGTTGTAAGAGAGCAGAAAGACTGAAAGAAATATTCTTACTGCAGGTGCAAGCAATTTACATTGATGCTTCCAACTTGTCGATGAGCATTGATAATCTTGCACAAGCGGCACAGGGGTTGGCCGCCGAACCTCTAGCTGGACATACAGCTCGTTCCGTGAACACAGGTAAGAGATTCCCCGTATCTCAATATCTGTGATTCCATAGAATTCCCGATATATGATACGACTGCATAGTAGAGTTTGACATTCTGCACCAAGAGACACGCATGACCAACTGCGCCTGCATAGCAGCGATCGGAACTCATAATGTGGGTAATCCAGTGCCTCCATGATCTTGGGCACATCGCACTGCAGTGGTGCTCTAGATCATGAATTCTCCAGAGCCCTTGCATACATAATTTACTACTGCAGAGGCTCTCATTATTCCACATGCTTGAAACTTCGTCTATACCTGGTCCAGAACTTGCCCCTAATTTTAATCAACTGTAAGCAAGGCTTCATGTTTAGTCCACCGAAGATACAGGACAGACATTCTACAAAACTTCTTAACATCCAAACAAATCAGCATCCAACAATTATTGGGAACGCTCCTAATTTCACCATAAAAGTTAACGGTGCCACGGCTTGCACTTAATATTCATTGCATTTGCATTGCCATACAACTCGCTAGCGACACTAGGAACTAAGTTGATGACCGCCGTGCGATAGACACTTTCGAAGACTTGCTCTTTTTTTATTCTTAGTCGTACTTGCGGGCTGTAACTAACTGCAATTTTTTAGACTTCTACAAAGGACCATTCTATGATTTTTTAAGGCCGTGCTGCTTGCTCATTCACCCTTGAGGCCGAGCATGGGCTGTAATTATTATTGTACGTAATTATTATAATATCGCAAGCAGATCCTCATTTACTTCACGCAGTAACAGTAGGAAGACGCGCAAAACACCCTTCATGATTGATGTCAGCTATTGGGTCTGTGTTTTCTCAGCAAGCCCAAGAGGTGGTTCATGGACCCTTTAACGGAGTCTCATTACACCGAAAAAGAATGTCCTTACTGTTGATCCATTTTCTTCTAGGATAAGTTGTTGGCAACCCTAATGATAAAAACGTGATAAAAAACTACGAACAGCGTGAAGGACAAGGACTGTGAGACCACATACACTGCGCTGCGTATGTCGTCTCTTGCAGTCCTTGTCTTTCGCGCTGTACGTCGTTTTTTATCGTGAATTGCCAACTACCCCAAGCAACCACCCTAGAATAAACACTCGAATAAAAAGAATTTCTCTTTCCAGAACTTGAAAACATGCGAATGCGGCTGAATCTTCAAGAGCGGCAACATGTCTGCCGATTGGGCCGCCCCTTCATAGAGGGACAGTGGTGACCGTGACCGCAACAGGACTCACGGAGGACCTTTCTCGAAGGCTCGCATATTTCGTGATTCGACGACTCTAATTTGAACACCATAGGCGGTGACCATGGGGGGGGGGGGGGAACGCAGCAGTGCCTCCCCGAGCGATGCCGGAGTCAACTCCCCCCACCTAAAGTGTTGTTACCAGAGTTACCCATATTTGACATTTATGTTAAATATGGGTAATATGTTGAATATAATAAAATGAATATGTTGCTCTATGTTAACCCCGCTTTAAATTGCTTTGCATGCTTTTCTTGCCCTGAAAAAAATCTGCAGTGACCCTTTGGCCACCATATGGTCTTGCCAACAGCAGTTGAAATCCACGTGAAAGCTATGCGCCTCATTATTGTTTCCCTTTCTAGCAAGCAATATAATTTACAACATTTATTAGGAACGGAAATATCGCCGCGAAGAGGTCATAAATATATATAATTGACTCAGTAACCGAATTGGGACCAAGCCGGTTTTATTCTGAATCGTAATGAATAGCAGTCGTGGACACCAGCGCTTATACTCGGAGTCGCAGTAAAGAAAGAAAAAAAAAGAAAGGCTGCAGTTTCACCAGAAAGGTGAAGCAGTATTAGTGATAGTGAAGCATATGCCGTACTTATTCGAATGTAGACCGATAGTTTTCTTTTTATACAATCATATTCCAAACTCTAGGGTCGGCTTAGATTTGAGAATTTTAAAAATGCGCCAGTTTTTCATTTAAACTGCTAAATATGGTGCATAGCTAGCGCCATCTAGAAAAGTCAGTATCGCAGCCGCTATACTAGCCGTGCCAGTAGCCAACCGTACACAAGCGAGGTCGTCATTTTGACCTGTGTCGTGTCGGCCATATCGGTGTGCGGCGTGGTGTTATCGCGATGGCGCGAAGCAGGAGATGCCACTACAGTGCCGCTTTCAAGCGAAAAGTTGTGATAGCCGCAGAGGCATCGTCAAACCTTCAAGCCAGGCGGGACTTCGGTGTCGACAAGAAAAACAAGTCATTGGATGGGACACGGACAGCAGCTTCGTGCGTGCGCCGCAACGAGGATGATATATAGCGGACCAAAGAAAGGCCATCACCACGAAGTGGAGACAGTTTTGGCTGACTTTTTCGGACGCAGAGAGCAGCTGCCTTTCCAGTGACTACACATGTGATCCAAGCAAAAGCTAGGGCACCGGGGCGCCCCAAACGTGCATCGCTATCGCAGCTGGCGGGCTGGGTAGCTGCAGCGTGGGACGACATCCCAGGTCCTTCGATCGTGCGCGCCTTTAAAAAGTGCAGCATATGTAATGCGCTTGACGGTACCGTAGATAGTGCACAGTTTGAAGGGGACAGTGACAAGGAACACAGCGACGAGTCTAGCAGCGACGACGACGTTGAATGAGCTCCGCACGTTCAGAGTCAATAAATGCTGTTTGCATTTTGTGAGTGAGTGAGTGAATAAACTTTATTGTAGGTCCGGCGAGGACGCGAACTCGTCGCGCAGCCGGCTAGTCCCACGTCGGGACCGGCACGTCTAGCCCACCGGTCCGGTTGCTGGCACGCCGGACGGCCAGGATGTGCTTTTCTAGAGCGGGGCTACGCAAAAGCGAGTCCCACTCCTCCTTGATGAACTAGGGGTATGTCGACCCGCACTCCCAGAGCATGTGAGGTAGAGTGGAGGTCTGGCCTCAGGACGGTCAGGCGTCGTCGCGATACACGTCGGGGTAAGCCTCGTGGAGAGCGGACAGACACGGATATGTGCTCGTCTGTAGGAGCCTAAGCGAAACGGCTTGCGTCCTATTCAACTAGGGGTGAGGGGGTGGAAAGACCCTTCTGGACATGTAGAAATGTTTAATAATATCGTTGTGAGTAGCGGGAGCGTCCCTGTGACCGTAGAGAGGAGGTGAGTCAGTGCTCCTTATAGAGGAAGCGCGGTCGGTGAGGTCACGTGCAGCCTCGTGGGCAGACTCATTGAGGTTCGGGGGAGCACCCTCGACCGATCCTACGGGAGCGGGAAACCAGTGAATTGAATGGTTTGTGAGAGCATGTGGACTCGAGCCGCTAAGAAGACGAACAGCTTCCTTGGCGATGCAACCCTTTTGAAAAGCCCTAACCGCCGTTTTGGAATCACTATAGATTTCGGACCCACGACCGTATAGCAGGGCGAGGGCGATGGCGACTTGCTCGGCGACTCCGGGGTCTGAAGTGCGAATCGAAGCGCTATTGGAAACGTTTCCGCTCGAGTTGACCACAGCGACGGCAAAGGTCTTCCCGTCACTGTACCCCGCCGCGTCGACGAAGCTTGCGCTAATGTCGTGTCGCTTGATCATCTGTTTGAGGATGGCTGCTGCTCTGGCCTTGCGTCTGCCCTCGTTGTGGACGGGATGGACGTTTCGGGGCACAGGGGCCACTACGAACTTGTCTCGAATGCACCTAGGGATCGGGGTACTGTCCATCGAGAATTCCGCAGGCTGGTAACCCAGCTCTTCGAGGATGCGTTTACCTGCCGCTGTGGTGGCCAGGCGACTGAGTTGCGTGTGTTCTTGGGCTTCGGCAATCTCCTCGGCGGTGTCATGTACCCCCAGCTTCAAGAGATCCTCGGTATGGGTCCTGATGGGTAGCCCAAGAGCCCTCTTGACTATTTTGCGGATAAGAACGTTGAGCTTGTCTCACTCCGCTCTGAGCCAGTTGTGCATAGAAATCGTGTACGTGAGGTGGCAGAGTGCGAAGGCATTGATTAGCCTGAGAAGATTGCTTTCCTTCATGCCTCGATGCCGGTTTGCGATTCTGCGAACGAGGCGGAAAGCGTTGTCCGTCTTTGCGATAATCTTGCGGAGAGCAGTTCCGTTTCCGCCGTTGCATTCGACAAACACGCCCAGGACCCGAATAACGTCGACCCTGGGTATCAACCCCCCCCCCCCGTCACAAGTGCGAAGTCTGATGCTGCTTTCAGAGACTGGCTTCGAATTTTTGGGTCTGCCTCCCTTCTCTTTTCTGTAAAGTAGCAGCTCCGACTTGGCGGGGGAGCATCGAAGTCCGGTGGGGCGGAGATACTCCTCGATCACGTCAATCGCCTCCTGCATGGCTTCTTCGACTCTGCCATCGCAGCCGCGGGAGCACCATATGTTGATGTCATCGGCGTAAATGGCGTGCTTGACGTCCTCGACGCGCGCCAACCTGTCGGAAAGACCAATCATACAGATGTTAAACAATGTTGGGGAGATGACGGCGCCCTGAGGAGTGCCCCGCCCTCCGAGGGACACATCTTCGGAGCGGAAGTCTCCAATGCGAAGATTGGCCTTCCTGTCAGTTAGAAAGGGCTGACGTAGTTGTGGAATCTGGAACCGAGACCCAGGTCTGAAATGGTCTTGACGATGAAGGTGTGGAGCACGTTGTCGAAAGCCTTCTCGAGGTCCAGACCGAGCAGAGCCTTGACGTCTCTGGAACGGCCATCCACAATCTGATGCTTGATTAGTTTCATGGCATCCTGCGTTGAGAGTCCGGCGCGGAAGCCGATCATGTTGTACGTGTAAACATCGCTGTCTTCCAGGTACCCGTTAAGCCTGTTGAGGACGACGCGCTCCATGACCTTGCCGACGCAGGAGGTCAGAGAAATCGGCCTCAAGTTTTCGATGTTCGGGGCCTTGCCGGGCTTGGGAATGAGCACCGTGCAGGCAGTCTTCCATTCTGCAGGTACAATGCCGCTCTTCCAGGACTCGTTTATCTTGTCGGTCAGAAAGACAATCGACGAGTCGTCGAGGTTTCTCAACATTCTGTTGGTGACTCCGTCCGGACCCGGCGCAGACTTGCGGTTGAGCGCGAAGATGGTCTGACCTCGGCAATGGAGAAGTCTTCATTCAGCTCGGGGCGTGCAGGGCCTCGGTAGGCCGGGAGTTGGGTCGACGGATGTCCGTCTCGACGGACAGGCAGGTACTTCTGTATGAGTTTTGCGACAAGTTCATCGACCGTGTTAGACCTGGTGGCTTCGTGAAGGGCCCCCCGGGCCAACGTATGCCTTTGATTTGACTTCGAGCCGCTTTCATCGAAAAGGTGCTTCAGCATACCCCAGGATTTGCCGTTGCGCATCTGTCCGTCGATGGATTCGCAGAGCTCGTCCCACTGCTGCTGGCATAGCGCCTTGCAGTGGTCTTCGATGACCTTGTTGAGCTCCGAAATCTTCTTTCGGAGTCTGCGATTGAGCCTTTGACCCTTCCATCGGCGGGGCATGGCGGTTTTGGCCTCGGCCAGGTGGGCGAGTCTTCTGTCCATCCGCTCGACGTCGAGATCTGTTTCCACTTTCTTGGTGGCCGCGGAAGCGTCGTTCCGCATGCCTTCACTATTCTTCAAGAGTGGCGGGTGCCCTGGCTCTCCCGGGTTCGTCACGAATCTTGCGAAAATGGTCCCAATCGATGAACGTGAATTCCCTGACCCTACTCCGAGACACCTTGAAGTTGGTCTCGAGAATGTAGTGGTCACTGCCGAACTCCATGGCGATGTTCTCACAACCCACCTCCTCGACGTTTCTCACGAAGGCGAGGTCGGGTGTCGAGTCCCGGGTGATGGAGTTGCCAATGCGCGTAGGAAAATTCTTGTCAGTGACTAGAGTGAGGTCCATCTCGTTGGCGTCTTGCCACAGGTTTCGCCCCTTGGTAGTGTCGTAGACGTAACCCCAGACGCCATATGGTGCGGTGAAGTCGCCGACGACGACGAAGGGTCGAGGTCCGGCCAAGTCGGTCGCCTTCTTGAGAATGGTCTTGAACTGCTGGCGCGTGTCTCTCGGGTTGCTATATACATTGAGGACGAACACGCTGTTTCTCCGCTGATTCCGCTGCGGAACGTCGAGCAGGATCTCAACCATGACATATTCGATTCTACTCCTTGCCAGCTTGAGGTCGTGGGTGATATGAGTTAGCCGTTTATCGATCAAGGTGCAAATCCCTCGACCCCGGGCTGGCCCGACACGGCCCTGTATCCCTGAAGCGAGGCGGCGGAGATTTATGTTTCCTGGAGAGCAATGACCTGAGGTTTCGCAGAGAAAGACCTGAAAAACTGCTGCAGAGGGGCTTTTTTGTTAGAATACCCTCTGCAGTTCCATTGCCAAATGCGAAAACTTTCTTTGAATCTATCCATTATGGTTGACCTGACGGACTACCACCTAACGGGGCAGTTAGGCCTGCGCAAAGAATGGGTCCTCCTGTCGCCGCGCTGCTGGGATAATGAAATATAGCTTCCTTTAGTATGGCGGGAACGGTTAGCGGTTGTACGACGGAGGCGGATGAAGCCATTCGCGCCTCAATGGCGTCGATGCGATCTGCGAGAGCTCCGAGGCCACTGTTGGGGTCCCCGAGCGCAACCTGAATTTGGCGAACGTTATCACTGAGGCAAGCGACGCTAGCGGTGACCTGTTTGAGGCCGTCTGCCAGCCCAATGAGACTTTGCTTAATCTCGCTGACTTCTGCAGACAGCGCTCCCGATTCACATGTTTGTTTGAGTACTGCCCTGCGTTTGGAGGACGTCGCAGTACCGTCTACCGGAGCTGGGATTGGAGTCTCGGTGGCCATGACTGATGCACCGTTACCCGACACATTCGAAACGAGTTTCCTAATCTCTGCCATTTCGCTAACTCGTGTCTTGATCGTGTTCTTGAGGTCGTCGTTTTCTTTGCGTAAGGGAATGACTTCCGCGTCTCTAGCTTGCTCTGTGGGCGGGTTGCTACGAGATGTCGGAGCAGCCTGGGTATTGGCGCCGGGCTTGCGTCGTACCAGATCGGCCCAAAGAAGGGCCCGCTGCTTTCCGCAACGTGTGGAGGCGGGCTGAGGCCCGGATGCCGGCTGGGTTCTGGAACCCGGGAGGCCCCTGGAACCGGATCTGGACCTGGATCTGGATCGCAACAGAGATCTTGACCTCGACCTGACCCTGGAGACGGAGTGGCTCCTGGTGCGACCGCTGGAGCGGCCACGAGACCTGGATCTGCCCCTAGACCGGGAGCGGCTGCGACCGTATTGGCGGTCAGGCGATGCTTGCCGGCCTTGATTCGCGCTTTCCATGGGCGGCAAATGGTCGGCGTTGAGGGCGCGGGAGCGTTGCCCCCGTCTGCGCCTGACGAGATATGGCGTCTGAAATCGTCGCTTGCACTCCTTGGCGGCGGTAAGGTGGTCGCCTCCGCACAGCTTGCATTTGGGAACGCACCTATGCTGAGCGTCGGGGTTTGCTTCTCCGCATCCTCTGCAGATGGCGTCGTTGGGCGAAGGGCAGACGTCAGAGCGGTGCCCCAGTCTCCCGCAGCTGTAACACGCGTCCGTTTGCTTGCGAAATAAAGTGCACCTGACGATAGTGCCGCCGTAGGAGACAAAATTTGGCACCCTCGAACAGGACCACCACGGTGCCGGTGTTCTTGATTCTTCTTGCGCCTAGCGCCTTGGGATTTCTCGAGTTGACGTGTTTTTTGTTGATCGCCGCGGGCCCGTCGGTAAGGGAGACGCCTCGGATGACGCCCTTGCACGTGTAGTGGGGGGCGGCCTCGTAAGCGCTCACCTCGAAACGTTGGCCGGCGACGGAGATGCCCTCGATGCCGACGTAGCGTGCAGCGTTGTCCCTGTTTAGTGTGCTGATCACCATTATGTTTTGTTGAAAGTTTGGACACATCGTGTCGGTGTCCCGCGACGCCGAATCGAGCCTGGCAGCCTGCCATATGGCGTCGGCGACTGCGGTAGGTCCACACTTGCTGATACACACGCCTCCCCTGGGCCGCACGAAGATCTTTGCCTCTTCCTTGGGCATCGGAGGCATCCTGGCCCCTCGAATGATCTTGCTTTTAATGCCCGCGCGGTCGCCGCTACGCCGAGCGTTGAATCCGGTGTTATGCTGAACGTCGGCCGCACTGGCATTGGCCGCGGTTCTCTTGCTCATTGAAGAACGTCTGGCGGCAACGAGCTGCCAACCGAAGTCTTTAGTGAAGTCCTCGGGGGATAAAAACTCCCCTTCCACCTCACACTCCATTACAAAGTCCGTGGAAAAGCCTATACGACGAGAAGAGGTGGGCAAGCAATGCCTCGCCTCGCGAACCCTAACACGGTTAGGCACAGCACACGGTCAAGGCGTAGTCGAAAAAACACGGCAAGAAATGTCACAAAGGTCCACCCACCCACAAAGGTCGGGTATCGGCGTGTTCCTCTTGACTTCACGGATCCGAAAATGTGGAAAGTTCAGGGGTACACACTCGAAAAACAGCCGAAAATGTTGGCAAAAAGCGCGAGCCGAGCGAACCACGTGCACGTCAGATGTGGCTCAAACCCACTGCTGACCGTTTGCACTTTGTGAACGCTGTCCTTGCTTTTTTGTTCGGCTTACATTCAAGAACAAAAAAAAAGCAAGGACAGCGTTTGCATTTTGTGAACGCTGTCCTTGCTTTTTTTGTTCGGCTTACATTCGAGGTAATATATATATATTTTTTGTTGGCTTCGGACTTTAGGGGGTCGGCTCAGAATCGGGGTCGGCCTAATTCGTGTAAATACGGTATAAGAAAATTCTTCTCCCAGTGGACCATTCTTCGAGGTCACATGATATATATATATATATATATATATATATATATATATATATATATATATATATATATATATATATATATATTGCCACAAAGATGTGAAAGATCTACGTTACATTTTTCTGGTGGAGGTGCGGGGTACATGCTACCACTCCCTGATTGAACACCGTCTATAAGCCCAGTAGGAAGTCCGGTCGAGCTGACTCCTGTGCACGGGCGGACAAGCCGCCGACTTCAAGGACTGCCACCTGAGCACGAACCGCTACCCAACCAAGTCAGAAGGATGAGTACGTCGGTTCCATCATCTTCCTAGACCGCGCCGGCCGAGGTCGTCCTCAACCAGCCGCGAATCCCCACGTCCTTCCATGGGACACCTTCGAGGATGTAAAGGACTGGCTCGATCACTTTGAGCGTGTCGCAAAATACAACGGCTGGACTCCAGAGCGCAACTACGCAACGCCTACTTTGCCCTCGAGGACTATGCGCGGACGTGGTTTGAGAACCGTGAGGCGGCCCCATCGCCATGGCATGAATTCCGACGGCAGCTAATTGGCACATAGGCCAGCCTCGATCGCAAGGAGCGAGCTGAATCTGCAATTCAGGCGAGAGTGCCGAGGCCGAACGAAAGCGTCGCAATAATTGTCGAAGATATGTGCAGGCTTTTCCGACGGATGGATCCGTCCATGCCGGAAGAAAAGAAGGCCAGGAATTTGATGCGCGGCCTAAAACAAGAGTTATCATCATCATCATCATCATCATCATCCTGGCCCACTGCAGGTCAAAGCCTCTCCCATACTTCTCCAACTACCCCGGTCTTGTACTAATTGTGGCCGTGTTGTCCCTACAAACTTCTTAATCTCATCCGCCCACCTACCTTTCTGCCGCCCTCTGCTACGCTCCCCTTCCCTTAGAACCCATTCCGTAACTCTTAATGACCATCGGTTATGTTACCTCCTCATTACGTGTCCTGCCCATGCCCATTTCTTTTTCTTGATTTCAACTAAGATATCATTAACTCGCCTTTGTTCCCTCACCCAATCTCCCTCACCCAAACGTTACCTCTATCATTATTCTTTCCATAGCTCGTTGCGTCGTCCTCAATTTAAGTAGAGCCCTTTTCGTAAGCCTCCAGGTTTCTGCCCCGTACGTGAGTATTGGTAACACACAGCTGTTATAAACTTTTCTCTTGAGGGATAATGGCACCCTGCTGTTCGTGATCTGAGAATGCCTGCCAAACGCACCCCAACCCATTCTTATTCTTCTGATTATTTCAGTCTCATGATCCGGATCCGCAGTCACTACCTGTCCTAAGTAGATGTATTCCCTTACCACTTCCAGTGCCTCAGTACCTGTCGTAAACTGCTGTTCTCTTCCGAGACTGTTAAACATTAGTTTTCTGCAGATTAAGCCTTTCGAGAGCTCATTAGGCTTGTTCGAGAAGAGCTCCAAAAGCTTCAGGTGGTTCCAACATCGGTACAGCGACTCGCTCTGGCTGAGGTTGTCCGGGAAGAAATCAGACAGGCAGTCCAAGTCCTAGAGCGAAGCGAGACCCCCCAGCACGAGGTACGGCAGCCCCAACCTCGCATGTCGTATGCCGAAGCAAAAAGGCAACCAACACATTGCTTACATGCACTCATTCTGGGTAACTTAGTCCCCGATTTTTCGCGTTGTGAGCGACGTCCCGGACTATCATGGTGTGCGCGCTGCTGAACAAGTGGCTTGCGACTTCAGGCCTCGCCGCACGCCATTCATGGCTGAAAAACGACCACCCCGCAAGAGCGACGTATGGCGCACCGCAGACCAGAGGCCCTTGTGTTTTCATTGCGGTGAAGCCGATCACGTCTACAGGGCGTGTATCTTACCGCCGAGCTGGGCTCCGTGGATTTTCAGTGAATGCGCCGTGTCCGCGCAATGGTGAACGCCCCCCTGGAGATTGAAGCATACCTCGCGGACGCAGGGACCTCGTTTTCCCCACGATTCTGCGAACCCTAGTCAGCGTCACCAGCCCGAAACAGGTCTTCCAGCCCTCACTTCACGCCGAGAGCAACGAGGCGTCGCTCACCCGGCCCTGCCTCCCGGGAAAACTGAGTCCAGCGACCTGCGGAGGTGAGGTCGCTGATGTTGCGAACGCTGAAGATGCTCCACTACGACGACTGCGATATGACGTAATTGAGACGCAGAGAAAGCAGTGTAGTTCCGTGTCAGTGTCTTGCGACGCACCAGTTACCATAGATGGCCACGAAGTCACGGCGTAAATCGACACGGGTGTGGACACGTCTGTTATGAACCAGCATCTCGCGCGTATACTGAACAAAGTTTCGACGCAATGGACCGGAACTCAGATTATTACTGCAGGAGGGCATCTCATAACTCCAATGGGCCGGTGCACGGCGCGAGTCAACATTCGGGGCTTCACGTACATCGGCGAATTCGTCATTCTTCCTGAATGTCCAAAAGACCTTATACTCGGCATGAATTTCCCTCAGGAGAACGGTGCCATCATCGACCTGCAAGAGTGTAGAGTCAGCTTCGCTACTACGCAAGCCAAAGCGAACAGTAATGACAACGCCCATGTCGTCGCGCCTCACGTAGCTTACGATCACGTCACGTTGCCACCCAAGAGCAGCGTGCTTACCCTTGTCCGATGCGACATGGAGGACGCCGCCGAAGGAATCGCGTAGGCGAACATGCCCCTGTTTCTCGAGCGCCACATTTGTATAGCCAGAGGGCTTCTTCAGGTGCGAAACAAATGCTCAGTCGTTTTGCTAACAAACTTTAGCAACGAATATAGGCAGGTACCGCGACGAACGACAATCGCATTCCTTCACGAAATCACTGATTTCACTAACATTGCTGCATTGGAAACCGCATCGTCTCAGAAATCTGGGTTACCCAGCCCAAAAGAACGGATTCACGTTAAGGCCGCTCTGCCAGGCCACCATAAAGATCGTCTACTGACTCTCGTGAATGAATTTGAGGACTGTTCTTAACGTCATCCAAAGTGCGGCGCACGTCCATCACAAAGCACCGCATCATCACGGACGAGTCCGCACGTCCTGTTCGTCAGCATCCCTACAGAGTGTCTCCAGTGGAAAGGGAAGCGATTGCACTCGCCATGCAAGACGGTCGGAGAGACAGGGTGTATAGCGATTCGAAAGCCGCCGTCAGGGCATTCCAGAAAGGCCGGGTAGCCCGGCAGGTAGTTCAAATTCTGAAAGGCGCCAAACTCGGCAACACCTCCTAACAGTCGATCTTTTGGTTCCCTGCACACGTCGGGGTGATGGGGGGGGGGGGTTCCTCTGAACCTCAACGAGTCTGCCCACGAGGCTGCGCATGGCTTTACCGACCCCCTGCCCTCGGATCGGGCGACTCTCTCCCCGGAGACAGAGACGCTCCTATCACGCACAACGAAATCACAAAATCCTTTTACTTGGAGAGAAGGGCTTTCCCGCCGCCTCACTCCAAGCTAGGCAGGCCGCAGGCTGTCACACTGAGACTCCTGCAAATGAACTCCTACCCAAATCTGGCGTCCCTTAACAGCATATATCCCGAGATTTATCCGAATTGTTCCTGCGTGGCCTGTGGTGAGGTTGCTACTTTGCCTCGTATGCTCTGGGAGTGCGGGTCTCTGGGCCCGAAGTTCATCAAGGAAAAGTGGGACGTGCTCCTGTGAAGTCCCGTCTTTGAGGACCAAATCCTGGCCGTCCAGCGCGCCCGCAATCGGGCCGGCAGACTAGATCTGTCAGTCCCGTCGTGGGATTAGCCAGGTGCGCGTTTTATCGCATTTTGCTGGACCAAATAAAAGTTTACTCACTCACTCACTCACTCACTCACTCACTCACTCACTCACTCACTCACTCACTCACTCACTCACTCACTCACTCACTCACTCACTCACTCACTCAAGCATAAGGTGAAAGAGATGCTCCAAGACGTAGTGATCCAGTCGTCCACCAGCTCGTGGGCCTCCCCTGTAGCGTTAGTCAAAAAGAAAGACAACACACTACGCTTCTGTGTAGATTAGAGAAAGTTGAACCGTGTCACCAAGCGTGACGTTTATCTATTGCCACGCATCGACGACGCACTGGATCGTCTACAACATGCCAATTTTTTTCTTCGTTGGATCTTAAGTCAGGGTATTGGTAAATCGAAGTTTATGAACAGGATCGTGAAAGAAACAGCGTTTGTGACACCCGATGGGCTTTATGAGTTGAAAGTTCTCCCCTTCGGTCTCTGTTCCGCACCTGCAACCTTTCAGCGGATGATGGATACAGTGCTTGCTGAACTCAAATGGCAAACCTGCCTCGTATACTTGGACGACGTCGTCGAGTTCTCGAGCACCTTTGACGAACATCTCACACGACTCGAGAGTGTCCTCGCTGCGATCCATATTGCCGGCCTCACCATCAAGCCTGACAAATGCTACTTCGGGTTCCAAGAGCTCAAATTTCTTGGCCATGTCGTTGGTCCTCAAGGCGTCCGATCAGACCCCGACAGGTTAGCTGCCGTCGCCGAGTTTTCACCACCCACAAACAAGAAGGCTGTCCAATGCTTCCTTGGATTGTGCGCACATTGTAGGCGCTTCGTCGAGGGATTCTCGAGAATTGCTGAGCCTCTGACACGGCTTACATGCGACGATGTGCCTTACATTTTGGCGGACGAGCAGCAGCAGTCGTTCAATGAATTGCGCAAGCGTTTGCAAGAAGCCCCAATTCTTGCTCATTTCGACGAAGGCGAAATGAGCAAGAACGAAGGCAAATGAGCGACGAAGGCAAATGAGCAAGTATGAGCAAGTATGAACGCTGAAATTCATACTGACGCCAGCAATTCTGGTCTCGGCGCAGTTCTTGTGCATTGGCAAGCTGGTGCGGCACGCACCATTGCTTATGCAAGCCGTATTCTCACGAAGGCTGAGAAAAACTATTCAACCACTGAAAAAGAATGCTTAGCGGTTGTGTGGGATATTAGTAAATACCGACCCTACTTGTACGGTAGACCCTTTAAGGCAGTCAGTGACCACCACGCGCTGTGCTGGCTTGCCAACCTCAAGGATCCTTCAGGCAGACTAGCACGTTGGAGCCTGCGCCCACTAGAGTAAGACATTACAGTTGTCTGCCGGTCTGGATGGAAGCACAGTGACGCTGACTGTTTGTCACGCGCACCACTCCCTACGACGTCATCGGACCCTGACCATGACTTGCCATTTGTCGGCGTTATCGACGCCATAAACATGGCTGAGCACAGTGCGCTGACCCTGAGCTGCTGCCGCTGATCGAGCACCTTCAAGGAGTTGAAGGTGTTTTACCCCGCTCGCTCGTGCGCGGCTTATCATTATACTACTTGAACAACAACGTCCTTTACAGCGAAAACTGCGGAAGCGGTCCCAATACGTACCTCCTTGTCGTGCCGTCGGCGCTGCGCCAAGACATATTGCAAGCCTGCCATGATGAGCCATGCACGGGACACCTGGAATTCACTAAGACATTAGCAAGGATACGACAGCAGTATTACTGGCCCCGGCTTTATTCTTCTGTACAACGGTACGTGAAGACCTGCCACGATTGTCAGCGCCGCAAGAAACCACCAGTCAAACCGGCCAGTTTTCTCTCTCCTGTAGACCCTCCTCAAGCACCGTTCCAACAAATAGGAATGGATCTACTTGGGGCATTCCCACTGACCTCTTAGCGCAACAGATGGGTAGTCGTCGCTACCTGCTACTTAACCCGGTACGCCGAAACTGAAGATCCCTCAATCAAACTCGTATGAAGTGGCCAAGTTCATTGTACGCCACATCGTACTGCGAGATGGTGCACCGTCTGTTGTCATCACCGACCGCGGTACAGCATTTACAGCGGAACTTATGTAGGACGTTCTCCAGCTGACGCATAGCTCTCATCGCAAGAGCACAGCGTATCACCCTCAAACCAATAGATTAACGGAACCTCTGAACAGAATGCTGGCTGATATACTCTCCATGTATGTCGACGTAGAGCACATGACGTGGGACGAGATTTTGCCCTACGTGACTTTCGCGTATAACACTGCTGATCAGGAGGCTACACAGGTTCGCTGTGGACTCTCGGAAAAGTTGATCCGCCGGTATTATGGTCCCTACAAAGTTACACGCCGCCTCAGTGGCGTGACCTACGAAGTTGTCCCCTGCAGTTCTGACCCCGGTTCGATCCATCGTCCTCCTCGCGCTGAAGTTGTTCATGTAGTGCCCATGAAACCATACTATACGCTTACGTGAACCCTGAGATGCACTTAAGGTGCTCAATTTCTTATGTCGTTGAAAGAACTTTGTGACGCGAGCGAGACTGTCGCGTTTCGCCTTTCTGTACCGACGTGGAAGCAACCCGCTACGCGCCGATGCGCGTTCCAAAGGACCAGAATAAATGCCATCAACATTTCTTTCTCAGATAAGGAGACTAACGGGCAACTTACATAATTTATTTTCTCAATCTCGGCAGCTCATTCAGTTTCTCTGGTGAGCTGGTCATTGTTTGTGGCCAGCAAATGAGTGCGGTCAAACACAGGCTTGCATCCGCAGCGTGCGGAATGCGCGTCAAGGTGGCCTGATAAGGCTATTTTCTCAATGTTATGCCAGTGCTCACGTAATCGCCCGCTGTCCTTCTGCCATACTGTGTAAACAATGCTACGCCAACTAGCCCACCATGCAATCGGTCTTTTTGAAAGCCACCAATAGTGGTTGTCCAGACAATTTAGGATTTGGATCAATTTTTGGAATAGGAAAAATTCGTTCTAGAGCAATTTAGGAGAAGCCACACCCGCATTTTGGAGCAGTTCGGATGGGGAATATATGCATTTTTTTGAACACTTGGAGTATTATAGCAATAATCTGTAGCCAGTTGGCGAAGCTTGTTATTACTGTGCAATCGGGTCAGTGCTGCTCAACAGTGAAGCACGACACTGTCAACAGCGACCAATTAGACTTGCCTTCCGACTGACGGCGTACCATGCGCGGTACTTTGCAAACGTTTTCATTTGGCTATGCAGTAAACTTGATTTTGCAAAACAATTAAATAAAACAGATATCCACCTGGGAGCAAGACAGACATAAAATTACAAATGTGCTAGAACAATTTGTGCTGCCAATCACTAGAGAAAAAGTGATGGCAAACGTCTTATGAGCATTCCAAATGACAGATATGCTTTGATGTGTTTTACAGCACTAGACAAAATGTGTATTGCGCCCAATAACAATGCGAGAAACTCACCGCGGAAAAGAGACTCGTAGAGTCTTGTAGGCGCCAAAATGAAATATACGGTTTGTCGCAAAAATGGTGACGGCGGGGGAGAAGAACGTTCATACCATCCCGTGCACTTTCCTTGAGAGGCGGTTTGTCGGCTTCCCGTGTGTCTTGTGGCCTTTGACGAGTCGATTCGGTGTAAAGCCGGTGTAAAATCTTTCACTTCCTGCATTAAGAAATCGTGACGGGCATTGCTGTCGTTGTTCCATAAATATATTCATCAAATGAAGTCATCGTCTTTGCTGCTGGAACGTGCAAGTTGTGTATCACGACAACTGAATAATGAGTTAAGTTCACTCACACCTACGGAAACACCGATGCATTTGGTCAGTCAGCTTTGCTACGAGCCATCAGTTTATAGAATTCTCTTCCTGAGGGCACTGTCACGCAAACGGATAGAGATAAATTTGGGCTACTCGAGATTATGCAACTTCTGTCATAAAAAAGTGTCAGACTTTTTGCCATATGTTCTGTATAGCTGTGCGACGTCAGGCAGGTTTTTTTCCTCTTTCACGCCTTAATCTGCACTTCTTTATCGTGTGCGCGAGCAATTGTGCGTAATAATATATATCAGTTGTTTTGTACGCTACCACTAAAATTAATTTCTGTTTATCTCAGAATTGTTAGTATTGTTTCTTTTTCTGTTTTTCATGTTTTGAACTACAGTTTCTTTACGCGATGTTTCATTAGGTGTCTGATAAAATTTTTCCAATGTTTGTTTACTACCGCAGCTCTGCATTTGTAACCCTGTTTTGCTGTGATTATTTGCTTCTACTCATCCTTGCGGTGTTCTCGTGTGCAATTTCCTTACTGTGATGCCCCCCTTACTCGATGCTCATGAGGCCTGTAGAGTACCTTGAAATACATAAACAAACAAACAAATGCCAGGACTGGCGTGGCATCGTTGTCATAGAGTCTTGTTCAGACAGTCTCTATCGTGCTGTCCTCTTCATGCCATCGTCGCCATCCGGTTGTCATCATGTCATACCAACGTGTCATGTGTCACGTCGTCATACCAACGTCGTCATTTAAGAATGGTCACGGGATTGTAATCATGCCGCTGACGTCACACCGCCTTTGTCATTCTATCGACGTCACACAATCGACGTCACGCCGCCATGTTCAAGTCTTGCTATGGCGAGTGGATGTTATCCCAACATGAGAGGATACCGGATTAGGCTACACATATCCAAACCAATGGAAGTCTCACATTGACAACTGCAGATGTTTAACAAATGCGAATCCAGAAATATGGTTCGTTGCTACACGCTTTAATGCTAAGCATTATTACGATCGACAGTCATCATGAGATGAGCCTGCAGCAGCATTTTTATATATTCTTTTTTTTTTTCAATAACACTTGTCGCTTGGCGTCCTGCAGTTGTGGTGTACTGCAGCAACTTGACGTCTTTTACTGCGTAAGCTCGGGTCCTCCTATCTACAAACATGCGAAATCTGCAATCGCTTTCCAGAGCAACCACTGCACCAAATCTTATGAATTATGTTGAATTTAAAGGAAAGTGTTAAAATGCAGTGATTTCCGAAAGCGATATTTTATTTAGGCTGTCTACTTTCTTTACGTAAACCTTAAAAAATGCAAAATTTCGAGAAAAAAGTCTTGACGTGTGGAACCCGACCTCAGCAACTGAAACCGATATCGCAATTCTTCAAACTGCGGTTAGTAATACATCTAAAGTGGACAGCAGTGATATGTCGTACGCCACCCTGATATATACTGCTAATTATTTTCTCAATGTTGCATTAGAAACATCCTTCCAAAGTTAGTAACAAATTCGCACAAGGTGTAAGATCGTGCATATAAAATTTGTTCGCTTTTGATGCTCTGACGGATGCAGTTTATAGAAATGCGTATTAGTTTTGCAAGGTTGAATTGCAGATTTGTAAAGTTCATGTTTCTATTCTTCACGTTTATTCATTTCCGGCAATTCTCATGAAAAATTCCATTGTCTTAATCGAAAATCTATTTGCTGCAATCACTGCAACTTAACTTTCTTAAATGCAACAAATTTGATTCAAATCGGTTTGGCGGATTTCTCATAAAAACATTCCTGCGTTTTACATGTATTTGAGTAGCTGCACTCTAAGAAATCTTTGCACCCTTTGGGGTATATATATCAGCCCCACAACGATAATCGTCATCTGCCTTGATGCGTTTCCTTTCTTGAAAGCGCCGCGCCCGCTACTTTCCTGTCGGGAATGCTGTGTCATGCTGATAACGCGCACGCCGTTCGTTACTGGTAAGTACCGGGCTTGCAGCGTTAAAGAAAGGAAACGCATCAAGGCAGATGACGATTGTTGTTGTGTGGCAGATATACACCCCAAAGTGTGCAAACTTTTTTAGAGTGTAGTTAAAGCGTCTTAATGAGTCACACTGGTTTTACAGGAAAGCCATATAGCCTTTCCATATTTTCCGTATAGCTTTAGGAAACTTCAGAAATACTCAAGGTCGTCTTATCTTTTTACCACGACACACGCAGAGGAGCATTGGAAATTATGCGAAAGGACACAGGGACGCGTTAACGTAGCCTGTCGTGTAAAAAAAAAAACGATTCCAACCGAAGACCCTTTGTGACTTATCCCCACAAATTTGTGTGAGCAAGTCTTGTTCGCAGCTACAATTACCACAGTTGCAAACGCCATTATTCTGTTCAATTCTTTGCTCACTCTATTGCTGAGTCCGGTCCCAGCACCGTGATATAATTACTGGTGCGATTCTCCTGTAATTATGTGAGTATATTGTTGGAATCTCAGCGCTGACACCCGTTGTTGCAAATGGGTCGCAAGCCCCAAGGGTAGCGTTGGCCTGGCGGCCTGGGGCACAACTGGAAGCATCCGAAGGTCCCGGCAAAGCATGAGTCGACTGGTAACAGAACAACTTGTTTATTCTAGCATCGCAAAAGAGCGGGCGGTCAGGTCGACCGAAGTGGAGAGACGGGAGAGCACGTAACTCAACGGAAGAAATCGGAGCCTCTCTCGGCGTCTGGGAGCAGCTGCTCTTATACTCTCGGAGTCGAGGGGAAGAAGGAACGCCTCGGGATGAGGCCACGTGATGGCGGTGCTCGGGCACGTTGAGACTAGAAGGTGACGCATCCGCCGGGCCGGCGCCGTTCAGACCTCCTCGCTTCACATTTGGGGAGCTCCTCTCCCCGGCTGCCGCGCTTTGACAAGCGTGGGCACCAACATGCACACACACACACGCACACACGAAGACACGTGGCATTGGAACATGCCTGGACGCGCTTGGCGGGGAGGCGTATTGGCGGCGCCGAACGGGCCAAAATGTCCGCCGCTTTGAACGAAGCCCCGGCGTCTGTTGCATCCGCGCCGGCTATACCGCGCGTTGTAGGCGAAACGTAACAGACCGCCCCGCCGGGGGAAGGAGATCCCGATGGTCAGGGGACTGCATCCGCTGTCCGGAGGGATGTCGCTCGATGATGCTCATAACCGAAGTCGGGCGTCCTTCGGCGTTTCTTGAGCGCAGCGCACAGAGAAGGCCTCGTTCTCTCGTTCAGGTTCACACAGGACACTGCAAAGTGACTTCGGGAGAGTTGACATTTTTGTTCTCGTTCCCGGCAAGCGTTAGAACAACGCCCAAACTCAACCGCTCAGTCAGCAAGCACGGCACAAGCCTCACTAAGCCCTGCCAGGCTCTTTCCCCTTTTATACCACTGCCTAGTTCCTTACAGTAGTCTAGCAGCACTCAGAACGCGTCCACAAATTGGAAAATTGCACTAGAAAGCACGTCATCACTTTGAAACACTAAACAAAAGCAATAGGTTAAAAATCCTGCCTCAGGAAGAAAAACATCAGTAACAAACAACTCTGAGGCTGATTCCTACGTTAGGGGCTTCGACTTAAGCCATCGGCGTTACCGTTGAGACTCCCCTCTTTGTAACGCACCTCAAAGGAATATTGTTGCAAAGCGAGGCTCCAGCGCAGGAGGCGGCCATTTTTGGGAGAGATGGTCTGCAGCCATTGGAGAGGGCAGTGATCCGTCTCAATGATAAACCTCGAGCCGGCTAGATAGCATGACAATTTCTGAACGGCCCACACGAGACACGCACACTCTTTCTCGGTGGCGCTATACGCCTGCTCACGACTGGTCAGCTTACGACTAGCATACAGGACGGGGTGTTCCACTTCTCCATTTTCCCATTGGCACAGTACAACGCCCATGCCTCGCTCACTAGCATCGCACTGAACAACGAACCCTTTTGTGTAGTCTGGCGATCGTAGCACAGGCTGGCTTGTTAGGGCGCTCTTTAGGGCGCTAAAAGCTCTTTCCTTTGTCTCGTCCCATACGACTGTTTGGGGCTCTGTTTTTCTTAGAGCATCCGTCAGGGGAGCCGCGATATCAGAGTACCTGGGGATGTACCTCTGATAGTAGCCGGCGACACCTAAGAACGACCGAATATCGGTCTTCGTGCGCGGTTGCGGGAAGTCTCGCACAGCGGCCACCTTTATTTCAGAGGGGCGGCGACGACCCCGTCCAATCACGTGACCGAGGTGGACAACCTCGGCCTGTGCTAACTGGCACTTGGGAGCCTTGACTGTCAAGCCCGCATTGCGCAGGCGGGTTAGCCCCGCAAGTGGGTCATATGCTCAGGCCAGGATGCGGAGAATATCGCTACGTCGTCTAGATACGGTAAAGCGAATTCTTGCTGTCCCCGCAACACTTTATCCATGAGGCTTGAAAAGCAGTATGGCGCGTTCTTCAAACCAAAACTCAACACTTTAGGACGGAATGTTCCCCATTGGTGAAATGAACGCCGCATACCTACTAGCCTCTTCTGTAAGTGGAACCTGCCAATAACCCCTGACAAGATCTAGGGTCGAAATAAACTGAGCGCTACTAACTTTCTCAAGGCGCTCCTCGATGTTAGGGATCGGATAAATTTGATCCTTAGTGATGGAATTAAGCCTGCAGTAGTCGACGCAAGGACGAGGTTCCTTGCCCGGTACCTCAACTAAAATCAAAGGGGAGGTATAATCACTCTCACTCGCCTCAATAACACCGAGCTGTAGCATTTTCTCTACCTCAGCCTCCATAATATCGCTCTGGCGGGGTGACACCCGGTACGCCTTGGATCGTACTGGCTCTGGGGAGGTAAGTTCTATGTCATGAGTAAGGACAGAAGTCCTATCAGGCCTCTCAGAGAACAGACCTTGAAACTCTTGTAAGAGCTGGTGTAGTTCGGTTTTCTGCTCAGGCGACAGCGGTGCTTTACTGATTAAGTCACTAATGACTTGATCGGTGTCTTCCCTGTTCGTCACTGAGCCTAGTCCCGGAAGCTCGACCGGAAGCTCTTCAGGAACGTTTACCATCATGCACACCACTGCTTCCCTTTGTCTATAAGGTTTGAGCAGATTACAGTGGTAAACTTGCTGTGCTCTCCGCTTTCCTGGCAGACTCACCACGTAGTTAACGTCCGACAGTTTTTGAACAATCCGTGCTGGGCCCTCCCACTGCACGTCGAGTTTATTTTTTAGCGATGTGCGCAATATCATGACCTCATCGCCCACCTCGAAACGACGGGCCCTGGCTGTCCGATCGTAATAAACCTTGGCCCTCTGCTGGGCCTTTGCCATTTGCTTCAAAGCGCCGAACTGCGGTGTGCGCCATGAGGCAGGAGACCGCCTCCCTACTGCACGAGCGACTGGCAGGACGACTTCTCGTCTACACCGATGGCTCGGTGACGCCGGACGGGTCTGGTGCTGCGGCATGTACGGCACCGGACATCTCGGAAACACGCCAGTGCCGACTGCGCTTTGCCGCGTCATCGACAGTGGCCGAACTCGCCGCCGTCTATCTCGCTGCCGACCTTCTTTTGGAACATCCGAACATTGTGTCAGCGGCCATTCTCACTGACTCTCGTGCGGCGCTTTGCATGCTGGCCAGGGACTACGGCGGAGTGCCCCTTGTTGTTCGAGTTGGCTGCAAGCTGCGACACATCGTGAATCAAGGCTGCGACCTGGCGCTTCAATGGATACCCGCGCACATCGGATTGCCAGGCAACGAGGAGGCTGACTCCCTCGCCAAGGCGGCGCACGGTGAGCGCTTTCCCCTCACCCACTTGGTGACGAGCTTCGATGCGGCCAAGACAGCGGTTCTGCGCAGCCTCATTGCGCAACGACCCGATCGGCGCGTCGCGGCGGGAACGCCCCCGCGCCTGCTCCCGCGTGCGGGCCTCTCTCGGGCTGACTGCGCCTTCCTTCTCCGCCTGCGCATCGGCTGCTACAAAACAGCGGCGCGCACACACAGGCTCACGGGAACCGGCAGCCCCGTGTGTGGTAACTGCGACGACGTGGAGACACTAGAACACCTTCTGCTTCACTGCCCGGCCTTCGAGACCGAGAGGGAGGCTCTGTACGCCTCCTACCGCCGATATGGCTTGCCATGCCCCACCCTGCAGTGCCTACTCTTCCCCAATGCTCACAGTTCCATCACCAAGCGTGCATTTTCGGCATTGATGGAATTCTGTGAAGCAACACACCTCAGAGCGCGGCTGTAGGCCCCGCAAACGCTTTGCTACATTGTCGCATTTTCTTTTTCGCTATTCCGGTCTCTCTCTCCTTTTTACTTCCGGTCACTATCTCCATCTTTTTCTCCCCACACCCCTTTCCCCGTGCAGTGCTGTTGAGGTGTCCTCCTGTGAGAGACAGTTACGGCACTGCACTTATCTCTTCCATTTCTCTTTAAAAATCACTTCACACACACACACCTGACAACTCCTGTGCCCTTCTTAAGCGTTCGAGGAGCCTAAGCACGTACTCCACCACGACTGGGTCGTCGCCCCTGCCTTCCCACGACTCTCGAAGCATGCGAAGCGGAGACCGCAGCGAGCGACCGTACACCAGCTCAGCTGGCGAAAACCCCGTAGCCGCGTGCGGCGCGGTCCGTAATGCAAACATCACCCCAGGCAGACACAGCTCCCAGTCAGTTTGATGTTCAAAGCACAATGCTCTCAACACGCGCTTCATGACGGAGTGGAGCTTCTCAACGGAATTCGACTGGGGGTGGTACACTGAGCTGTGTAACAGCTTTACCCCGCACCTTTCGAGAAAGGCTGTCGTCAAAGCGCTAGTAAACACTGTGCCCTGATCTGATTGGATTTCCGCAGGAAAACCAGCTCGCGCAAATATGGACAGTAGTGCATTGACTATCTCAACTGAGCTGAGTTCTTTAAGCCGCACTGCTTCAGGGAACTTTGTCGCAGGGCAGATCACAGTCAAAATGTGTCTGTACCCCGTGGCTGTTACCGGCAGAGGTCCCACTGTATCAATAACGAGCCGTCTAAAAGGCTCCGTAATGATAGGTACCAACTTCAACGGCGCCCTCGATTTGTCCTCTGGTTTGCCCACCCGCTGACAGGTGTCGCATGTCTTCACAAAGTGGTCTGCGTCCCGAAAACACCCTGGCCAATAGTACTCTTGCAAGAGACGGTCCTTAGTTTTCTTAACTCCTAGGTGTCCGGACCACGAACCTCCATGCGACAAGCGCAACAGATCCTGACGGTAGCACTGAGGCACGATCAGCTGATCGAACTCCACTCCCCTGCGGTCTAGATACTTCCGGTACAGGACCCCACCTCTTTCCACAAAATGAGCATTTTTCTTGGCGATACCTTCCTTGACAATGCAGCGTATGTTTTCTAGGCTGCCATCCTTTTTTTTGCTCGGCTATCAAAGCCGACCGGCTGACTTTTAGCAACCTATCAAGTCCGTCTGACGTAGGCGCGATGAGCAAATCTGCAGATAGCTCTTCTAACTTTCCCGTGTCGGGCATTTCCTCTCCAGTATCTGGTGCCTTCAACGCTACAGGCTCAATTTTATTCAGTTCGGGCGTGCTCTGAATATCAGCTTGCTGCGCCTCTGACCCTTTTTCATTGTTTGACAACGTCGGCCCCGCAACTACCGCCTTTGCAGCGAGCTCCCGAACCTTCGATCTGGTTAAGGCCTGAACGCTAACCTCACCAAACAAAAGCCCCTTCTCGCGCAGGAGGTGATCGGACCTGTTCGAAAATAGGTACGGGTACTGGGGGGGGGGGCAGCATAGATGACACTGCCGCCTCCGTCTCAAGTGCTCCGAAAGGTCCTTCAATAAGCACTTTTGCTACGGGCAGACACACGCTATGAGCTTCCACGGCTTGCTTGATCCATGCGCACTCGCCCGTGAACATATCGGGTTCTACGTAAGAGGGGTGAACTACATCCGTTGTAGCTGCGGAATCGCGAAGCACTCGGCACTCTTTCCCGTTCACGAGGAGGTCTCGCATGTACGGCTCGAGAAGCTTCATGTTGTCGTCAGTGCTGCATAATGACAAAAACACGACTTTTGTTTTTGTTTCCGGACACTGCGCCGAAAAGTGACCCGGCTTCTGGCACGTATAACAAACGCGCGCTTGCCTCGTCTCGAACCGCTTTCTGCGTTCGGCTTCGGTTGCCGCCGTCTCCTTACGTTCGGTCGGACTTCTTTCACTCACATCCGCACTACGTGTGTCGCCCCTTGCTCTCATGGGTGTGAACTTTGGCCTCTCAAACTTGGAGCCAAATTCACCCTTTTGACCGTCCTTAGCTCCGCAAGCCCGACGCGTCACAAACTCCTCGGCTAGCTCAGCGGCTTTAGCCACCGTACTAACGTCTGGCCTATCCAAGACCCAGTACCGCACGTTCTCAGGTAACCGACTATAAAACTGTTCCAGCCCGAAACACTGCAGAACTTTCTCGTGGTCACCAAACGCTTTCTCTTCTTTGAGCCACTCCTGCATGTTTGACATAAGCCTGTAGGCAAACTCTGTATATGACTCACTTCTACCTTTCTCATTTTCCCGAAACTTCCGACGGAACGCCTCCGCTGACAGCCTGTACTTTTTTAGCAGACTCGATTTCACTTGGTCGAAATCCTCTGCCTCCTCTCTATTCAAGCGAGCGACTACGTCGGCCGCCTCGCCGGGTAACAAAGTGAGCAAGCGCTGTGGCCACGTTTCCCGAGAGAACCCCTGCTTCTCGCACGTTCGCTCAAAGTTAACCAGGAACAAACCAATGTCCTCTCCAAGCTTAAACGGCCGCATCAGGTCAGTCATTTTGAACAATACTCGTTCTCCTGCACCGTGTGCCTGACTTCCATTACGAGCGCGTTCCATCTCTACCTCGAGACGCTTCATTTCCAAAAGCGTGGTCGCGCTCTTCTTTTTCTTTCTCTTTTTGTTCTTTTCGTTCGCGCTCCTGTTTCTCTTTTTGCTCTTTAAGCTCGCGCTCCTGTCTTTTTGCCGTCTCCCTCTCCTCAATGGTCTCAAGGCATTCTGACAGCTCGTCATCCTCAGCTTCTAACTCAAGAATAGCCCTTAGCAGTTCTGGTTTTCTGAGTTTGTCCGAGACATCCAGACCCAACTCTCTTGCAAGCTCCAGCAATTTCGGTTTGCGCAACGACTTCAAATCCATGGCTGCTCTGAATGCTGCTTTCCTTACTGCCTACTATTGTCTTGCCGCAAACTAACCCGGCAGCAACGACAACCACAATTACCAGCTCTGTTTCTGACACTAACAAAAGCCTGGCAAAACTCAGAAGAAGAAAGTCCCGCACTCACCAAACCTCGCAGCCAAGAATTCAGCGCAGTCGTTCCGCTGCAGGCAACCAGTCATCACACAGGGCACGCTGCACGCGTGCGTCTAATTGTCGTACAAAAATCCCTCACGTGACCTGATCCTTGATGCCTAGGGACAGCATTGTTTAGGGATTTTTGAGAAGGCGCGATGCTGGCGCCGAGCGACGCCGTGGCGTGTTCGTCCTCGGCCTGATCGTTCTCTAGACCGCGCGTTGTTCAACGTTGCTCATGTGATTGTAGTGCGTTGCTTGTGTGTTGGTTGTAGGTTCTGTGTTACTTGGCGGAAAGACGTGAGTAGTGGTGGTGCGGCAGTGCGGCTTTGGCCTCGGTGAACTCTGGCAGTACAGAATCTGCGTTGTGTGACCCGTGCTTTCTAGAGAACCCGGCGGTGGTGACGATTGAAATATCGAAGTGGCCTAGCGCCTCGGCAGCGAAGTTCAGCGAACCACGATGTGGCGTCGCCGTGTCCGACTTTGCTTAACGGACATCGAGGAATGTGCTGCTCGCTGCAAGTCATGTAAATGCAACTGCGTCGACAGCCCACTGTTCAGCGCTGAATGTGTGTTTGGTGTGCTGTGCTTGAAACGAGTGGTGCAGCCGTGCAGTGGGGGTGGCTGAGGAGCAGAGTGGCTTAAGGGCTCCGTTTGCGCGTTCACAGACATGTGCTTCCGTCTTGGTCTCATTAGCGGCTGTCGCGGGACTGCGGTGTGCTAGCTCCTTGCCTAGTATCAAGTTTACGACGCTAACACACAGCATGTTCACGTTTTTCCGCGCTATATGTCATTTGCATGACGGCCGAGTTGAAAACGAGACATGTAGTGTTCTTTGCGTTTGTGTGTTGTAAATTACTTTCTATTGTGGAAGTTCTGGGAGTCTTAATACACAAGGACTGCGAACGTAAACATAAACACGTGTGTCTGAAATTTTGAATTACCCATAATACCCTTTACGACTGATAAGTGGGCTACACGGCCTGTGTGAATCAGCTACCGTATGTTGCGACGCTCTTTCGTGTGGTAGAATGATGCATGGTGCGCGTTTATTTCTGTACTGTTGTAAAAACCATTTATTTATTCACTCAATACAAATGTACGGCTTCTTCGCCGCAGTACATTTTAGTTACGCGGTGAAGCATACTAAAAGTGGGAGGGGGCCGCTATCAGCCAGCATAGTATGTCCACTTAGGCGACCTGAGAGGCGGAGGGTTCGCGAGTGTATGAATAAAGAACTCTTGCCCCTTTTCACTTTTAGTATGCTTCACCGCAGTACATTGCTTAGGCTTCACCGCGAAATATTAGTGTATTGCGAGAAAGAATCCTGAAAAGCCTAATTATGCAAAGTTTCTTTTGTAGCTTGCTACACCGCAATACAGGGTTGTAAATAAGCATCGTGCAGTAAAGCATACTAAGAGTGGAAAGGGCACATAGGTTTGCTCATTATCTTCAATTGTGATATAATTTGCAAGTGCATCTGTGCTCGTGGTAAGCTTCATTGACAATTCTTTGTACATTACAAATTCATATTGCAGGGAAGCTTACTAAAGCACATTCGCCATTATGGTACGTGTTATTCACCTTCAATGCAGGAGCACAATGCGGATTCTTGCCCCTGCTTTTGGCTGGACTGCACATGCTCTTTGAGAATTGATTGATTGTTCATAAGTGCATTGGTACTTTACTCTAAACTGGAGTGCTCAAGTTAATATGGAAGCACAATTTTTATTAAAGGGACAAGATGTTGCCAAGATGGTTGCAGCACAGCTTTCTTTTTTTCTTCCTGGCACCTTTTCTACTTGAAGCTTCCATTGCAGTGTTTGAAACCTCTTTGAACCAGCACATAGTGTATATAAAAATTGGGCACTGATTGGGAACTTCACCTAGGTTCATGCCTATATATAGTAAAAAGATGTAGCACGACCAGACAAAATAAAAGAAGTGGGTGGGCTGTAGCAATACTAAGTGTTAAATGGTGCTTTATCCTTTCCCTTGAGTTTTCTGTTTTTGTGCTTTTTATGGATCCTCCGCAGTAACCATGCGAGTGGAGAACTTGAGCTTGTTGGTTTCAAGTCTCGTGGTTGTTACTAACAGAACAGTGTGATAAACGAACAAGGGCTTGGAGGCATCAGTTCACCTTACTTGCCTCATGGTGCTGCTTCATAAGCACGGTGATCATCCAGGCCAACTAGGACGGGAGGTTTGTTGCAATTGCTTCTGAACTTTATTGCCACCAAACCAACAGTGCTCTCAATGACAGCTTTTGGACAGTAGAATGCTTGCACCCAGCAAAGTCTTAAGAAGGAAGCATTCAAGATGTGCAAAATGGGCTTTTGAAGCTGGCAGCATTACTGAAGGGGCTTTGCCCATCTGCCCTCTTTATGGATACACAAAGATGATTTCCTCATTAAGAGGGATTGTTTCAGAGGTCGTTACATGGCAACAGTGTTGGGTGTTTAGTAGCTTGTCTTTGCCCACTGTTAATAACCTGTTCCTTCTCCAGTGCCCCTGTGAAGTGCCTGCTTTTTGGACACAGTGTGCTTTCCATGCATGCATGCATTTTTGGCTTGTAAAGACGTCTATTACCCCTTGCCTCAAGCTGGTCCTTGCTGATGTCACCCAAGAAGGCATTGGGGAGTATGGCAATGTACACTTACAAAACACTGTTGATACCAGTGAAACCAAATTAATGGAGCTGCTGTTCTTTTTTTGTCCACTCCATCCTTGTTAGTTACAATGAGCAATGTCCGAACAGAAGGCATATGTAGTTGGTTGTGCATAGCCTGCGCACTAAGACTTGTTGGCATGTTATGACCTTAGCACAGTGTTTATATGTAAAAACCTTCTGATGTGTTGATGACTTCCTTCTCTTTATCATACTTTGCCTGATGGAGCCAGCAAGTGGGTCAACCAGATGTTCAACAGGCTTCCCACTAGTTTTCCCAGAGTCTCCTTTACCAGGGTGCTGCTCATAGATATGTTTTCTTGACCTTGCACTGCACTTCAACCATGGCCACACCTGCTAAACCTATAGCAAGCAATCAAAAAAGTGCTATACATCATGTTGTTCCAAACTCGTGACATGTGCTACAAGGCCTTGAGGAACACCCTCATTTATTTACGCCCTCATCATACTGTACGAAGCTTCGCATGATAAGTGCGAGAATTAACATCTGCTGGTTTTTCAGTGTTATTCCTGTCCAGCTTGCTAAAAGCTATCCTGAATGTTTCAAAAGCAAACGACCGCTGCTGGACAAGAAGTGCTTAAAACAAGGGTCGCTATAACGACGTGTCACACGAGATGAAGGCCACTGAGTGTACAGGTGGTTTACTTCATATCCAACAAGCTTGGTTCTTCCTTTGCTAGTGAGTAAACTCAACTTAAGAAGATTAAGAGAGTATTAAGAAGTTTGCAGGGACGGCATGGCCACAATTAGTACATGACCGGGGTTGTTGGAGAAGTATGGGAGAGGCCTTTGCCCTGCAGTGGGCGTAACCAGGCTGATGATGATGATGAAACTCAACTTGCCCCGAATACATGGCCTGTGACAAACTATGTGCCAGATGCTGTGTCCCCTGCAAAGCTGAAGATGTGTATGAGATCCTGACACCCTGCAGCGGCTTCTACACTGGGCAAACAGGCTACTATAAAAACGACTGCCTTTACTAATATGCTAATAACATGAAAATGGGCAGAAATTTGGCTATTCATTGGACCCAACTGCAGGTGCAAGCCACTCTTCCACCAGATGTGTGTTGTTCACAGAAACTGGAGCTATGCAAATGCAGGTAAAAACAATGATGTTTGAAAGTAGTAGAGTTGAACTATATTCTGCACAAGCACTGCTACCTACAGCGCTGGTACCTTATAGCCACAATTCATGGCTGCACCACCATGCAAAGGCACTATTCTTGAATTATTAACTTCTATTATATTTATGGTGGCCATATATTGCTATTACATATCATCCGCATTGTGTGCAATATGGTTAAATGTCAATTATGATAGCCATTCCTAATCTGAAATGCAACAAAAGAGCAAATATAGGCAACAAATTGCAATTCAAAGAGACAAAAGACAACCAGTGCACAGGATAAGTGAGACTTCCTTTTATTAAAAAAGAAATGTCACATGTATCATGCCACTAGCAGTGGGTAGCAATCTTTCAAGCTTGGGTGACAGAGGCAAAACTTAGCAAAATGCTACAATTGCGCTGTAAAATGGCCTTGGACACAAAAAAACCGACATCATATTGTACAGAATGAAAGGGCAAGACTCCATCCAAGCACCACATACTTGACATGGTGTAAAAAATGTTGACATGCCCTACCCATAAAGAAAAAGCAAGAAACACAGAAAACACGCCTTAAAATGCAATGTGCAGAGTCTGAAACCAAGAAGGGTTTTGCTGTCTTTCAATTATTAAAATTGTCAAACTGTCTCGTCACAGCTCAAAAGGAAGGAAGGAAAGCCCAATAGCAGGGCTACAGAAAATGTCACCGAGCAAGTATACTTTGCTTACCAACGATACCTGTGGTTTAGTTGTGGTCTGTGTATAAACTAATTGTGTATAAACTTTTCTTGTTTAGAATGGTTTAGCGGATAGGAAAAAAATGACCATAAGAGCACCAGGTGTATGCATAGTCTACGCACAAAAAGCCACTGCTTTCTTACTTTTTTTTCTCTCTACTACAATTCATGAGTTTTAAGTGCCTTAATAGCACGTACTGCTAACATTTTACTGCAAAACACAAAATTGGGCAACTTGTAGCATAAAGAACATTGCAGTTTCACTCATAATGGGAAACAATGATGCAGTAGCTGGTGAAATATGCGCAGGAGGCTTACTTCATGCAGTGTTTGTTGAAGTGAACACTTGCCAATGCAAGTCGGTAATCTCCTTAAAAAAGTAAAATAAGTAAGAGTCGTATTTATTTGTGGGAGTTGTGCCTCACAGTGTTAACGTGGAAAGACTCTGCTTTTCTTCCTCCTCTTTCATATCCGGACTTAGCCACTGATCTACACCAAAACAACCCTTTAGCTTCTTGCTGCTGAATTCGTTTTGGTTTTCTCAAATCTATATTTGGGCTAGCCATTGCTAGGTCTTGTGCTTTGCTTGAGGAAAACAAGACACCCACAGCTCCATCCAGTAAATCTGAGAAGCCAAGTACTAGAAGACGATTAATGAAGCAGGTGCACCGAATCATTGTCATCACATGTAAGAAGAAAATTTAACATAGGACTGCCTTCACAAGTGGGAAGGTGATGTGTAAGAACTTGAAGGTGTGGATGCCAGCTCTATATACAGTACGCAGACATTGAGCAGGTGTTAGCCAATCATGGCACCTGTTGGCTAGATCCCGCTCTTCGGGATCAGTATTCACCGCGACTGAACCTTCAGCAGAGTGGCTAAAATGTAGAATTGTGGACTGCTACTCTTTTGATCATATGTTTGAATCCTCGCAGCACAATGAGAACTTTATTTGCAATATTCTAGCAAGAAATTCGGGAATTCCAGTGACAACACCAGTAACATCAGAACAACCAGGGGAGTTCGCCCATAGCAGCTATTGCTGCAAAAAAGAAGACTGGCATAAGCACAAGAATTGAGATGGGCATACTACATGCCTTTGTTCTGGTAGTGGTCCACTACTTTGGTGCTACAGTTAATGATCTCCACTGCCACTGGACATAAGAAGAGTTCTTTAATTATACACTCGCGCACCCGCCGCCTCTCAGATCGCCTAAGTGGACATACTTGGCTGATAGCGGCCCCCTGCCACTTTTAGTATGCTTCACCGCGTAACTAAAATGTACAGGCGCCCAAATCTTTAACTGGCGTGCGCGAGCGGCGACTTTTCCGTGCGTCAGCGCCGTATGACGGGGCGCGGCTGGAAAGAGTCTGAGGCTAAGCGCATGCGGACAAAGCGCGCTCAGCTGGGCCCATCGTCTGCTAAGCTGTTTCCAGCCTCGCCCCGTCATACGGCGCTGACGCACGGAAAAGTCGCCGCTCGTGCACGCCAGTTAAAGATTTGGGCGCCTGCACTGCGGCGAATAAGCCGTACATTTGTATTGAGTGAATAAATAAATGGTTTTTACAACAGTACAGAAATAAACGCGCACCATGCATCATTCTACCACACGAAAGAGCGTCGCAACATACGGTAGCTGATTCACACAGGCCGTGTAGCCCACTTATCAGTCGTAAAGGGTATTATGGGTAATTCAAAATTTCAGACACACGTGTTTATGTTTACGTTCGCACTCCTTGTGTATTAAGACTCCCAGAACTTCCACAATAGAAAGTAATTTACAACACACAAACGCAAAGAACACTACATGTCTCGTTTTCAACTCGGCCGTCATGCAAATGACATATAGCGCGGAAAAACGTGAACATGCTGTGTGTTAGCGTCGTAAACTTGATACTAGGCAAGGAGCTAGCACACCGCAGTCCCGCGACAGCCGCTAATGAGACCAAGACGGAAGCACATGTCTGTGAACGCGCAAACGGAGCCCTTAAGCCACTCTGCTCCTCAGCCACCCCTACTGCACGGCCGCACCACTCGTTTCAAGCACAGCACACCAAACACACATTCAGCGCTGAACAGTGGGCTGTCGACGCAGTTGCATTTACATGACTTGCAGCGAGCAGCACATTCCTCGATGTCCGTTAAGCAAAGTCGGACACGGCGACGCCACATTGTGGTTCGCTGAACTTCGCTGCCGAGGCGCTAGGCCACTTCAATATTTCAATCGTCACCACCGCCGGGTTCTCTAGAAAGCACGGGTCACACAACGCAGATTCTGTAGTTCCAGAGCTCACCGAGGCCAAAGCCGCACTGCCGCACCGCCACTTCTCACGGCTTTTCGCCAAGTAACACAGAACCTACAACCACCACACAAGCAACGCACGCACGATCACATGAGCAATGTTGAACAATGCGCGGGCCAGAGAACGATCACGCCGAGGACGAACACGACACGGCGTCGCTCGGCGCCAGCATCGCGCCTTCTCAAAAATCCCTAAACGATGCTGTCCCTAGGCACCTAGGATCAGATCACGTGAGGGATTTTTGTACGACAAATAGACGCACGCTCGTTGCACTGCTCCCGGATGGTCGTTGTGCTGCTCAGCATACAGTCAACTGCATATCTTCGCTGCTGGCCTCCGTTGTCGCGATCCCACCGCTGGCAGACAGTTGTTGGAATCTCAGCGCTGACACCCGTTGTTGCAAATGGGTCGCAAGCCCCAAGGGTAGCGTTGGCCTGGCGGCCTGGGGCACAACTGGAAGCATCCGAAGGTCCCGGCAAAGCATGAGTCGACTGGTAACAGAACAACTTGTTTATTCTAGCATCGCAAAAGAGCGGGCGGTCAGGTCGACCGAAGTGGAGAGACGGGAGAGCACGTAACTCAACGGAAGAAATCGGAGCCTCTCTCGGCGTCTGGGAGCAGCTGCTCTTATACTCTCGGAGTCGAGGGGAAGAAGGAACGCCTCGGGATGAGGCCACGTGATGGCGGTGCTCGGGCACGTTGAGACTAGAAGGTGACGCATCCGCCGGGCCGGCGCCAGTCAGACCTCCTCGCTTCACATTTGGGGAGCTCCTCTCCCCGGCTGCCGCGCTTTGACAAGCGTGGGCACCAACATGCACACACACACACGCACACACGAAGACACGTGGCATTGGAACATGCCTGGACGCGCTTGGCGGGGAGGCGTATCGGCGGCGCCGAACGGGCCAAAATGTCCGCCGCTTTGAACGAAGCCCCGCCGTCTGTTGCATCCGCGCCGGCTATACCGCGCGTTGTAGGCGAAACGTAACAATATTCTTCTACCCTAAAATTAACGTGTTCGAACAATTGAAGGAACATGAGAATGGTGATGGCTAGCAAGAAAAGTTTCCTTAATAAATGCGGATTTGTGTTTCATCTTCTGAGCTTAGAAGCTCAGAAGGTAAAACGCTAAGCCATTTCTTTGTTGGAAAATATGGGCCTCACCAAGATTGTGAAAGATGTAAACCAATGTAAGGTGCTTGCTCTAGAGGTTTTTTTCACTGCAAAAATGCGCAAACCAGATGTGCCTTTCCGTACAATAGTCAGTGAAAACAACAGTTGGCAGGTTTTGGATAGCTGCTTTCTGCAGAAACAGTTGAAGCATTTAACTATTGATAATCCTTATGGCATAAAGAATTATTCGATGTTGTTTCCTCTCTGGAAGACAACCATTCCGTAGCCGACATTTTTTTCTGCTGACGTCGAAGATATTTATTATTCAATACCGCACGATGACCTATTTCGTAGTGTGATGACGTGCATCGAAGAGAGCGGCGAGGTAGATTTACGCAATGCAATCGGGTTGTCCTCAGAAAATTTCATGTCCCTTCTTGAATTTTATCGAAGTGAAACTTTTATCTGGTTCGAAAAGAAGCATGTTATTCAGAAAAATTGTGTGTGTACTGGTTCATCTGTGGCGCCTGCTCTTTGTAATATTTTTTTATCGTTTGTCGACCGCACTCTTAATAGTGCTTTAAACAATGACCCGGTTCAAATTTTTAGATATCTTGACGATTTTCTTGTGATAAAACAGACTAACAATGAATGCTCCGTTACGCTAGCTGACATTTAAACTCTGTTCAATGACAATGGCAAAGGTTTAACTTTCACACGCGAGCTATCTAGGGACGGTAAACTTGTTTTTAGATCTGCAGCTATCCTTACAAACAGGTCACGCTTGTTGGATGTATTCGCCACGCGCACATAAGGAACATTTCCTTTATGCGTCTGCGCACTTAAAGATTGTGAAACGCGCCATTGCTTTGATGTGTCCAGAATCTTCGTTAATGAAATCTTCTCATCACTCATAGAACCAGACTTTCATTCCACAGTTAAATAGGTTGCAGGCTGCGGGTTACCCAAGTATGGTGGTGACGTCAGTCTCGGAGGTATTGGTTCAGAAACTGAAAGAGAAACGGCACAAAAGTAACTGTATTACACAACATAAGAAGCCTGAAGTTGTGCCCTATTGCCATAGAGTGGCTCACAATCTAAAGAATGTCGCCACTATATAACAAATTACGGTAGTGTTTTCTACTCCTCAGAAACTTTCAATGTTGTGCAGCGGTATTTCTAAAAGAAGTAAAAAACCTGTTTGTAGAGTAAACAATCCAGAGTAAACAAGAAAATGCGTGAGGCGCACGCAATCAAGAACAGTAGCCACCTGCCGCAGCTACACTTCTCGTGTGATAACATTGACACACATTCACTTTCTTTATCTGGCACCAGCAAATCACCTCCCAAATCGTTGTATGAACAGTCACAGCTATTGCCGGGAACCATATCCTGATAAGCATCTTAGCCTATCTATTTCACACTGTGTGGTGCCATTGGAAGCATACTGCACACTCTTAATAGGCAATAACTCAAATGCGGATCATATAATATGTTTTCTGGCCGCTAGATCCCATGTAAACAAGAAAAGGCGTGAAGCGCAAGTGGTTGAGTAATGTAGTGGCCCACCACATCCATTTCTCCACAATATTCACCTACCTGTCTCCCATGAAAATGCTGGCGTGCACTCAGTTTTTTATTCGCGTACCAGCAAATCTCCTCCCAGGTCGTCGCATGGCGCATTCATTGTTATCGCCGCCGAACCTATTACTGTAAGCACCTTCATCTATCTGTTTTGCAGGGTGTAGGGAGTTGTGATTTTGGAAGTGTGCTGCACGCTTTTAGTAGGAAGTGATAAACCAAATGCATCTCCGTTCCCTGCTGTATGCAGCACATTGGGAGCATCCCATTTTGCTCCAGTGGGATCCGGTGTTGCCCACCCAGCTCGATCTCATTTCCATTTCCCGTTGGCGTCTTATAGCATCATACAATAGGAAAACAAAAAAACGGGTCATGGGCTGCTGTAGCCCTACTAGCTTGATTTGTGTCAGCGGCTTGTGCCTTATGCCACAATCAATGCACAACACTTTACATTACGGAGAGCTGGTACAGTTGGGTGTCAAATAGTTTACAGTGGAACCCCGATTATATGACTTTCTCGGGACTGCGAAAAAGCGTCGTAAAATGCGGGTGTCTTAAAATCCGAACATAATTTATACCTATAAAAATACTACTTATTTCGCATGACGGATTTACGAGAAACTTCAATGTAACCTATTACTCTGCATGGCTTGGAAAACCAAATTACCAAAAGAGTAAATGCGATAAGAAATAATTCTGCAGTACAGGTACCTATCATGCTTTATTCAAACGAACCTTTACGGCACTTCACTGTCCACTGCAACAATTCCCACCAGCCGGCACGAACTTTTAAAAAAGTCGGTAAGTTTCTTTTGAACCTTGTTTGATCCATGAACCAAGAGCTTTCGCTCGAGTTGGGTAATGTCAAAAACGAGGTCCTCTGCGCCGTCGCGTGAAGCGACGAAGTATCAGATGCTGTCTCTGTGCCGTAGCACCTCGGCGAACGTGGTAGGCACAGGCACGGCATCTGTGGCGTTGTCGTTGTCCTCATCTGATGTCGCAGCGGTGTCGGCACTAGGCAAAGCCTCCTCGACCGCGTCGTCCAGCGACACCTTGCCGCAGATCGCAACGTTGTCGTCGGCCTCCACGTACTTGGTGAAGGTCGTGGTGAGGTTTAAACCCTTGAAATCGGCGGCGGTGAAGCCTGCATCGGCCTTGAGTTGCATCGATGTTGTTGCGTCCCCAGCAGAAGAGGCAGTCTCTTGCTTAAAGCCACAGTGCTTGAACGAGTTAGCGATTGTGCTTCATGACACTGCGTTCCACGAACTGGCAATAAAATGCATGGCGTCGAGCACAGTGATCTTTTTTTTTCTGACTCACTGCACTCCGTAGCCGCCAGCCGACGCTGCAGTAACGGCTTCCAGTACCCTTGCTCGACACACTTAATGATGCTTGCATCCAGCGGCTGCAGCTGGCTTGTGCAGTTGGATGGAAAAAAGAACAGTCTTTATGTTCGTCAGGCTGGACGTGTCGGGTGGTTGGCATGGTGCGTTGTCCACGAGAAGCAGCATTTTCCTTACCTTAGCCCCCATTTTGTTATCCAGCTGCTGCAAAAAAATTGCTGAAGAGTGAAGATGTCACCGACGCCTTTTTGTTGAAGTTGTAGCTGCATGACAGCGTCTTCAAGTTCTTAACGCACCGTGGCTTTGCAAACTTTCCAACAATGAGCACGGGCAGCCTCTCGGAACCGTCCTTGTTAGCACAGAATGGTGCCGTCACCTGCTCTCATGCATTTCTCCGCAAAGTTCGGGAATTTATACTACTAGTGGATCCACCTTGCGAACTCCACGGCTAGAATTTGTAAATTGCAATGTGCGTCATACGATAATTAGCCCAAAAGGTAATTATATAATTCTTCCTAATTAGCCAATTTTCCATTTAAATTTTTTTTGCAAGTAGTGTTCACCGCTTCGAGTAGACCGGCTCATAAAGTGGAATTCAGCTATCTGCCACAGCACAATGCGTTGGTGGGCTAATTGGTGATAATCCATAATTTGTTTAGCGCAAAACGGACACAAGTAAGACGATAGGAAGAGGCGCAACTATCAACTGATTGTGTCGTGCTTCACTTTTGAGCAGCACTGACGCGATTGCACAGTAATAACAAACTTCGCCAATCGGCTACAGATTATTGCTATAATACTCCAAGTGTTCCAAAAAGGCATATTTTCCCCCTCCAAAACTGCGCCAAAATGCAGGTGTGGCTTCTCATAAACTGCTCTAGAAGATTTATCCAACGCCTAAAACTGCTATAAATCCTCAACTGTCTGGACAACCACTATTGGTGGCTTCCAAAAGGGACAGATTGCATGGTGGGCTAGTTTGTGGGGCATTATTTACACAGTAGCTCAGAAGGACGGTGGTGCAGTTGCATCAGCGAGCGATTACGTGAGCACTGGCATATCATTGAGAAACTAGCCTTATCACGCCACGTTGTCGCGCATTGCGCACGCTGCGTATGCAACCCCCGTTTGACCGCACTCATTTGCTGGCCACAAACAATGACCAGCTCAACAGAGAAACTGAATAAGCTGCCGAGATTGAGAAAATAAATTATGTAAGTTGCCCGTTAGTCTCCTTATCAGAGAAAGAAATGTTGCTGGCATTTATTCTGGTCCTTGAGAACGTGCATCAGCGCGTAGCGGGTTGCTCCCGCGTCGGTACAGAAAGGCCGAGCGCCTCTGGTGAGTCGTGGGCCAAATGGTCAGCCCATAGCTGTGCTTCAATATCAGGGCTCCTTAGGGCATCTTTCCATGCGGACGACCAAAGCCGCCCCCGTCGCATAACTCTTCGCACTGCCAGAGCATATGTTCTAAGTTAGCTACGTCTGAGCATAGCTCGCAAATATTGGTTGATCGTATCTCGGGATAGATTCTGTATAACAATGCAACGTTAGGGTATGCCCCCACCTCGAGTAACCAGAGCATTGGAGCCTATGGTCTGCATAGTTTCCTATGTGGCAGAGGTTATCTTTGTGCCATGCAAAAATCTTTGGCAAGTTCGTTATATGAAGAGGGAGGGTCCCAATTGTCCATAAGCTCAGCGCCGTGCCACACGGTAGTGACAGAGTTGACGACTCCTCGCGCAGCTCTGTGTGCCGATTCGTTGAGGTTTGGCCAGAGGTTGTCGGTCAGAGGTTGTCGAGACTGGAGGTTTGCCCAGCTTGGGGATGAGTATGGTGGTAGCCCTTTTCCACATCTCCGGTGCTCTTCATTGTTTCCACATCTGGTCAATGACGTCCATCACGCACTCCACCGACTTTGTCAAGTTCCTCGATGCCCTGTTTGTAACTCTATCCGAACCGGACGGTTGTAAATTAAGTCTTTTCTCTTTGTCTTGTTGCGTTAGCCACCTCCAGTTTCAACTAAGTGCATTTCTCGTCTTAAATATTTCTTTAGCTTTTGATAGTGGCTTTCCATCCTATTAGTATTATTTCCTAAACTGTACACATCTGAACGATGAGCATAAGCCCGCACATTTTTGCAGCTGTGCCAGTTTTTATAAAAAATAATCCAGTAGAGTGCTGTCATTCTCTAGGGCTTCCTTCAAATTCAGTAAGTGTTGTTCATATATGTCAACATTATGCGCAAAGACTAGTTTGGAAATTGTATCTTTTACATAATTCTTGTCTAGGCTATTTGAACTATGTTGTGAAACTTTGTAGTGGAGATATTTTAGCACATGCCATGAACATAATAGAATCCTACAGTCAGGCAAGTCTCGTAACTATGTTCATTTCCTTTAAGTCCTTGTCCATCACAGCAACTTTACACTTAGCCTTTATATCAGGGTTTAAATTCAAAGATGTTTCAAGGAAGGATTTTAGAATTTCAGATGTTGCTCGCTGGACAAAGGCATAACATATAGGTCTGCCATGACTACTTCCATCTTCATACCCTGCTCTGTTAACATTTGAGGTTCCATCAAAGAACAATACCTCTGGATACTTTTCGGCTAATTGAGCCATGTGCTGCGACTGTAACATAATGTACAGAAGATCATTCTGTCAATCTTTTGCAACATGGAGTTTTAATCCTGCAGTTTTTAATAATTTGTCTATTTCTTGCAGAAGGAGTGCTCCATGATGTGTGCTTTCTTCTATCTTTTGAACTGTTGCATGCTTTAGGTTTCCCACGTCCTGTGAAGTAATGTGCTTTCCCGAACTTCCTTTACATCTTTGGGATTTGCATTATAAGAAATCATTTCTCTTAGTTGGTCTTTCTCTGATGGAGTTAATGCAGGATTCATTCTGTACCACATGAAAACTTCGGGACCTCTTTTATGGTTATGAGCCTCTCTTATATTCACAGTTTCATAGAATGGTTGTGGTGTAGGGCGTAGTACAAGTTTCAGTTGCAACCTGTTCCATTGAAGTGTCTGTTTGGACAAATACTGTGCCCTCTTGAACTTAGGTACCCTGAATGGCAACAGGCAAAAGTAACATGATTGTATGGAAATTCTGCTTCGTTAATATCTTTGTCAAAGCAGAATGTATTCTTATCTGACCTTGAGATACGCATGGGATGGAACCCTTTATTTTTCCATTCCTTATACCTAGCTGTAAACTTGCTACCTATAGAAAGACTTCCTCCCCCTGTGAGAGTACAGCCGTGTGTCGATCTCAAGGTTACATTTTTTTCCTACGGTGACCTTTAGCTCTCTTGCTGCAGTCCAATGGAGGGCTATCTGGTATGGTCACTTTGGCAGTTGTCTCCACAAAGCTTCCATAAGGCATGGAGTAGCTGGTATTGCTTACTACGCCCCTGCTTAAAAGTTTCAGCTGCTGACTGTATGCTTATTTGTTTTTCTGCAGCACTTTTGGCCAGTGATTCCGCATTAGAATGTTCAATCATCCCACAGAGAAAATCTTCTGTGGACTGTAAAACTGTACCTTTGGCATTCTTGCAGACCTTGTTATGGTTTTTAACAGTGCCAACTTCAGAACATTGTGCCATGACCGATTCGTTGACAGTGCAGCATGGCCTTTTAAGACTGTGATGTGTGTAGTGCGTGACATGGTGCGGTGGTCAGAAAGGACAGAAGCAGACAAGGAGTGCGCGTGAATGAAGGAGTGCGCATTAGAATGTTCAAGCATCCCACAGAGAAAATCTTCTGTGGACTGTAAAACTGTACCTTTGGCATTCTTGTAGACCTTGTTATGGTTTTTAACAGTGCCAACTTCAGAACATTGTGCCATGACCTCAACATCTGCTATGTGATTCGTTGACAGTGCAGCATGGCCTTTTAAGACTATGATGTGTGTAGTGCGTGACATGGTGCGGTGGTCAGAAAGGACAGAAGCAGACAAGGAGTGCGCGTGAATGAAGGAGTGCGCGTGAATGAAGGGGTGCGCATTAGAATGTTGAAGCATCCCACAGAGAAAATCTTCTGTGGACTGTAAAACTGTACCTTTGGCATTCTTGTAGACCTTGTTATGGTTTTTAACAGTGCCAACTTCAGAACATTGTGCCATGACCTCAACATCTGCTATGTGATTCGTTGACGCGCGACATGGTGTGGTGGTCAGAAAGGACAGAAGCAGACTACAAGGAGTGCGCGCGCCGAGGCGAATTCCGTGCTGGAGAGAAAACGACAACGCCGAAGAGCGTGCCGCACGTGAACGTGTGGCACAAGAAAAGAAGCTATAAGGAAAAAGCAACCCAATTAGGAGAAACCATGGAGCGTCAAACAGCCAATCAGAAAACGACTAATCGGCCAGAGCGGAAGAAAAAGCGAGGCACGCTGGCAGAAGGGGGAGACGCCAGGAGAGTTCCAGGAAGCGACGCCTGGAGAAGGTCGGGTTCCGGACCCGAACCACCAGGACTTCACCCGACCGGGGCTTCCTGTCAACCGTTCCTGTGCGTCGTCAGTCTTCCCGAGCATGCTGCCAGCTGCTCAAGGCCGGCGAGCTTCTGCGCCCGTGGGCAGGACGAGAGCAGTCGGGTTACGGGCCCGAGTTCTACGCCCAGCTGCCCGGCAAGAACGCCGCCGCCATCTACTCGTGCCGCCAAGCTGCCTGCCTTCTATCCCCAAGCCAGAGCAAAGGCGCTCTGGTCGCCCGGTCAACCATCCTATTACCCGACCTTTGGTGAGACTGGCGCAACTCCTTTCATCAACTTGGCGCTGCGTCTCCACGTCGAGACTGTTATGCGTCCCTGCCGTCGTGGCAAGCCCGGACACGCGTATTGTTAACTTCATACTAGCCCCAAGTGCGTTTCTTACTGCCGTGATGTCTGTTTAAGTGTTTGTTTTTTGCTTTCTATCTCCTTCTATTTATTTTAAGCCTCTTTCTAGTTTCATTAAAAGTTTGTGTGTGCGCGTTTGAAACCAACAGCTTTGTCCTCAATTGGGTTCTTGGAGGCTCCGCCTCAGAGAACAGTCAGAATCTTTGAGCACAAGAAACTGCATCACAGAGACCAAAGCTATTTTTCTGTCTCTCAGGTGTCTCTAAGTTACTTTGTTTTATTACAGCATCAGAGTTTTCTGTGTACTCTTCAGCTTCCGATTTCAGGAGGACTTCTTCACTTGCCAAATGGCACTGCTCTGAGGGTAAAGAGTCTGAGAGCTGTGCCACACTGCATTGTTGAAGCCTCCTGTAGCTATTAACTAGGGCACATTTAGAAGCAACAGCAACAACTGGAGTCTTGCACACTTTTTTTGTGTACCCAGACACCACCAAGTGCAGGAGCACGTGGTGTGCTTTTTTTATTTGCTGCTTTTTGGTGGCATGTCGTGCTGAAGTGACGCCCATTTTTTTCATTCTTCAGTGCATCTTGGCAAGCCGGCGAACTTTCGCAGTTTTGTTCAGCCTGATCTGTTGTACGAGGTTCGAAGAGGTTGGCTGGTGCTATTTCACTGCTCTCTCCAAGCTTCTGACTGGAGGATCACTTCACATGCCTTGCAGCAATGCTCTGCAGCTGCCATCTCTGGTAACTGCACCATGCTGTGCGCCTTGACTACCTTACAGCTAGAATCTGGGCCCTGCTTACCAGCAGGTGATGGGTGTGGCACATTGGCGGGCACAACCTTTTTCACCTTGTAGTGCACACACTGGTCGCTGAGCCGCAGCACTCGTCGAGGGTCTGATGCATGCACTTGCAGATGTCACAAGGGCAGAGTATGAGACTGCAGTGTCCAATTCTGCCGCCCTTGGTGCCACTTCAGTTTCCTTACTCTGGTGGATGGGGGCAGAAACCAACCTCTGTACAACTGCTGCCCAGGTCTTACTGGCGCTGCAATTTTGGGTGACCACCTACTGAGCTTCCAAGAACAGGAAAGTTCTTTTCCAGTGTTTAAATAGTGCGCTGGCCTGGTCACCATAGGAGTGCCGCAGCTTCTCATGCTCCTTCTGCACCTGGTACTGCCGCCACACCTCCTCTTCGTGGCTTTTGTTGGTGCACTTGACCGTGGTCGGTTCGTGTCACACTCCAAGTACCCCAGATGCTGAATACACAACTACATGTTCACTTTACTGCCACTTGCATTATTTGAAAGGGAGTGTGTAAATGTGTGTGTGCAAGTAAAATAAAGCTATCCGATACAAAAACTATGTTCAGTCTTTAAGGAAAAAAGAAGTTTGATATTGTTAAGCTTCAGTATTTCTTTTACTGATTATTTGGCTTATGTATCATTTATATTGTTAAGCTTCAGTATTTCTTTTACTGATTATTTGGCTTATGTATCACTTTATCGTGTTATTTTAAAACAACAAAATGACAGAGCAGTGAATGAATAACACAATGTAGAAATAGCGAGTACTAAAAGGCAGCATGCCTTGCACACAACTTGATCATTGGTGTCACTTGTGTGAAAATTGACTAAAAATATTTTTACAGCAAGCTCACCTAAAGAGCCAGATAACTGAAATATGCCCTCCTTATACTCAGCTTCCTGTCCTGCTGTTATAGCTACGGCCTGGCAAGGTGACTTTTGCTGACGTGAAGCAGCACTTATTAATACGTTACTTTTGGGTAGAGGGGGGTATTTACAGTGACTGCTTGGGACATTGAGTAAGGAAGTGAAAGTATGATCTACAAAGAATAAAAAAGTAGGTGCAATTCGTAAAGAAAGCACACTGGCAATGCAAGCATGCAATAACCCGAAAATGTTTAACATGCAACTTATAAGCATTCTACTCGGACAGTATTATACAATAGAAAACAAAAACAAGCAAGCACTGATAAAGTGAGTCATATGGATATCAACAAGTGCATCATTTGAGCTGCTACAAATTATATTTTATGATGATCTGTTTGAGTCACGTATTTTGGATGTCTTATTTCTGAAACAATCAGTTCTACGTCAGTTCTCATAGTTGATGTCAAAGCATGCACAAATATAGTTTGGTTTTGACATGTATTTATCACAGTTTGACAATCCATCATTAGAAAACCATATTGTGAAATTTCAGAACTTCAAATGAAGTTTATTTCTTCATTCCTGAAAGGGCACAAAACCAATGTGCTAAGTGGGTGACGTCCTTGATGGCTTTGCCACCCTTTCATCCACTGGTCTTGAGTGACCGAAATCAATACCAATCACTTCGGTGAAAGTGAGCACCCTCCCAATGCCCTCCACGACGCCAGACCCAACTCAAAACAAATGCTCTAACCCCCTCTGTGCTCTCAACAGCGTCATTACGGCTGTCGTACTAAACACGAAAGATGCACCCGATAAAGAGCCCAGGATACAGACCTCTATAAACAGTGCTCTCAAAGAAGACACAATAGATTGCAAAGCAATTCTTAAGTCATTCGGGCAGGCAAAACACAGCTGAGGCGATCGAAAAAATATTTTATTTTGCCTTGTCTCGCTCCGAGTGAAATTCTGTTACTTGTAATCCTGGCCAATAGAAATTTGTCTTCTGGATGCCGAAGTGACCCACCCAACCATTCCGATGCGCTTACTCTAAAAGCTGTGGTCTGTACTCTTCTGGCACCCTTGAAATCCTGATATTTTCGGTACTTGAGACCTGACCTAGTGTAGAACGAGATTCTCTTTCGGGCCACTCCTTCATTTACATTAGCCTGCAGCACAGTTCGTGAAGAGTCACTTTTCTGTGCCGCGATAAGCACTTTTCGTTCAACCCTACTAAGCTGTTCCCAGCAAAAGGATGCGGGACTAAGCAGTGAACCTTCCACTTTAGCCCTAAGCGCCCCATCTTCCCGAGTCTCGAAAGGCTCCTCGCCTACTGTCCCTGATCCGGTAATTGAAACCTCACAAGGCTGAGTCATCTGCTTTTCATCAGTCGTATCTCCCGGCCTAGAGTGCCGCTGTGCGGACTTTACATTGCCAGTAATTTCCTCGTTTGACGATGAGCTTTCATGTTTTCTTGAGAGGGCGCGTGACAGCGATCGCGTTCATGCCGTGCACGCGACACTGGCAGAGAACGACCGGCCCTCCTCTTCTAAAAGCTGCTTATATTTGAAAAAACATATGAAAAGTGTTTGGGTAAACTTGAACTCACGGCTGCCTCTGTTTGCAACCTTCCAAACGTGCCCTTGAAGGTTACCCTTGCAACTGGCAAGCACGCGTTTTGCTCTTCTGCGACTTGTCTGATATAGGCGCATTCCCCTGTAGTCCCTGGGAGAAACACAGGACGGATGAGTAACATCCATGGTGGCGGCAAAATCGCGAAGTGCCCGGCACATTTTCCCGTTTACCACGACCTCCTGGATATATGGCTCGAGCAGCCTCAGGTTTTTGTCTGAATGGGCAATACTGGCGAACGCGATTTGCTCCTTGCAATTTAAGAAAATATGGCCTTCCTTGTTGCAACGGAAGCAGATAATTGGTCTCCTGGCCCCGAATGGGCGCTCTAGGTCTGCCTTACCTTTAGCGGCCCCAGCTGACTGGACTGTCTCTGCTAGCCCTTCCCTCACCACCTCAGCCTTAGTCGATACTCCCTTGCTGAACTCGTCGCTCGTGGATGATTTCTTGTACGGCGAAACTGGGTTGCGAGGGGAAAACCGCTTTCCAGAATAGTCCTTTTTTTCTAGCCTATCTTCCTGAATAGGATTTCCTTGGAAGTTTCGGCGCGTGTAATATTCCTCCGCGAGCTGCACTGCCTTCTCTAGGTCTACCTCTGGGAGCCTGTCCTGCAACTACAGTACAACTTCTGGGGGAACTTGGTAAAACTGCTCTAGTGCTATGCATTCAAGCACCTTGTCGTGGTTGCCATACACTTCTGCACTTTTGAGCCACTCTTTTAAGTTGGACTTTAACTCGTATGCGAACTCAGTGTGCGACTTGCTGCCCCTTTTTGCCTGTCTAAACCGCTGCCGAAATGCCTCGGCGGAGACGCGGTATTTGCGAAGGAGCGCGGCTTTTACCTTTCCATAGTTCTCGCAGTCTTTTTTAGACAAGCGTGCGAGAACTTCCGCGGCCTCTCCTGGGACAACCGAAAGAAGTTTTTGATACCAAAGGCTTTCGTCCAGCCCTATCTTTTGATATGTGCGTTCGAAATTCACGACAAAAAGTGTGATATCACCACCTATCCTGTACGGTAGCATCAGTTCCTGTATTGTCAGTTTAGGTGTATCGTCTATACCGGAAAGAGGACTTGAACGCGCCGAGCTGATTCGAATTTGCTTTATTCCAGTTCTCTCGTGTTAAGAGCATAATCTAGCTCCTGACGGCTCGTCTCTGACGGCTCGTCTCCGGTGTTGCCTCTAAATTAGCTTTGCTTCCGAAGCCGGAAATCTATGCAAGGCCTGAAGTGAACTAAGACAAAACCACTACAACCTTTCAATGTACTTGAGCCATGCTGCTTAGCATTTACGTGTGCGACAAAGGTCTGGCGATGCGAAAGGCAAAAGTCGGGCACTCACCCCCTCCAAAGTAGCTGACGCCGGTGGTCCTCGTGGCTGCCGTTGAGTGGTGTAGCGGGCGTCATCTGGCTTCGAATCCCACAACTTGCCATCCACTGTTGTGACTTCGGGGTGGAGGACAAAAGACGAACTCGTTCCGTAGATGAAGAAGAAACGAAAAAGTTTATACGATAGTGGATGATAGCGTACAGGTAGCAGTAGGAGCGCATCAGACCGACTGGGCGGTTGCAAGCGACTGTTCTCACAATGGGCCGGTTCTTCCTTAAACCCCTTCGGTGACCACTCGTCGGCAGAAACCGGTTTGGGCGAGTTCTCGACGGCATGCACCAGGCGGGGCACGGTGATGACCTCGTCCGCGTCGAATTCTTGATTCATCACGGAGATGGCAGGGTGCCGCGGAGATGGCTGGTCGTTCCTTGAAGTCGCCTACCGTGTCGAATTCCTGATTCGTCGCGGAGAAGTGGGAGCTTTCGTCGCATCGTGGTAGCCACGTGGTGCTCGTAGTATGCATGGCATGACAGTGGTTACAAAAAAAAAAAAAAAAAACGCCGTGGTTGTTTAGCGGCTATGGCGTTGCGCTGCTTAGTACGAGGTCGCGGGATCAAATCCTGGCCACAGCGGCTGCATTTGGATGAGGGCAAAATGAAAGAACGGCCGTGTACTAGTGCATTGGGTGTACGTTAAATATACCCATTTATTCAACATTCCACTACGGCGTGCCTCATAATCAGATCGTGGTATCAGCACGTAAAACTCCATAATTTATCGGCGAAAAAAAAGCGCAATATAAACATAGGACGGCGCTTGTCCTGTGTTCCTTCTTTGTCCGTGTTTAATAAGGCTTTTGGTACGAAAGTGCGCAATGACGTGCGCACAAAACGAGCTTAGGTCAATCAAGGCTGCCATTGATCGTGTTTGCACGTATATGCTATCACGAAGGCGTTCAGTGTGGGGTAGCTATAGCACATGGACGGCAGGGGAAAAACAGGGGCACGCATGTACCGCTAGCTCCCAAGAACAAATTATTTCTGTGAAAGAACGACACTTATACATGCTTCACTTTGCATCATAGAACTCATCCAAAATGTTAAGAAATAAACGCTAATGGAAAAAATGTGGCTAAAGAAAAGGAAATATTGTGGTGCCTTATCGCTGAAATCACTCACATTAATACAGGTGATGCATCATGTTAATTACACGTCTTTGTCGCTACCAATATATAAATTCTTTTGTTACGTATGCGTTAGGATTGAGTATAACGCACACGGTAGTGACGTTTTGTTTTATTATTCGCCTTGTTTATTCTGCTAGCATTTGTGAACTTCTCGAATGCACCCATGTTCTGCGACGTAAAGTGCGCGGGATGTTGTCGTTGTTTCCCAGAAATAAATCGTTGGCTAGAAATGAACTGCTCTGTGTCCCGCTATTCCTCTGTGTCCATTTACTAATCGCGCTACACTGAATACGTTCGTTCACTGATGCGCGTGTCACACGGCGCACTTTCGATCCCGATCGAGCTCAAATCGAGATTGAATCGATTGAGCTCGATCGAGATCAAATTTCTCGGTCGCGATTGGCTCTCTTGCGCGAGCTGTGGTAGGGAGCCAATCGCGGTCGAGTATTTTGATCCGGATCTGGCACGATCGCGATTGAAAGTGGACGTGTGACACCGGTATTAGTATTGCTCTGCAATAAAGTAAAGCCAAAAGCGGCAATTGTTTCTCCACTGGATCAAGCGCAACGCGTCGCTTTTGCTCTCCAAATTGTAGCAGTCGAAAAGTGCTTGCAGAGTGAAAAGCAAGAGTGCTGGCGAGGAGGAAAGCGCTCGGTGGCGGGGAGCGCAATTTGCGTGTTTGGTCGATAGTATAACTTCTTGCGGTGAAAGCTACGCGAAACCAACTAGAGAAGTGGTTCTTGAAGGGATAAGGAAAGGTTGACGCTATTTTCTGCAGCCCTTGCGGGAGCACGGCTCAGCATCAACAGGGTTGGGGGGGGGGGGATAGTGGGAGCAACGGAGATAGGAGAGTAGGGGGTTAAAGTGTCGCCATGGCAGTGGCTCAGCAGTCCGGCAGGAAGGGCCCAGTGGGTCCGCTGGAATGCTAATCTGGTGAAAGGCCAGGGGGCGGTGATCCAGCAGGAGCCAGATGGTTGGGGCAGGTCGAGTAGAGTGGTTTAGATAGCCGTGAGGTCTTTGCAGCGCGAAATGGTCTTAGCAGAAAGTCCTAGAGTCTCGCCGAGAGCCCCGACGAGTCGAGGTGCTCGACGACACTTAGGAGGGCTGGTAGCTCGTTGCGGCCAGGGAAGAGGATGTCTTCCTGCCGCGCAGAAGGAAGCCCCAGGCGTCGGAACTCCTGCAGGAGGCGGTCACGCTGCTGGAGGTAAGCAGGACAGGCCAGCAGGAGGTGCTCCAGGGTCTCGGGCTCCCCACAGGAGGTGCAGGCTGGAGAGGCGATGATGCCGTGCCGGTGGCGGCGAGCACCCGTCCAACAGCAGCCAATCTTCAGTCGCAGAAGGAGGGAGGTCTCCCTGCGTGCGAGGCCGCGCTGGGGAAGTGGTCGCGGAGGGCGGCCCAAGGACATCCACTTGTCCGGATGGCAGGCCAAGAGAAAGCCTGTGGCTTGTGAAATCATTGGCTGCCAGGCTGGGCGGGACCACGCAGTGGTGGGCACGCTTTGCCAGTGCATCAGCTTCCTCGTTGCCCGGTATCCCTACGTGGGCTGGAAGCCAGTGCAGGGACACTGAGCAGCCCGCCTCCTGGAGCGCCATCAGCCTTGTCGAGAGCAGGGTGACCCCAAGGCTGGCCCTTTCTGGCCTCTGCAGGCTGAGAAGTGCCGCCTTGGAGTCGCAGTAGATGGTCGCTGGCAACTCCTCTGCGAGTAAGTCCACAGCCAGGTGGAGTCTCTGCCGCTGCCACTGTTGACGTCGCATGGTCGGGGAGGCGACACTGCCTGCTCTTCCGCAAAGCGGGCACCACGCAGGCCGCAGTCGACGAGCCTGTGTCCGGCGTCACCGAACCGACAAAGTAGATCTGCAGGTTTCCTTTGTGGTCCTCATGCAGGAGAGAGGCAGCCGTCTGCTGAAGGGCACAAGTCGCTGAGCGCCGTTTGGGATTGCCGGGGAGCTCTGTGGTGATGGGTATGGGTGGTCTCTGGGGAGGAGGCAGCTGTGTGTTGTTCGCTAGAGGCCTCACAATCACCTCTTCGTACTGCCCGCATAGTCTGCCCATCAGTGAATGGGGCCGCGAGCGCAGTCGGGATAGCAGGGCAGTGCCGTCTGGGCCATGGTGGAGGTGGTCAACATGGCGTAGCCGCTGTTGCAGGAGGAGGCGTGACAGGGGCCATGCTCCCGCCTTGGCCAAGGTTGCAGCGACTTGGGAGCTGCGGGGAGCGCCCAGGCAGAGCCTAATTGCGGCCCGATGCTGCAGCTCCAGCTTCTTGAGACGGGCAGGTGGTAGTGCCACGAGTGGGAGGGCGTACCGCAGGCGTGAGGTGGCTGCTGCATCGTAGAGCTGCAGAGCCCACCTAGTGCTACAGCCCTGTCCTCGGGCAAGAAGCTGAGAGACTGCCTTGCGGACCCGGAGGACCTGGATATGCAGGGTCTTGACAGGAGGCAGCGAGGACAGCCGGTGATCAATGCGCAGCCCCAGGTACGTCACTACCGCGCTCCAGGGTAACTGGACGCCTTCCAGGTGCAGCCGGGTAGATGTGCGGCGGGCGGCTGCTCTTGGGTGGAGCAGCATGGCCTCCGTCTTCCTTGCCGAAATGACAAGGCCAATGCTGCTCAGGTAAGCAGCGGCGGTGTCGAGGGCTCTTTGCAGGGCCGAGCGCGCGCTGCGGTTGCTGTGTGGTGGGCTTCGCACCCACAGGGCGATGTCGTCCGCGTAGATGGAAGTACTCACCGAGTAGTCGGGGTCGATCGGCAGGGCAGCAGGAAGCTGGGCCAGGCCAGGTTCGACAGGAAAGGGCTCACCACTGACCCTTGTGGGACGGCTGCTGCCACCGGCCGAGGGGAGCTCCTCGATCAGCCCACTCGTACCCCCAGGGTGCGTACCTCCAGGAACGACGAGATGAACCACCGCAGGTTCTCGTTGATGCCAAGTAGGTCCAGGGCCTGCTGAAAGACTGGATGGCGCAGTCCGTCAAAGGCCCCCTTGATGTCGATAAGCACCGGGAGCACGGCGTCACCGCGGGCCTTGGCCTCTTCCAGCGGGGAGATCACGTCCGCGATGGAGTCCGCGGTACATCGGCGCCGCCGGAACCCCGTCTGCTCGTCGGCCAGGAAGCCATGGGCACGGGCCACCCAGTCCAGTCGGACCAGAGCAATGGCCTCCATCACCTTGCAAGCGGCGGAAGTGAGGAAGACCGGCCGGTAGGAGCTCACGTTTCCAGCCGGCTTTTCAGCCTTCCGGATGGGAGTCACGATGGCTGTGCGCCATGACGCCGGCACCTGCCCTGACCGCCAGATGTCGTTGTAGCGGTCGAGCAGGCGCTGCTGCTCGCTGGCGGCCAGGTTCCGGAGCTTTTGGGTCGTCACTCCGTCGGCTCCTGGTGCGCTGCGGCGCTTAATTCCCCCTCTTCAAGGCAACTTTCAACTCGTGTAGCGTCAGCGGGTCTTGGCAGATAGCAGTAACCTTGCTCGATGTCCACCCTGGGTGGTGGTTGTGCAGGCAGCTACGCAGGCTGAAGGAAGGTTGTCCTACCGTCAGGATAGCTGAAGTGCGCGGTGCAGCCGGCGCGAAATGGTCGGCGACTAGCTCCGCAAGGGCCTCATCACTGATACCCAGCGTGATGGCCACGGCGAGGAGAGGTTGTAGGCTTGCTTTCCTGCCGGTGAGGGATTTGAGCAGCCTCCAAGCCAGTGGTCCCCTGGACCTGTCCTCGATAGCAGAGCAGAGGCTCCTCCAGCTCTGGCTCCGCCTGCGCCGGGCCTGGAGTCTGCAGTGGGCATCCGCGCGTCTGTACTCGGTTCAGTGCTCTGCCTAGCCCGTCCGGATTGTTGTGCGCTCCGTACGGCACCTGGAGTCGCAGAAGTTGAGCAGGTGGAGGTCCGGGGCGGGGTATCTGGTTGGGCAGAGCACTGAATGGTAGCAGCCCGAGCGCAATCCGCGATGGCGCTGAGGAAGTCACGGCCATGGTCCAACTTGCTGTAGTGCTTCCGGAACAGGGACCAGTGTTTGACGTGGTAAGTTCTTGACGTAGGCCTTCTCCCAGATCCGGGGCTGATCACGATGGGGGAGCGGTCAGACCCCCATGTGTCCGGAGTTGTGGCGCAGGAGGAGGAGCACTACTCGGTGGTGAGGGAGAGGTCAATGGCCTTGCGTGCTCCGCGGCGGACGTAGGTAGGCTCCCCGGTGTTCAAGATCAGCAGGCCAGCTCGGCTGATGGCGTCTGTGAGGCCCTTGCCTCGGCGGGTGCAGCTGTGGCTTCCCCAATCCGTGTGGTGTGCGTTGAAGTCACCGCACAGAATTGCATGCATGCCCACCGAGGCGAACAGCCAGCTGGACGAGGCTGGAGGGATCCCACGGCTTTCCTGGGCGGATGTAGATGCTCGCCATAGCCGTGTCTTGGCTGCCAAGGCGTACTATGATGGCGCATGGCTCCAAGGGGCCACCCGCGATGTCAGCAACAGGTAGAACAGCATGCGCCAGGGTGCTGCGGACGTAGATTTCCGTGCGTGGCTTCCCTGGCTTGTGGGCTCCATTTACGCAGGGTGCCGCAGTGCACCTGCGTGTGGCACGGGGTGGGGCCCGAGTACCCCGTGTAGCCGGGGAGCCGTAGATTCTCGGTCACGGCGTATACCTCCTGCAGTGCGAGTACGTCGAAGACGCACTGCAAGAGGTACTCACACAGCTCGCCATACCGTCGCCGCAGCGAGTTTACGTTTCACTGGAGCACCCTCTGGCGGCGGCGGGACCTCGATGGGTTGCTAACCATGCTGGTGTTGGGTGGATGGCACGCCTCCCGCCTAGAGGCAGAGGGCTCGGAGTGGGCAATCAGCAGGCAGCATCTCTCCGATGGCTTCCAGTGTCAGCTGCAGGCTCGAGATCAGCTGGTCGCGGGGGTCTGGACAGGCCTGCGGTGGTGATGTGGCTGGTGCCTCTGGGGTTGTGGTGGCGGCTTCAGATGGTCCGGCTCGGAGAGTCCGTGGGGCTGCTTTGGGTGGCTGGCCAGGAGGGAGCATCGCCGACTGGTACATTCGTGAGCAGCCGGTTAGGGCCTCTGCATATGAGACTTGCGTAGAGACTTTCGCCTGCTGTGTCTCTTCCCCCACAGAGGCCCGGACGGTACGACGAGAGAGGGGAGTAGGGGTGGTCGCCATGATGGTTGCCACCCTGCGTTCTTCCTGCCACCTGGGGCAGGCTGGAGTATTAGCAGGGTGATTGCCGTCACAAGTATTACAGTGGGCGGCATTTGGGCAGCTTTCTCCTCACTCGTGCGACCTCCCACAGTACAGGCAGCTGGTAGGTTTGTCGCAGGTTGCAGCCACGTGCCCATAGCGGCCACATTGCTGGCACCGCAGTGGACGCGGTCTTCCAGGCCTCACCCGGAACTGGAGCTTGTATATGAATACATGCTCGCGAGGGACCGGGCTGCTAAAGCGGAGCGTCGCCTTGTTGCCGGATCGTGTCGCAGACAGGATAGGTACACTGGACTCGATCGCCCCAGCCAGCTCTGCGTCGGTAGATTCGCCGTCAATGCCGTGTATAAAGCCCATGCTCTTTCCAAGTACAGCTGGTGGACGAGCAGCAACGGGAATGCCTCGGAGCTCGGTGGTGGCGAGCAGCTCCTACAAGAAGGCCAGCGAAGTCGCGTCCGCGGCCACGTTGTTTCTTTTCTTGTGTTAACACGGACCGCGGACACACCTGGTAGCGCAGAGAGCACAGCGGCAATAGCAAGGCGGGATCCTCGTCCAAAGGCCCCTCCCGGGACAGAAGGGCGGAACAGGGCCGTCCGGACCACCGCTGGGTTAACTCGTTTGTTGGCGGCTTTTTGTAGAGCCCTGGCGCGACGCTGGACGTTCCTAGAGAGGACCGTAGTGAACGCGTCCTCTGCTGGTTCACCGCTCTCGGGTGCCGGGGAGAGTGCGATTTTGGGACTGGTGAGAGTGTCCTTCAGTGGCGCCTGTTGCTGTGGAGTAGCTGCTGGGCCCGAGGTGGTAGCAGTCGCTGGAGGCTGCAGGCTACCTGGACTTGTCCGTCGCTTCCCCTTGCCCTTCTTTTTCGAGGCAAGGCGCTTTGTCGGAGGAGCTGGCGGATCCTTCAGGAAGGCAGCTGCGCTCTGTCGCTTGCAGCTTTTCACCTGCGCAGCTGGTGTCTTTCCGAGGGCAGCCAGTAGTGGAGGTTTCTGGGGAACTTCCGCGATTGCCTTGGATGCTGTGGTAGACTTGGCAGGAGTGTCTACAAGTGAATCGGTTGCCTGGAAAATCACAGCAAATCCGGGGGTGCAGTCTCTGTCAGGAATGGCAGGATCGGGCACCACGGTACTGGTTGCAGATGCGGTCGAAACGGCAGCCCGGTCCTCAGCTGTGGGGCAAGGAGGGACAGGCGCTGACTTCTTGCTCTCTGGCAGGGCAGTGGAACCCCTCGACTGCTCTGGGGCGTCGCCCTCGTCATCGCTGTCGCGGCCGCATTTCCGAGAGGCAGACAAATCCATATCTTCCTCATCGGAGCTCACGGGGAGTTCCACGGAAGTTGGTTCGGGAGAACCAGCAGGCCAAGCCGACTGGGGAAGTGAGGAGGGTGAATCTTGCAAGAGGGCCGGGGTGGGAGGCTCCGGCTGGCTAATAGAACCACTGGGAGTGACAGGGGTGTTGCAGGGTGGCGCGACAGCCGCTGCCGCGGCAGCTGCGCGCTTGGCGAGCCATTTTTCCACGATTTCTGCGGACCTCGCCTCTGCGGCTTCGCGTTGCCGAAGACCAAGGCAGTACGTGGACCAGGTTAGCGGTACGTCGATGCTTGTAGCACTCTACGATCATCCGTGGCAAATGCGAGGAGCGCACTTGTTTGGTTCGGCAAAGTCCGCCATAGTACGTTATAATTCGTCCGCGCACGCACCCGCACAAAAAAAAAAGCACGCGGCACCAACACACGCGAATCGCAGGGTTCACTCGCACCAGTGCGGCCAGCGTGGTAGCGCAGTACACACAAATGTCACGCACGTGGTGAGCGGCACCGTCACACACGCAAATACTATGAACAAAGGTTGTAATTCGAACACGCGCACAAACGCGACACCTGCGAATGTCGATACCATCCACCGTACACGCGAGGTAGCGTACACGTGGAGCGCATCAGACCGACTCAAAACCAAGTAATAAAACAGCCGACAGGAAGAACCTGTCCATAAGAACCTCTCTCCCCTTTCTTGCCCCTTGTCTCTCCAGCTCCCAAAGGGCTGCAGAAAATAGCGCTTCTTCATATTCACAATCATTCTCTTGAGATGCTATATATGTGGCGGCAATTACAGCGGGGCTGGGGATTGCTCTCTGACTAACAGACGGCCGCACAAGTCGCGTGGTCCAGATATATGACAAGCGGTGAAGCGATGTGCCACGCAGACTTGCGGCTTTGTCTTTATGAGCGGCTCATTCTTCGCTCCAAAGCGTGCCGACTGTCCAGCCCTGCAAACCACTAAAAACATTATGGGGTTTTCCGTGACAAAACCACGATCTAATTATCAGGCACGCCGTAATGACTCCGGACTATTTTTGACCACCTGGGGTTCCTTAACGTGCGCCTACATCCATGTACATGAGTGTTCTTGCATTTCGCCCCTATCGAAATGCGGCCGCCGTAGCCGGGATTTGATCCCACGACGTCGTGCTCAGCAGCGCAACAAGCCTCTAAGCGACCACTGCGGGTCTGCAAACCACTGTGAAAAGACAAAATTATGGAGCGTCACGTGAGAACCTTGAAAGTTATTCATGAAAAATTATGGAGATGCTGCTCTCTGTAGGAATTGTGCGAAACATTTATTCCGCAGGCGGCTGGCATGCAGCATCGTTCGGCGGTCTTTAATGAGCTGCCAGAGAGGTGAACGTGCTTTTGCAAAGTAATCAATGTAACGTGTAACGACTGATTACATTGACCGTGTAACGACAAAAGCAAGACGCCAACATGTCATGCATGTCATAGTCATGCATATCATGGCACATGACATGTCATGTATGCAATGCATGTCATAGTATTCGTGTCATGAATACATGTCATCCTTGTCATGACGTTAATGTAATGAATGCATGTGATTGTTGTGACATGTATATGCTTGCATTAATTTCATGCATACAATTCCGGTCATGCCATCTCATTACATACAGGCTATTTTTTTTTCTTGGTGGAGTGAGGGGTTGGAGTGAAGTTATGTGAAGTTAAGAGGAAGCTTTAGCTCGGCCCCAACTCCGACGCGGCCTATTCAAATATATGCAAAACGCAAAAACGTTTTTATGAGATAACCCCTGGACCGATGTTAATGAAATTTGTTGCATTTCAGAGAGAAAGTTAAATTCTAGTGACTATTGCAAGCGGAATTTCACTTTAGGGCATGAATCTTGTGAAAAAGATTTTCAAATATTCGACAGTTTGAAAAATATAGAAGCACGAAGTTTACAAATTCACAGCTCTGCATCAAGAACAGATATCGCGGTTCTGTGAACAGCATCCATTAGATCATTCAAACTGGACAAATTTGATATGTCATTTTACATATTACGGTAATCTGTTACGTTGTTTACAAGGGTTCCGCAAAAGCTGTATTTCCATAGTACCAAATTTTTTGTATTAATGTGTAACATCAGTTTTGTGCGCTTCAGATGTACTATTAGATACAATTCACAGAATTGTGATATAATTTTTGATTGCGGAGTTACAGAGTTGTAAACTTGGCAGTTTCGTTTCTGAATATTTTCGATTTCTGTGAGTTTTTAATAAAAAATTGATAACCTAACTAAAAAATTCGAAACCAACAGTCACTAGATTTTAAGCTTTTCTTTTAAATAAACCTTGTCAAATTTGATGCAGTGGTTGCCGAGAAAAACGAATCCTCTTTTTACATGTATTTATATAGGAGCACCTGAGACGTGACGGCAAGGATATCCAGACAAGGCACCCTATTGTCACCTTCGCCTCAAGTGTACTGCCTAGCTGGGACAATCGAGGCGGGGTACGTAAAAATCCGGGTCAGGCCGCATATGTGTGAAGTCCTGTCCGATGCTTAAATTACCACTGATACGGGCAGAGTTCACAGAACTGCCGAGGGACCTGTACAAAGTGTAGTGCCCATGAACATCTATTAGAAAAAATCTGTCTACATGATTAAGGTCGAGAACTTGCTTCAATCTTGAAGATGTCGGCACCAATCGACGGGTAAAGTTGCAAGGATTCCGCCGATACCAAGTTTTCAACGGTGGGTGGACATTTTCCCAATCGCTCGAGGACTTTTCTGTGCGACCTCTGCCCGGCAGGGGCTCGGCGGGCGAGCTCAGCGCGGTTCCGCACGCTCAAGCCACGATGTCTATGGCTATGCAAATCACCGTTAAGGGTGAGGATATCTCTCCCAACGAAGTCAATGAAAGCGCTGGGTGGACCACGGCATTACAAAAGCGAAAACCCATCATCCAGGACCCGCTCGGGCAGGGCGGCCGAGTCACCGACATGCGACGTGGCGGGAATAAAAGCCAGGCTACGGCGATTGTCAAGACACGGCTAACGACTGCTTCGAGATTGCCTCGCGTACCGAAAGAGCACGTTCGAATCATAATCCGTCCCCGTGGAGGACTGGCCATCAAGAAGATGGGCCACTTCAGAGTTGCCCAAGCACTCACTACCGCTGCTGGACTTACGGAGGCGGATACGGCGGAGGATATCATATGTCCGAACATGGTGCAAAACATATTGGTGGCAAGCACACCATCAAAGCGCAACGCCATGGCCTATGCCGATGTGAAAGCTATACTTATTGGACAAGCAAGCTACGAAGTTAGTGCATATATCGCAGCCCCCGAAAACTCATGCAAGGGAGTTATTCGTGACACTGTTCCCACCATCGATCGAGAGGAGCTCAAACGCCTCATCATTCAACCCAAGAATCCAAGCGCCCTCGAGGTGAGACGAATCAAGAACACAAGCACGGTAGTCATCCTGTTTGATGGAGTCAAAGTCCCGGACTACGTAAAATGCGGTCCCAGTTTGGTCAAATGCTCACTCTATCGCAGACAAACTGACGTTTGCCATGCATGTGAAAAGCTTGGCCATAGAGCTGACGTTTGCCCAGCCCCTGAAAATTCAATCTGCCGTGGCTGTGGTGCGAGCAACCCGGACGATAAGCACGAATGTACACTGAAGTGCACCCTCTGCGGAGGCCCTCATTCCACGGCTCACAGAAGCTGCAAGCAAAGGTTCCAAATTCCGTTTCTAGTTAGACAACGGAGAAGAGAACGGCGCAGCCGCGAACAATCCACACAACTAACTGGGTGGCCAACCCCTCTCAAGCCGGCCTTCAGCAGCTCGCACACATCCAGGAGCCGACCCCGAGACCCTGGCGGCGAGGATAGCGGCTACGAGGACCGTGCCCCTTCTAGGGATCGCTCGACGGAACGCTCGTCTTCCAGGGGCCGCAAGGCCCCCGGGACCCGCTCCCGCTCCAGAGGCCACTCTCGTTCCAGGGGGCCTGCAGTTCAGATCCTGCAGTTCAGATCCAGCAGCCTGCTCTTCGTGGTACCACATGGGCTGACCGGGTCAAGGAATCACCGAAAAAGGTAACGGGGGGGTCAATCGCCAGAGCACAACAGGATTGCACAATTGGAAAGAGAAAACGCTTCGTTCAAATACGCAATGGAGCAGCTCACAGCAGAAATTGCAGAACTAAAAAAGCCAGCAAGCGAGGGACAGTTCAACCCAGTCAGGCCCCTGCAGTAGAAACGCCCATGGAGATCCCCGTAGCCGAACCGACTGCCAATGGTCTACCCAAAAAGAGGGCGCTGGCATTTCATGCCTCAGATAAGAGCGCCAGTGTTCGCAAATTGAAAAAAAACGATAGATAAAATGGATGAATCCCACGAAAAAGTTCAAATTGTTATTGACAAACTCGCGGAGGCGGTCAGAGCACTAGGAATCGGATGCGATAATCTGGAACGCCACGTTTCTACAATGGCTTCAGTTACACCGTTGGAGAACGTGAATAACACCGACACTGAAAGGTCGGCAGCGGCTGCGCTCCGCAGCATTTTCTAAGACAAGTTATCTGCTACGTCCAACCATGGCGGCACATCACAGGGTATTAATATCTGGCAGTGGAACTGTAGTGGATTTCATCGCAAAAGGAATGTCCTTCAACAGTTCATTCGGACCCACCCGGAAAAGCCACATCTAATGCTATTACAAGAAACCCACGTGACCATTGGCACGTCAATGAGGTCATGTGGCCATTGGCAGTGACGCACCCACGCAAGTCACGTGAGGCCAAAAGAGGTCACGTCACTGAGGCGGCATGTAACCTTGTAGGGACCATAATACCGGCGGATCAACTTTTCCGAGAGTCCACGGCGACGGACGGGCGTCCAGACCCACACGCAGGCGCCGGTATTGTAATGGACGTCGCGTCGACCCTGGTTGTATCGAAGGGTGTCGGTATGCTGTTGGCTCCAGATACGATGCCGAGCAAGCTGGTGTGCCTCTTCGGCTCTTTGTACAAACTCTTCCGCCTGTTCGCTGGTCGGGCTATTATCTACCAGAGGTAGCATGGCGTCAAGTGTTGACGTGACATTGCGCCAGTATACAAGTTCGAACGGCGTAAACTGTATAGTCTCCTGTACAGCAGTGTTATACGCAAAAGTCACGTAGGGTAAAATCTCGTCCCACGTCATGTGCTCTTCGTCGACATACATGGAGAGTATATCAGCCAGAGTTCTCTTCAGACGTTCCGTTAATCCATTGGTTTGAGGGTGATACGGTGTGCTCTTCCGGTAAGAGCTATGCGTCAGCTGGAGAACGTCCTGCATAAGTTCCGCTGTAAATGCTGTACCGCGGTCGGTGATGACAAACCACGGTGCACCATGTCGTAGGACGATGTGGCGTAAAAAGAACTTGGCCACTTCATAAGAGTTTGCTTGAGGGATAGCTTCAGTTTCGGCGAACCGGGTTAAGTAGTCGGTAGCGACGAATATCCATCTGTTGCGCGAAGAGGTCAGTGGGAATGGCCTAAGTAGATCCATTCCTATTTGTTGGAACGGTGCTTGAGGAGGGTCTACAGGATGGAGAAAGCCGGCCGGTTTGACTGGTGGCTTCTTGCGGCGCTGACAATCGCGTACCGTTGTACAGAATAATAAAGCCGGGGCCAGTAATACTTCTGTCGTATCCTTGCTAATGTCTTAGCGAATCCCAGGTGTCCCGGGCAAGGCTCATCATGGCAGGCTTGCAAAATGTCTTGGCGCAGTGCCGATGGCACGACAAGGGGGTACGTATTGGGACCGCTTCCGCAGTTTTTGCTGTAAAGGACGTTGTTCTGCAAGTAGTATGATGATAAGCGACGCACGAGCGATTGCGGTAAAACACCTTCAACTCCTTGAAGGTGCTCGATCAGCGGCAGCAGCTCAGGGTCAGCGCGCTGGTGCTCAGCCATCTTTATGGCGTCGATAACGCCGACAAATGGCAAGTCATGGTCAGGGTCCGATGACGTTGTAGGGAGTGGTGCGCGTGACAATCAGCGTCACTGTGCTTCCTTCCAGATCGGTATACAACTGTAATGTCTTACTCTAGTAGGCGCAGGCTCCAACGTGCTAGTCTGCCTGAAGGATCCTTGAGGTTGGCAAGCCAGCACAGCGCGTGGTGGTCACTGACTGCCTTAAAGGGTCTACCGTACAAGTAGGGTCGGAATTTACTAATTGCCCACACAACTACTAAGCATTCTTTTTCAGTGGTTGAGAAGTTTTTCTCAGCCTTTGGGAGACTGCGGCTTGCATAAGCAATGGCGCGTTCCGCTCCAGCTTGCCACTGCACAAGAACTGCGCCGAGACCAGAAATGCTGGCGTCAGTATGAATTTCAGTGTCAGCGTCTTCGTCTAAATGAGCAAGAATGGGGGCCTCTTGCAAACGCTTGCGCAATTCATTGAACGACTGCTGCTGGTCGTCCGCCCAAATGAAAGGCACATCGTCGCATGTAAGCAGTGTCAGAGCCTCAGCAATTCTCGAGAATCTCTCGACGAAGCGCCTACAGTATCCGCATAAACCAAGGAAGCATTGGACAGCCTTCTTGTCTGTGGGTGGTGAAAACTCGGCGACGGCAGCTTACTTGTCGGGGTCTGATCGGACGCCTTGAGGACCAACGACATGGCCAAGAAATTTGAGCTCTTAGAACCCAAAGTAGCATTTGTCAGGCTTGATGGTGAGGCCGGCAATATGGATCGCAGCGAGGACACACTCGAGTCGTGTGAGATGTTCGTCAAAGGTGCTCGTGAACTCGACGACGTCGTTCAAGTATACGAGGCAGGTTTGCCATTTGAGTTCAGCAAGCACTGTATCCATCATCCGCTGAAAGGTGGCAGGTGCGGAACAGAGACCGAAGGGAAGAACTTCCCTTCGGTTACAAACGCTGTTTTTTCACGATCCTGTTGGTCAACTTCGATTTGCCAATACCCTGACTTAAGATCCAACGAAGAAAAAAAAACTTGGCATGTTGTAGACGATCCAGTGCGTCGTCGATGCGTGGCAATGGATAAACATCGCGCTTGGTGATACATTATTATAATGTCGGGTGCTCTCCTGAGGCGTCATTTCACCGGTCGCATGTGTCCTACTGGAACAGTACTTGCTCCAGTACGAGAAAAGCAAACCGCAACAATAACAGCGTCCCACGACTTCTGGAACACACCACGCCCGTGCGAGGAGAATCACGGAACGCCACCGAGGAGTCTGTCCGTCCGGCCTGTCCAGCGAGCGGCACCAGATTTCACCAAATTCATCTGTGGTTACGTGTTTCCATTTCACGACATATTGGCTGGCGCGGACAATCTGTCTCGTGCGGCACTTTGCAAACGGAGCGAAGCGTGGCGCGACGGCCTCGCTAATCGTGATGAGTAGGCGAGATTCACAGCAGCCACCGCAGACCGACGTCCGTTGATGCAGCACTCCCTCCATACAGACGACGCGCTCTACTCTGGCGCCACCTCGCAGCCATCGTCGCCACAAAGCACGCGTCATGCAGGGCACTACGCTTTTCTTCTCGCGCTTTCGCCATACGATCCCCTCCTCCGCTTTCGTCCTCGCGATCTCTGCGCTATCGCCACATTTCATTTTCCGTTGCACTCCCTGTCGCTCTTTGATCCTTCGCTGTTGTGCTCGTTCGCTCGGTTACGCCGACACTCGCGCTACGAGGCCATAAAAAATCTGGTCTGTAGATACCGGGCTAATTGTGGGAGCAGCATTCATTGACCGAACTACAGCATTTGGTACTCTGAACCATTCTATTCTTTTTTGTGAATTATAGAGACCTACGGCATCACTGGTCCTTCATGGCTAGCTAACTAATCGGTCTCAAGTTGTACATGGCAACTGTCAGCTTTCATCAGCCAACTTTGGTGTTCCTCAAGGTTGTATTATGAGGTCCCTTACGCTTCCTGTTGTTCATAAACAATCTACCCGATGTGCTTACCAGTTACAAGTTCCTCTTGTATGTCGATGACACTACCATTTATTCATCTCAGTAGTGATTAACAGTAATGCAAGTTCAGTTGAACGCTGAACTTGGCAATATCGACAGGTGGTGCTCACTAAAGCACCAAATTATCTTCGAATCAGTCCATCAAAAACACGTTTTATTTCATAACCTTCGAACAACAATTCCACCTACTACAGGTGTATCATTAAGTAATCATATCCTAGCAATACCTGACAGCATTACAATTTTGGGTGTCATTTTAGACAAGCTATTACATGCGCATGGTTTACTCACTTCTAAAATAAATTTCATTTTGTATTCACTTTATGATCAAAACCTACAGGTATTTTCAGCCTCGTATTCTTCGCTCATTATTTTTACATACATTGCCATTTATCATACTGTAAGCAGACGCTGCGCAGACGAGGTGGCGCGAATGAGCACATCTCGGTGGGCACTCGGCGTTCCTATCAACTAAGAATTTGTGCAGCTTCCACAGTGCTGCAACAAGCCAGCGATTTTACTCCTTAGTGCCAGCGTTACATCCATTGTTTATTTATTTATTTACACAATACTGCAGGCAGCAATGCTGCCCAAGCAGGAGAGGGATTACAAAAGATGCTTTTTCAATATATTTTCAAATGAAACATGAGATATGCATTCAACAATACATTGTAGTAAATGATTCCATTCTTCGCTCGTAAGTGGAAAAATTGATTTCTGAAAGATTCTAGTGCGGGCAAAGTATGACTGGACTACTCTAGAATGAAAAATACGCGACGACCTTTGTAGCGCATGGGTAATATATGTGGCATCCGTTACAGGAAGTACTCAGGCATAAAACTTTCGTTTTACAATGCACTTGCATGTGGCTACTATTCGCTAGTCACGCAGGCAGAGGACAAAGCCGGTCCGCACCACGCAGCATGGTCAGACTGGATCGTATGAGCGCGAGGACGCACACGGGCCCTGTCGGGCACAAAGCAAACGCTGCGCAATATGCACTACATCTGCGTGTAGCTGCGGTCTGCTACGTAGCGCAGATACGGCGGGGTACCCCGACAAGTCCACTGGCTCAGCGCTGTGCTGCTCGCTCATGACAACCGCGTTTGGCTTACGTTTGGCGCGTCGCAGTCACTAAAATCGGGGGCAGTGGCGTCTAGATTAACATCCAAATTCAAACGTGAACTGCGCGCCACGGTGACGTATAGACGGCGGTGCCTTGTGAGCACGCCTCGCTCTGTCGTAACCTTGGCAGTGAAAGGCATTGAAGGAGGAGCGGAAGCACCGCGAACGCCGCGTTTGATTGCCAATAAATCCGCTTCTGGTGAAACGCATCGAAGTACTTTTGGTGACAAAGTGTTTATTAAATAGCTTATTTTAAGTTCGAATGATTTTCTCTACTTCGATAAACATGTAAGTTGATCAGGTCCCGCTTAGGTGCCTCCAAATTCGTAAACGTTACGTAATATTGGCAGAGTTGGCATATACACTAACAGCGTGTGACAAAAACCAGGGAACTGTATTTGAATTAACAGAAAGCAATCACTTACCCCTTTCCCATGGTTTTGCACATTGATGTCGTTTATCTTGTCCTCTGTGGCTACAAGATGGCCGTTGGCCTTCACAGAAAACTCAAAACCAGGGTTGTTCACGGCGTGCTGAAAAACATGGTGAAACATATACAAGCCGGGACATACCTAACAAGTTCCCAAGCCGCCCCAAGGGCTCGCTGAAAAAACAGTCGGCAGATAGCATACATTTCTGTGAACACCTCAGCCAAGTTTTGGAGTTTTGCGCGGCGCGTGGAGTTCACAAGCCGAGCGCGAAGTCGCCTTTCTCTCAAGCGCTCTCTTTTACAGGGATAGCTTTAGGGCCTCGTTACGCCGAAAATCCGGCGTCGGCCGTGCGCCGACCTCGAGCACAAACTTCAGTACATATTTAGGTATGTTTATGCCATATCCCACGCCTTGCTATATGACATGCGGCATGTGCGAGTTATATTGTCGCATCATTCTAATGCTAAAGTTACTCATACCTGGGCTTACATTCTGACAAAGTTATTCGTCGGAATTTTGAAAACGATAGTCAAGAAAACATTGTCGTGAAAACAAAAAACCGTCAGCGTATGCTTTTAAAGCGAAGCTTTCTTTGCTTCTTTCTGCGACTTTGCCGCTGCTGCAACACTGCTGCTGTGTGGTCTTGCATGCCGCCTTAACGCCGGCCACGTCGAGACGCAGACCAGACGCGCGCCTTAAACTAACGCCGGCCGCGTTGGGACGTGGCTGAGGTGTGGCCTTGTCGGAAAATCATGAAACGCGTGCACCGTCGGCGTTCTGTTCCACGACAGACGTTTATGAGCTGTAGCTTTCAAAATCCCGAGGAGTAACTTTGTAAAGAATGTAAGACAAGGTATGAGACACGTGGAGTGCCTGCGTGGTTGTGGTTCAGACTGATTATTCGCCTAGCGATGCCCGCGGCGTCCACAGCGGATTTTTCGCGACACTGGGCCTTTAGCGTACATGACAGGAGTGTGGCACAAAGACGACCCAAAAAGCTCGTGTCAACATTTACGGCGCATCGCCTGTGAACAATGCCCTCTGGACGCCGTACTAGGCGCGACGCCCCACAAATGGAGTGCGGGAGCTGCCGCGGTTGTCTCCGTGCTCACTGCAGCAGCAAGGACAGCGAAGGGAGCAGGCGGGGAGAATGTTAGCGAGGAAATAGAGAAAAAGCAGGCAGTTCTGCGACGCACAACGCTAGAACCCACAATGGCGCCAAAGCGTGCACTCAACGCCGAGGAGAGGAAGGCTCGCAGAAAGCGTCGAGCAGAGCAGCCAGGGTAACATTGCACATCACATCACGACTGTCGTATGCGGTCAATATATCACCGCCAATCAACGCAAACAGCAGACGAAGCTTCGCTTACATCGATTCTCTCATTGCGTAGGATATGCATATTTTTACAGGGCCCCGAAACGTTACGGCTCTCCCGGCGAACTGCATGGGTTGAGGACAAAGAGGCTGCCCTCGCGTTTCTTGGTTGGCGTTAATTTCAATGAGGACGTGTTCTCTGTGACACGCCGCGACATCATGCACGAAAAAGTCGCAGTTTTGCCCAAAAGGCGAAGCAACAATTGCGATAGCAAATTAGTATACATAGCTATATTAAGCAAAGATAGTAGATTTATCGGCCGTATAAACTTGTAAACACTGGCTTACTAAATATACCTTAACAAGCACGGTGTCAGATTTTTTTTTTTTAGTTTTCATGTCGCGTTTCATTGGCAGTTTCATTTTATTTTCTTTATTTGGCTTGAAAGTCGACCCTCCCGTTACAATCGTGGTCGTGTTACATTTGATTAAATACGGCATGTAACGCCAGCGAGGAATCTACCGAGTAGGAGATGATGGCCATGAATTTTCTGAGCTCTCTACAATAACGGGGAGAGAATCTGTCAGCTGTTCAGCGTCGTGTCTGCCCATCCCCTTAAGGGGATGAGATAGGAATCTGCAAGCTAACGTTGGAACTCACCACAGTACTGAAAAGCTGAATCATTTGGGATGTAGACACTTGAGCTGGACCCTCCGACAGGCTCGATATTAGTCGTTCCATATCTTCTTTCGGCGCTTTTTCGACCGCTACCGCAGTAGCATCGGGGAGGGCTGAGCCTGCACCACGGTGTAAGATATACACTCTCTATACTCCGTTTCAGACAGGTGAAACGCTCTGCTAGCTACGCAAGAAGTTCGGTGACAAGAACGTATCACTACGCGCTTTGCGTCCGTGCCTCTCTGCGCGCCAAAGGCGTATGCTCGTGCGAGCTTGCACGTGAGGCAAAAACCAAAAAGAAACACAATGAAACAGAAATTGATGTAAAACAACGCATGAAATAACCGTATATGACAGTTTGTTTCTGAGGATTAAAACGTTTTTCGTACAACACTCAGCCTGTACCAAGAACAGTTCCGCACAATTACGATCAAGAATACAGCGTCGCACCCGAGCGTCTGGGAGGACCACGCATTGCGGCTGGCGGAGACACTTCTTCCGGCCAACGCGGCGTTTTCTTTTTTTTTTTTTTACTTCAATAGCATTTTAAGGTCATGCTGCATCACGTCATTCGCTATCACCCAGTATGGCGTAATCACACCTGACCAACGACCAGGGAAACGGTGAAGTCTCTCGTGCTTGGAAATGAAGTATTAAATCACGGAAAGAACCGATGCCGTTTCGACACTTTCCGTTTGCACTGAAGTAACATTTTGAACTGGCGATGCGCCTTGTTTCTTCATCCGTGAAACGGTAGCCAGGTGTCCCTTGATACGGCTGCAAGTTTTGTTCCGGGCCAGACAATTTCTGAAGACGCCAAGTGCCCGCTACAAGCCGCCACAATGGTAACATGGACCGATTTGATGCGTACAAAACGAGCGATTTTCATTCGGCCAATTGAACCGGGTTCGAACGCCGTCCAGCTGACGCGTCGCGCAGGCGTTCGAGAACGCTCGACCACCTCGAGTACGCCTGTCCATCTAGCCGGGCGGGAGGCCATGGCCATATTTACCTGAACGCCGCGCCGCCGAACCGCCATCTTGCGCCGCTCCGATGGGGTGTATACGTTCTCGGCGTCGCCCAACGCTTGGTTGGCGTTCTGCGTCGCCGCCATTTCTCGACCGATTTCTTCGGCTTTATCCAAGGTCAAATGTTCTCAGTGAGCCAAAAACTTGTTGGATATGTGGGTTGGCGATGCCATTAATTATTATGCGAAGCATATTACTAGAGCTGAACCCAGCTCCTCAGGCGCGGCGGTGTCGCCTTCAAGGCTGACCATGTGACACCGTGACGTCACGACAGAGAAGCGGGGCTCCAACTCGCGCCGTCGCTCGCGGCGGTATATAAGCAGCTGCGCTTGCTTCTAGGTGGTTTTGGCTCAACTCTTGCAAGATGGGCTGGGTGGGAATCGAACCAGGGTCTCCGGAGTGTGAGACGGAGACGCTACCACTGAGCCACGCGTACGATGCTTCAAAGCGGTACAAAAGCGCCTCTAGTGAATGCGGTGTTGCCTTAGCAACGAGCTGTTTCTAGGGCTCAGGCGTGCGTCGCTTGCTCAGGCGCACATTTCGTTGCCGCGCCGAACGCTGCGTTGCTCGACGCTCACCGCGTCCAATGCGGGGCGCGTAGTCGCTGCGCCGTATCCATTGTCTTACACCCCTTGGCGGGTCGACGGGAACGCTGTCGCGTTCCTCTCTTGAAGGCGAAGCAGAGTAACGCATGAGTTGTTTCTTCGTCTAGCCGAACCAAATATAGCCAAGCAACTGCAGTTCACCAGGCTAAACAGTGGTTCAACAACTAAAATAAAGGCTAGTATGCTTCGCATCCTGGGCTTAACCTTAGCTAAGCCACAGCCATTTTTTTGATCTCGGATCCGGTCGTCGTACGTAGCATCGAATTTGCAAGCGAGCTATTTATCCTTGAGGGCCCTGACGTGTTCCATGAAACGCTCAAACGGCAGTTGCTTGGGCTTCGGAACGGATGTCTCTGCGCCAGGAGTTTGCCGAGAATAACCGATCCAAGAGCTTCAGCAGCTCCTCGTATTTGCTCGTCGTGGCCGTTGCCTCCGTAGTCGACGTACTGGGCGTCTGGGCCGCATTTCGTCATCCCGTTGCAGCGGTAGTTGTCGGCTGTGCCTCAGCCTGTTCTGCCGCGTCGTATTTCATTTAGCCTTCCCTACCCAAAATGCTGATGAGAGCCGACGCTCGACACTCGTCCTCCCATCCGCTCCCGCCCGCCGACTTAATGTGTACCTGGAAATTTTGCTTCCATCTGTACCAAGGAATCAGAGGAGGGCCAGGTAAGTCGAGGACCAGAGGAAGGTTTAAAAAGACGCCATTCTGTAGCGTTGCAAGCAGAAGTCTACGGCTAGGGTATCCGAAGGAAGCAGACAATAGGCGTCTCCGAAGCTGACCCCAGACGAAGAGGGCCTAGGCCGACGCCAGCTGAAGCATTCGGAGAAGCTCCGAAGGCATGCGAGGAAAGGGCATAGGAGCGACGTAGATAAGTAACATTGTCACTTACGGCATTTGAGACAGCAGGTTCTTCTAAATCCTCGTCGCCATTCTGTACCGTCGCACCCAAAGCCGGCCGACGGAGTGGTCTCGCGTCCGAGAGGACGACGCAGTGAAGTTGCCGGAGACGCTTGTACCGGGCGAGAGAGCCTGGCCAACGTGGCGTTTATTCGACTTGCATAGCATTTTAAGGGCATGTTGCGTCATGCCACTGGCTATCACACAATTGGCGTGATCACTCCTCATTGGTGGCCCTCAGGTGGCGTGATCACACCTCATTGGCCTATTGAATTCATACAAACGCACAGACATGGAGGTCGTGGCTCCATCATGCGATCGCTGCAGATAATAGTAGCGAGTGCTACTTACGACACCAGAGCGCAGCACGAGTCAAGCAAGAACATCAATTTCTAAGTGCGGACGCAGCCACTGCAAAACGCAACTCTAGCCTCCTCAGCGTTGCATCTGATTTTCCGAGACGGATTATAGGTGAGGACACTCGCGAGACGCTCTCGACGCGATGAAGTAGCAACAACGCGCGTCCACCGGCCCTGTGACGGCAGCGGATACCTATCGGCGGGACGACGCCTAATTATTGCCAAGAATCAAGCTCAAACCACCCAACACCTACACAAACGCCCCAGAGTTGCAGCGCTTACCTTGAAATGCTCTCCTTGATGAAGCTTCGAGCCTACAGAGAGGAGTAGAAGGGTCCTGGAGCAGGAGCACCGAACAGACGAATGGTTGGTTGCGGCCACGACCTACACTCCAGACCTGCACAGATCTCCCTGCTCCAGCACGCCTAGTCTAGTTCACCCCTTTTAGTGAGTGAGTTCATGGCCACCGCTTCTGGGGGAAGTATCGCGCCAGGTACCGCTTTTGACTTGCTCCACGTTTCGCGCGGCAGGATTTACTGCCATTTTCCTTCACCTGCGAGACGAATTTTAACGCGGTAGCGCTAAGGGCCCGACAGAAAATCCGTTGTAGGAAATCCGGCGTCGGCGTCCCAGTGCGTATAAGAAAAAATGATCCCGAACCACGCAGGCCTTCCGTCTGGCAAATTACCCGGATGTACCGAGAGCAAAGGTGCAGACTGCCAGAACCGCAACCCGAACTCATCAGGCAACAACAGACGATCCTGCGTCGAGCGCAGGCGGGATCACTTGCGCATCCCGTGCTGATGAACTGCATGTATCCTACGGAATACGATATGCTCTCTCCTTTTTGCAGAAGAGAAAAGGGCACCCTGCCCCAATGATGGTATAAGGAAGAGATGCGTATATACAAATTCAGAGAGTTGTGGCATCTCTAAAGCTGTGCGTCCAGCCAGGTCACCGATTCGGCGGCTGCGCAAGAGAGTGGCCCGCCACGGCGGAAGGGTTCCGGAGTTATCACCGTGCGGGTTTTTGTTACAGTGCCAGAGCATGTGAGTTAAAGTGGCTATATCAGTGTGGCAGACCTTGCGTACATTTGTCGGGTATATACCTGGGTAGAGCCTGTGGTATTGTGTCGGGTTAGGGTACATGAGCGTCTGCAGTTGTCTGAGGGCCGCCGCCTGCGCCCTGACCAGCTTGTCGCTGGGCGGAGGGAAGGTTCGGTGGATATCTTTGTTTTATTTAATTGTTTACAATATTAGGTTCCTTGCCCAGCCAAAAAAAAAGAGGTTAGGTTTGCAACATACTGTGCACGGTATGCCGTCCGTGGTATTGAGGCAAGCCTACTTGGTCGTTGTTGACATTGTCTTGCTTCACTGTTCAGCAGCACTTACTGATTGCACAGCAATAACAAGCTTCACCAATTGGCTACAGATTACTCCAACTGTTCCAAAAAGGCAAAATTTTCCCCTCCAGAACTGCTCCAAAGTGCAGCTTTGGCTTCTCCTAAACTGCGCTACAACGTCATTTTTCCTACTCCGAAAAATTGCTCCAAATCGTAAACTGCCGGGACCACCAGTGATGGTGGCTTTCAAAAGGACAGCTTGCATGGTCGGCTAGTTGCTAGGGCCCTACACAGTAGCGCGGAAGGACGGCGACATACTCTTTATCACACTCTCGTTTGCCTGTGCCAAGGAGTATGCGGGACGGAGAGGCAGGTGCATCAACGAGCGATTACGTGAGCACTGGTGTAATGTTGAGAAACTAGCCTTATCAGGCGACCTTGCCGCGCATTGCGCACGCTGCGGATGCAAGCCTGTTTGTCTGCACTCATTCACTGGCCGTAAACAATGACCAGCTCACCACAGAAACTGAGTAAGCTGCAGACATTAGGAAAATAAATTATGTTACTTGCCCGTCAGTCTCCTTGTCAGAGAAAGAAATGTTGTTGATGGCGTGGTATGGTAAACCTTTATTCTGATACTCCGGAACGCGTGTCAGCACGTAGCGGGCCGCTCTCACGTCGGTAGAGAAAGGCCGAGCCTCTCTGCTGCATCGCGGGCCCGATGGACAGCCCGTTTCTGTGCTTCAAGATCACGGCTGCTTAGGGCATCCTCCCGTTTGGACGATGTGACGCCGTCGCGTAACGCGGGGCATTGTCAAAGCATGAGTTCTAAGTTACCTACGTCTTCAATTCTACGTCTTACTTACGTCTTCAATTCGAAAACTACTACAAGGTCATTTGTGCACAAAGGCAAAATTACAGCAAACCTCATCGCCTTTCATCGTTCCCACGCGTTTCGCTCTTCTTTCAAGCAGAATCAAAATCCTGCTTTCGTCTTTTCTTTTTCGTGGCCTTAGCCGCTTTATCGCTTGGACAACGCTCAGCCAGCAGCATACACTTGCACCGTCATGCGATAAGAGCCCCATGCCCAGATACCTACACCAGGCATAACGCCCTGTCGCGGGTCAGTCTCGCTGCCAGCCGACCTTGTTCATCCATCGCACGCTTGAGGGCAGCACATTAACACTGCGCAAGCATAGATATTCTCCATGTATGTGCGCAAGCGCCCCATCACGTGGCATTTCTTTAAATATTAAACGAGCTTTCTTTCAAACGTGGAAAAAAGGAACATGTGAGATATATCGTGTAGGAAACAATTCATTGAGAGGTTTCTCAAGGTGCTCTACAGCTTTGCGTACCACACTTGGGGTCTGCAGCCAATACTTAAAAAGTTGATTGATTAAACATAACAGATCCTTTAGTTAAGTGGAAAATCAAGAGTAGCCTGAGTAACTCTAGGCCAGTGCCAACGTTAGGCATATGGTTCAACTTGCTTCCGGAGTGCCTTTCATTTTTAAAACCTTGGCTCAAGTTATGCAGGACAACCTGTGTAGGCGTTCTGGGGTCTAGATCCCTCACCGAACTGTATCTCTTGCGGGAAACATGAAACATTAGATCGTTTTCCTTATTGATTGTCAAAGACATTCTGAATTGCAAGAACCAGCATCAGAAACACCGTTACGCCTTCTTAGATCAGACATAAATGCTCAAAATTGACTATTTTGTGGGGCCTCGACCCTTGGGCACAACGAAAGGAAGGTTGGCGATACCATCCAGGACTTCGTCGTAAGAGCAGAAAGATTTGGGCTATAGAATCAGAACAGGAGGTTTCCTTATTTCTACAAAATCGATTAGGTATTCTTTTTATTCTTTTATTCCTTCATTCTATTAAAATCATGCGCTAATATCTATCTAATATTTCGCATATACCCATTCACAAATCTTGTTACAATGATCTATAAATATTTTTCTTATTTCTATATTGCTCTACCCGGTTCTTGGCCAGTCCGCCAGAATGGAGTACATCTGTGCTGCCGGCAACTGCGCATTTCACTGCAGCCAAATATAGGCAGTTTTCTTTGACCAAAGACAAAAAAAAAACTCTCATTAACAACATATGCATACTTTATGCATGCAAGTTATTCTTGGAACCGACAACGGTATTCTAACTGGCAATTCAGAGTATCATATACAAGGCTGCGTTGCCGTATTCCACCGCTTGATTTTTACTCGCACAGATGTGGTCTGGCAGTATCCCCTTTATGCTACCTCTACAATGAGCCGGAATCCATCGATCACTTTTTGTTATCATGTCGGCGGTTTTCTACTCATCGAAAACGATGTTCACAACTTCCCCTTCGAAATCTAGGACGGCCTTTATACAATACTGTTATACCTTCACTTGCAGCAGCGGTATCAGGACACAGCCACAGGAACGCTTTCCAAGCCAGTTGGAATTTCCTCTGTGACACAAGATTACCTTATTAATATTTCTAGTTTGTCATGACTGATATATTTCTCATTGAGTAAGCTATTAATAAAAAAAATTCAAAGTAAAAACACAAATTCACAGCTATATTAATAATATTATTATTCGAAATTTTACTTGCTCATTTTTACTTCTATCATTTATGTATTTTATTAATAGGTTTCCCTTACTATATCCCTATCTACGCAGTGGTGACTACCTCGTTGTACACTACTTTATTTCATTTACTATCAGTTTATTTCTTGTCTTCGATTATTCATTTATTTTCCTTTTTTACTATTTATTTAATCACTTATTTATTAACTAAATTATTTCATTTTCCAATCGTAGTACCACCCGGTTCGTGGCCTATCACCCCATTGGTTTGTGGCATTAATTGAAACTTCATCATCATCATCATCATCATCGTTAACATCTAGGCTGTACATATACATCTAGTAGATCGTATCTTGCGCTGGCACGGGCGCGTGGAACAAGCCCTCGAGGCAAGCCCCCATTGCCGCAACCAACCATTCGTCTGTTCGGTGCTCCTGCTCCAGGACCCTTCTACTCCTCTCTGTAGGCTCGACGCTTCATCAAGGAGAGCATTTCAAGGTAAGTGCTGCAACTCTGGGGCGTTTGTATGGGTTGTTGCGTTTCGCCTGCGACACGCGGTTTTGCCGGAGCGTCTGCGGCGGGGCGGCAGACATTTTGGCCCGTTCGTCGTCGCCGCAACGCTCCCCGCCAGGTGTTTCCAGGCGTTTCCAGGCATGTTCCGATGCCACGTGTCTTCATGTGCGTGTGTGAGTGTATGTGCCATTGTGCCCAAACCGGGCGATGCGAAAGCAGGGATCACCCTCTCATTCCAGTCATTGTGCCCGAACCAGGCGGTGCGACAGCAGGGATCACCCTCTCATTCCAGTCATTGTGCCCGACCGGCAGCGCTACGACAGTGTGCGTCACCATTAGCCCATTGTACATTCACGTGCTCGTCTATTGAGGGGTTCCTTCTTGCCCTCAACTGCGAGAGTATAAAAACAGCTGCCCCCGGACGCCAAAAGGAGGGCTCCGATTTCTTCTGTTGAGTAAAGTGCTCTCCCGTCTCTCTACTTCGGTCAACCTGACCGCCAACTCTTTGCGATGTTAAAATAAACAAGTTGTTTTGTTGTTACCAGTCGACTCATGCTTTGCCGGGACCTTCGGATGCTTCCAGTTGTACCCCAGGCCGCCAGGCCAACGCTACCCTTGGGGCTTGCGACCCACGTACAACCACGGGCGTCAGCGCCGAGTTCCCAACAACCGATGCCATCGGTGGGATCCAAACATCTGGTTGGCAGCGGTGAGATCGCCTCCGACTTCAAACAACTGTCTGCCAGCGGTGAGATCGCGACAACAGAGGCCAGCAGCGAAGAGATGCAGTTGACTGTATGCTGAGCAGCTCAACGACGATCCGGGAGCAGTGCAACGAGCCCTGTGGGACGACTGGTTGCCTGCAGCGGAACGACTGCGCGGAATTCCTGCCTGCGAGGTTTGGTGAGTGCGGGACTTTCTTCTTCTGAGCTTTGCCAGGCTTTTGTTAGTGTCAGAAACAGAGCTGGTAATTGTGGTTGTCGTTGCTGCCGGGTTAGTTTGCGGCAAGACAATAGTAAGCAGTAGAGAAAGCAGCATTCAGAGCAGCCATGGATTTGAAGTCGTTGCGCAAACCGAAATTGCTGGAGCTTGCAAGAGAGTTGGGTCTGGATGTCTCAGACAAACTAAGAAAACCTGAACTGCTAAAGGCTATTCTTGAGTTAGAGGCTGAGGATGACGAGCTGTCGGAATGCCTTGAGACCATTGAGGAGAGGGAGACTGCAAAAAGACAAGAGCGTGAACGTAAAGAACAGAAAGAAAAAGAAGAGCGTGAACGTAAAGAACAGAAAGAGCGAGAGCAACAAGAGCATGACCGTCAACACGCTTTGGAAATGAAGCGTCTTGAGGTAGAGATGGAACGCGCTCGTAATGGAAGTCAGGCACACGGTGCAGGAGAACGCGTATTGTTCAAAATGACTGACCTGATGCGGCCGTTTAAGCTTGGAGAGGACATTGGTTTGTTCCTGGTTAACTTTGAGCGAACGTGCGAGAAGCAGGGGTTCTCTCGGGAAACGTGGCCACAGCGCTTGCTCACTTTGTTACCCGGCGAGGCGGCCGACGCAGTCGCTCGCTTGGATAGAGAGGAGGCAGAGGATTTCGACACAGTGAAATCGAGTCTTCTAAAAAAGTACCGGCTGTCTGCGGAGGCGTTCCGTCGGAAGTTTCGGGAAAATGAGAAAGGCAAAAGTGAGTCATATACAGAGTTTGCGTATAGGCTTATGTCGAACATGCAGGAGTGGCTCAAAGAAGAGAAAGCGTTTGGTGACCACGATAAAGTTCTGCAGTGTTTCGGGCTAGAACAGTTTTATAGTCGGTTACCGGAGAACGTGCGGTACTGGGTCTTGGATAGGCCAGACGTTTGTACGGTGGCTAAAGCCGCTGAGCTAGCCGAGGAGTTTGTGACGCGTCGGGCTCGCGGAGCTAAGGACGGTCAAAAGGGTGAATTTGGCTTGAAGTTTGAGAGGCCGAAGTTCACACCCATGAGAGCAAAGGGGAACACGCGTAGTGCGGATGCGTGTGGAAGCAGTGCGACCGAACCTAAGGAGACGGCGGCAGCCGAAGCCGAACGCAGAAAGCGGTTCGAGATGAGGCAAGCGCGCGTTTGTTATACGTGCCAGAAGCCGGGTCACTTTTCGGCGCAGTGTCCGGAAACAACACCAAAAGTTGTGTTTTTTTCAATAGGCAGCACTGACGAGAACATGAAGCTTCTCGAGCCTTACATGCGAGACCTCCTCGTGAACGGGAAAGAGTGCCGAGTGCTTCGCGATTCCGCAGCTACGATGGATGTAGTTCACCCGTCTTATGTAGAACCCCATATGTTCACGGGCGAGTGCGCATGGATCAAGCAAGCCGTGGAAGCTCATAGCGTGTGTCTGCCGGTAGCAAAAGTGCTTATTGAAGGACCTTTCGGAGCGCTTGAGACGGAGGCGGCAGTGTCATCTATGCTGCCACCCCAGTACCCGTACCTATTTTCAAACAGGTCCGATCACCTCCTGCGCGAGAAGGGGCTTTTGTTTGGTGAAGCTAGTGTTCAGGCCTTAACCAGATCGAAGGTTCGGGAGCTCGCTGCAAAGGCGGTAGTTGCGGGGCCGACGTTATCAAACAACGAAAAAGGGTCAAAGGCGCAGCAAGCTGATATTCAGAGCACGCCCGAACTGAATAAAATTGAGTCTGTAACGTTAAAGGCGCCAGATACTGGAGAGGAAACGCCCGACACGGGAAAGTTAGAAGAGCTATCTACTGATTTGCTCATCGCGCCTACGTCAGACGGACTTGATAGGTTGCTAAAAGTCAGCCGGTCGGCTTTGATAGCCGAGCAAAAGAAGGATGGTAGCCTAGAAAACATACGCTGCAATGTCAAGGAAGGTATCGCCACGAAAAATGCGCGTTTTGTGGAAAGAGGTGGAGTCCTGTACCGGAAGTATCTAGACCGCCGAGGAGTGGAGTTCGATCAGCTGATCGTGCCTCAATGCTATCGTCAGGATCTGTTGCGCTTGTCACACGGGGGTTCGTGGTCCGGACACCTAGGAGTTAAGAAAACTAAGGACCGTCTCTTGCAAGAGTACTATTGGCCAGGGTGTTTTCGGGACGCAGACCACTTCGTGAGGTCATGTGACACCTGTCAGCGGGTGGGCAAACCAGGGGACAAATCGAGGGCGCCGTTGAAATTGGTACCTATCATTACGGAGCCTTTTAGACGGCTCGTTATTGATACAGTGGGACCTCTGCCGGTAACAGCCACGGGGTACAGACACATTTTGACTGTGATCTGCCCAGCGACAAAGTTCCCTGAAGCAGTGCCGCTTAAAGAACTCAGCTCAGTTGAGATAGTCAATGCACTACTGTCCATATTTGCGCGAGTTGGTTTTCCTGCGGAAATCCAATCAGATCAGGGCACAGTGTTTACTAGCGCTTTGACAACAACTTTTCTCGAAAGGTGTGGGGTAAAGCTGCTACACAGCTCAGTGTACCACCCACAGTCGAATTCCGTTGAGAAGCTCCACTCCGTCATGAAGCGCGTGTTGAGAGCGTTGTGTTTTGAACATCGAACTGACTGGGAGCTGTGTCTGCCTGGGGTGATGTTTGCTTTAAGGACCGCGCCGCATGCGGCTACGGGGTTTTCGCCAGCTGAGCTGGTGTACGGTCGCTCGCTTCGGTCTCCGCTTCGCATGCTACGAGAATCATGGGAAGGCAGGGGCGACGACCCAGTCGTAGTGGAATACGTGCTTAAGCTCCTCGAACGCTTAAGAAGGGCACAGGAGTTGTCAGGTGAAGCAATGGCAAAGGCCCAGCAGAGGGCCAAGGTTTATTATGATCGGACAGCCAGGGCCCGTCGTTTTGAGGTGGGCGATGAGGTCATGATATTGCGCACATCGCTAAACAACAAACTAGACGTGCAGTGGGAGGGCCCAGCGCGAATTGTTCAGAAACTGTCGGACGTTAACTACGTGGTAAGTCTGCCAGGAAAGCGGAAAGCACAGCACGTTTACCACTGTAATCTGCTCAAACCTTATAGACAAAGGGAAGCAGTGGTGTGCATGATGGTAAACGTTCCTGAAGAGCTTCCGGTCGAGCTTCCGGGACTAGGCTCAGTGACGAACAGGGAAGACACCGGTCAAGTTATTAGTGACCTTATCAGTAAAGCACCGCTGTCGCCCGAGCAGAAAACCGAACTACACCAGCTATTACAAGAGTTTCAAGGTCTGTTCTCTGAGAGGCCTGGTAGGACTTCTGTCCTTACTCATGAAATAGAACTTACCTCCCCAGAGCCAGTACGATCCAAGGCGTACCGGGTGTCACCCCGCCAGAGCGACATTATGGAGGCTGAGGTAAAGAAAATGCTACAGCTCGGTGTTATTGAGGCAGGTGAGAGTGATTATACCTCCCCTTTGATTTTAGTTGAGGTACCGGGCAAGGAACCTCGTCCTTGCGTCGACTACCGCAGGCTTAATTCCATCACTAAGGATCAAATTTATCCGATCCCTAACATCGAGGAGCGCCTTGAGAAAGTTAGTAGCGCTCAGTTTATTTCCACCCTAGATCTTGTCAGGGGTTATTGGCAGGTTCCACTTACAGAAGAGGCTAGTAGGTATGCGGCGTTCATTTCACCAATGGGAACATTCCGTCCTAAAGTGTTGAGTTTTGGTTTGAAGAACGCGCCATACTGTTTTTCAAGCCTCATGGATAAAGTGTTGCGGGGACAGCAAGAATTCGCTTTACCGTATCTAGACGACGTAGCGATATTCTCCGCATCCTGGTCTGAGCATATGGCACACTTGCGGGCAGTGCTAACCCGCCTGCGCGAAGCGGGCTTGACAGTAAAGGCTCCTAAGTGCCAGTTAGCACAGGCCGAGGTTGTCTACCTCGGTCACGTGATTGGTCAGGGTCGTCGCCGCCCCTGTGAAATAAAGGTGGCCGCTGTGCGAGACTTTCCGCAACCGCGCACGAAGACCGATATTCGGTCGTTCTTAGGTGTCGCCGGCTACTATCAGAGGTACATCCCCAGGTACTCTGATATCGCGGCTCCCCTGACGGATGCTCTAAGAAAGTCAGAGCCTCAAACAGTCGTCTGGGACGAGACAAAGGAAAGAGCTTTTAGCGCCCTAAAGAGTGCCCTAACAAACCAGCCTGTGCTACGATCGCCAGACTATACAAAAGGGTTCATTGTTCAGTGCGATGCTAGTGAGCGAGGCATGGGCGTTGTACTGTGCCAACGGGAAAAGGGAGAAGTAGAACACCCCGTCCTGTATGCTAGTCGTAAGCTGACCAGTCGTGAGCAGGCGTATAGCGCCACCGAGAAAGAGTGTGCGTGTCTCGTGTGGGCCGTTCAGAAATTGTCATGCTATCTAGCCGGCTCGAGGTTTATCATTGAGACGGATCACTGCCCTCTCCAATGGCTGCAGACCATCTCTCCCAAAAATGGCCGCCTCCTGCGCTGGAGCCTCGCTTTACAACAATATTCCTTTGAGGTGCGTTACAAAAAGGGGAGTCTCAACGGTAACGCCGATGGCTTAAGTCGAAGCCCCTAACGTAGGAATCAGCCTCAAAATTGTTGGTTACTGATGTTTTTCTTCCTGAGGCAGGATTTTTTTTAACATATTGCTTTTGTTTAGTGTTTCAAAGTGATGATATGCTTTCTAGTGCAATTTTCCAATTTGTGGACGCGTTCTGAGTGATGCTAGACTACTGTAAGGAACTAGGCAGTGGTATAAAAAGGGGAAAGAGCCTGGCAGGGCTTAGTGAGGGTTGTGCCGTGCTTGCTGACTGAGCGGTTGAGTTTCAGCGTAGTTCTAACGCTTGCCGGGAACGAGAACAAAAATGTGAACTCTCCCGAAGTCACTTTGCAGTGTCCCGTGCGAACCTGAACGAGAGAACAAGGCCTTCTCTGTGCGCTGCGCTCAAGAAACGTCGAGGGACGCCCGACTTCGGTTATGAGCATCATCGAGCGACATCCCTCCGGACAGCGGATGCAGTCCCCTGTCCATCGGGATCTCCTTCCCCCGGCGGGGCGGTCTGTTGCGTTTCGCCTGCGACACGCGGTTTTGCCGGCGCGACTGCGGCGGGGCGGCAGACATTTTGGCCCGTTCGTCGTCACCGCAACGCTCCCCGCCAGGTGTTTCCAGGCGTTTCCAGGCATGTTCCGATGCCACGTGTCTTCATGTGCGTGTGTGAGTGTATGTGCCATTGTGCCCAAACCGGGCGATGCGAAAGCAGGGATCACCCTCTCATTCCAGTCATTGTGCCCGAACCAGGCGGTGCGACAGCAGGGATCACCCTCTCATTCCAGTCATTGTGCCCGACCGGCAGCGCTACGACAGTGTGCGTCACCATTAGCCCATTGTACATTCACGTGCTCGTCTATTGAGGGGTTCCTTCTTGCCCTCAACTGCGAGAGTATAAAAACAGCTGCCCCCGGACGCCAAAAGGAGGGCTCCGATTTCTTCTGTTGAGTAAAGTGCTCTCCCGTCTCTCTACTTCGGTCAACCTGACCGCCAACTCTTTGCGATGTTAAAATAAACAAGTTGTTTTGTTGTTACCAGTCGACTCATGCTTTGCCGGGACCTTCGGATGCTTCCAGTTGTACCCCAGGCCGCCAGGCCAACGCTACCCTTGGGGCTTGCGACCCACGTACAACCACGGGCGTCAGCGCCGAGTTCCCAACAACCGATGCCATCGGTGGGATCCAAACAGGGTGTTGGGTGGGTTGAGCTTGATCCTTGGCAATAATTATGCGTCGTCCCGCCGATAGGTATCCGCTGCCTTCACAGGGCCGGTGGACGTGCGTTGTTGCTACTTCATCGCGTCGAGAGCGTCTCGCGAGTGTCCTCAGCAATACTCCGTCTCGGAAAATCAGGTGCAACGCTGTGGAGACTAGAGTTGCGTGTTGCAGTGGCTGTGTCCGCACTTAGAAATTGATGTTCTTGCTTGACTCGTGCTGCGCTCTGGCGTCGTAAGTATCACGCGCTACAATTATCTGCAGCGATCGCATGATGGAGCCACGACCTCCATGTCTGTGCGTTTGTATGAATTCAATAGGCCAATGAGGTGTGATCATGCCACCTGAGAGCCACCAATGAGGTGTGACCACTCCACTTGTGTGATAGCCAGTGGCATGACGGAACATGCCCTCGAAATGCTATGCAAGTCGAATAAACGCCACGTTGGCCAGGCTCTCTCGCCCGGTGCAAGCGTCTCCGCCAACTTCATTGCGTCGTCCTCTCGGACGCGAGGCCCCTCCGTCGGCCGGCTTTGGGTGCGACGGTACAGAATGGCGACGAGGATTTAGAAGAACCTGCTGTCTCGAATGCCGTAAGTGACAATGTTACTTATCTACTTCGCTCCTATACTTTTTCCTCGCATGCCTTCGGAGCTTCTCCGAATGCTTCAGCTGGCGTAGGCCTAGGCCTTCTTCGTCTGGGGTCATCTTCGGAGACGCCTATTCCCTGCTTCCTTCGGATACCCTAGCCGTAGACTTCTGTTTGCAACGCTACAGAATGGCGTCTTTTTAAACCTTCCTCTGGTCCTCGACTTACCTGGCCCTCCTCTGATTCCTTGGTACAGATGGAAGCAAAATTTCCAGGTACACATTAAGTCGGCGGGCGGGAGCGGATGGGAGGACGAGTGTCGAGCGTCGGCTCTCATCAGCGTTTTGGGCAGGGAAGGCTAACTGAAATACGACGCGGCAGAACAGGCTGAGGCACAGCCTACAACTACCGCTGCAACGGGATGACGAAATGCGGCCCAGACGCCCAGTACGTCGACTACGGAGGCAACGGCCACGACGAGCAAGTACGAGGAGCTGCTGAAGCTCTTGGATCGGTTATTCTCGGCAAACTCCTGGCGCAGAGACATCTGTTCAGAAGCCCAAGCAACTGCCGGGTGAGCGTTTCATGGAACCCGTCAGGGCCCTCAAGGAGAAATAGCTCGCTTCCAAATTCGATGCTACGTACGACGACCGGATCCGAGATCAAATAATGGAATCGCCAACCCACATATCCAACAAGTTTTTGGCTCACTGAGAACATTTGACCTTGGATAAAGCCGAAGAAATCGGTCGAGAAATGGCGGCGACGCAGAACGCCAACCAAGCGTTGGGCGACGCCGAGAACGTATACACCCCGTCGGAGCGGCGCAAGATGGCGGTTCGGCGGCGCGGCGTTCGGGTAAATATGGCCATGGCCTCCCGCCCGGCTAGATGGACAGGCGTACTCGAGATGGACAGGCGTACTCGAGGTGGTCGAGCGTTCTCGAACGCCTGCGCGACGCGTCAGCTGGACGGCGTTCGAACCCGGTTCAATCGGCCGAATGAAAATCGCTCGTTTTGTACGCATCAAATCGGTCCATGTTACCATTGCGGCGGCTTGTGGCGGGCACTTGGCGTCTTCAGAAATTGTCTGGCCCGGAACAAAACTTGCAGCCGTATCAAGGGACACCTGGCTACCGTTTGACGGATGAAGAAACAAGGCGCATCGCCAGTTCAAAATGTTACTCCAGTGCAAACGGAAAGTGCCGAAACGGCATCGGTTCTTTCCGTGATTTATTACTTCATTTCCAAGCACGAGGGACTTCAGCGTTTCCCTGGTCGTTGGTCATGTGTGATTACGCCACCTGGGTGATAGCGAATGGCGTGATGCAGCATAACCTTAAAATGCTATTGAAGTAAAAAAAAATAAAGGAAACACCGCGTTGGCCGGAAGAAGTGTCTCCGCCAGCCGCAATGCGTGGTCCTCCCAGACGCTCGGGTGCGACGCTGTATTCTTGATCGTAATTGTGCGGAACTGTTCTTGGTACAGGCTGAGTGTTGTACGAAAAACGTTTTAATCCTCAGAAACAAACTGTCATATACGGTTATTTCATGCGTTGTTTTACATCAATTTCTTTTTCATTGCGTTTCTTTTTGGTTTTTGCCTCACGTGCAAGCTCGCACGAGCATACGCCTTTGGCGCGCAGAGAGGCACGGACGCAAAGCGCGTAGTGATACGTTCTTGTCACCGAACTTCTTGCGTAGCTAGCAGAGCGTTTCACCTGTCTGAAACGGAGTATAGAGAGTGTATATCTTACACCGTGGTGCAGGCTCAGCCCTCCCCGATGCTACTGCGGTAGCGGTCGAAAAAGCGCCGAAAGAAGATATGGAACGACTAATATCGAGCCTGTCGGAGGGTCCAGCTCAAGTGTCTACATCCCTAAGGATTCAGCTTTTCAGTACTGTGGTGAGTTCCAACGTTAATAATATTTGGGGTTTTACGTGCCAAAACCACTTTCTGATTATTAGGCACGCCGTAGTGGAGGACTCCGGGAATTTTGACCACCTGGGGTTCTTTAACGTGCACCTAAATCTAAGCACACTGGTGTTTTCGCATTTCGCCCCCATCGAAATGCTACCGCCGTGGCCGGGATACGATATTCCAACGTTAGCTTGCAGATTCCTATCTCATCCCCTTAAGGGGATGGGCAGACACGACGCTGAACAGCTGACAGATTCTCTCCCCGTTATTGTAGAAAGCTCAGAAAATTCATGGCCATCATCTCCTACTCGGTAGATTCCTCGCTGGCGTTACATACCGTATTTAATCGAATGTAACGTGACCACGATTATAACGGGCCATGAAACTGCCAATGAAACTGCCAATGTAACGCGACATGAAAACTAAAAAAAAAAAACATCTGACGCCGTGCTTGTTAATTTATAGTTAGTTAGCCAGTGTTTACAAGTTTATACGGCCGATAAATCTACTATCCTTGCTTAATATAGCTATGTATACTAATTTGCTATCGCAATTGTTGCTTCGCCTTTCGGGCAAAACTGCGACTTTTTCGTGCATGATGTCGCGGCGTGTCACAGAGAACACGTCCTCATTGAAATTAACGCCAACCAAGAAACGCGAGGGCAGCCTCTTTGCAGTTCGCCGGGAGAGCCGTAACGTTTCGGGGCCCTGTAAAAATATGCGTATCCTACGCAATGAGAGAATCGATGTAAGCGAAGCTTTCTCTGCTGTTTGCGTTGATTGGCGGTGATATATTGACCGCATACGACAGTCGTGATGTGATATGCAATGTTACCCTGGCTGCTCTGCTCGACGCTTTCTGCGAGCCTTCGTCTCCTCGGCGTTGAGTGCACGCTTTGGCGCCATTGTGGGTTCTAGCGTTGTGCGTCGCAGAACTGCCTGCTTTTTCTCTATTTCCTCGCTAACATTCTCCCCGCCTGCTCCCTTCGCTGTCCTTGCTGCTGCAATGAGCACGGAGACAACCGCGGCAGCTCCCGCACTCCATTTGTGGGGCGTCGCGCCTAGTACGGCGTCCAGTGGGCATTGTTCACAGGCGATGCGCCGTAAATGTTGACACGAGCTTTCTGGGTCGTCTTTGTGCCACACTCCTGTCATGTACGCTAACGGCCGATTGTCCCGAAAAATCCGCTGTCGACGCCGCGGGAATCGCTAGGCGAATAATCAGTCTGAACCACAACCACACAGGCACTCCATGTGTCTCATACCTTGTCTTACATTCTTTACAAAGTTACTCCTCGGAATTTTGAAAGTTACAGCTCATAAACGTCTGTCGTGGAACAGAACGCCGACGGTGCATGCGTTTCATGATTTTCCGACAAGGCCACACCTCAGCCACGTCATAACGCGGCCGGCGTTAGTTTAAGGCGCGCATCTGATCTGCGTCTTGACGTGGCCGGCGTTAAGGCGGCATGCAAGACCACAGCAGCAGTGTTGCAGCAGCGGGAAAGTCGCAGAAAGAAGCAAAGAAAGCTTCGCTTTAAAAGCATGCGCTGACGGTTTTTTGTTCTTACATTGGTTTCTTGACTATCGTTCTCAAAATTCCGACGAATAACGTTGTCAGAATGTAAGACCAGGTATGAGCAACTTTAGTACTACAATGATGCGACAATATAACTCGCACATGCCGCATGTCATATAGCAAGGCGTGGGATATGGCATAAACATACCTAAATATATACGGAAATTTGTGCTCGAGGTCGGCGCACGGCCAACGCCGGATTTTCGGCGTAACGAGGCCCTAAAGCCATCGCTGTAAAAGAGAGCGCTTGAGAGAAAGGCGACTTCGCGCTCGGCTTGTGAACTCCACGCGCCGCGCAAAACTTCAAAACTTGGCTGGGGTGTTCGCAGAAACGTATGCTATCCGCTGATTGTTTTTTCAGCGAGCCCTAGGGGAGGCTCAGGAACCCTTTAGGTATGTCCCGGCTTGAATATGTCTCACCATGTTTTTCCAGTTCAGCTAGAAGATGCCTTTGGGCTATGAATATAAGATAACACTCCAAGAAGAAATCAGACGTGATGATGAACATATCAACCAAATCAATGACAAGGAGGCCACCCAAGGGGTAAGTGAATGCTTTCTGTTAATTCGAATACACTTTCTCAGTTTTCGTCACAAGCTGTTTGGGTATATATAAAAGAGCTTTTAGGCTCATCTTTGCGCCACACTCCTGTCATGTACGCTAAAGGCTCAGTGTCGCGAAAAATCCGCTGTCGACACCGCGGGCATCGCTAGGCGATTAATCAGTGTGAACCACTGCCACGCAGGTTCTCCAAGATGACGCATCCAGGTGATATTTTTGCAGTAGACTGCTTGAGATCGATAGTGCCAACCCAGCAAATTGTGGCACAGATGAACGAAGACTACAAAAAAGCAGTAAGTGATTGCTTTCTGTTAATTCAAATACACTTCCTTGGTTTTTGTCACAAGCTGTTAATGTATATATCAACTCTACCAATTTTACGTAAAGTTTACGAATTCGGAGGCACCTAAGCGGGCCCTGATCCACTTACATTTTTACAGAAGTGGAGAAAAGCATTGGAAGTTAAAGTAGACTATTTAATAAACACTTTGTCACGAAAAGTACTTCGATGCGTTTCACCAGAAGTGGATTGGCAATCAAACACGGCGTTCGCGGTGCTTCCGCTCCTCCTTCAATGCCTTTCACTGCCAAGGTTACGACAGAGCGAGGCGTGCTCACAAGGCACCGCTGTCTATATGTCACCATGGCGCGCAGTTCACGTTTGAATTTGGATGTTAGTGTAGACGCCACTGCCCCCGATTTTGGTGCCTGCGACGCGCCAAACGTAAGCCAAACGCGGTTGTCATGAGCGAGCAGCACAGCGCTGAGCCAGTGGACTCGTCCGGGCACCCTGCCGTATCTGCGCTACGTAGCAGACCGCAGCTACATGCAGATGTAGTGCATATTGTGCAACGTTTGCTTTGTGCTCGACAGGGCCGTGTGAGTCCTCGCGCTCGTACGATCCAGTCAGACCATGCTGCGCGGTGCGGACCGGCTTTGTCCTCCGCCTGCGTGACTGGCGAATAGTAGCCACATGCAACAAGTACATTGTAACACGAAAGTGTTTTACGCCGGGGTACTTCCTGTAACGGATGCCACATATAATACGCATGCTCTACAAAGGTCGTCGCGCATTTTTCATTCTAAAGTAGTCCAGTCATACTTTGCAAGCACTAAAATCTTTCAGAAATAATTTTTTTCCACTTACGAGCGAAGAATGGAATCATTTAGCAGAACGTATTGTTGAATGCACATCTCGTGTTTCATTTGAAAATATGTTGAAAAAGCATCTTTTGTAATCCTTCTCCTGCTTCGGCAGAATTGCTGCCTGCAGTATTGTGTAAATAAATAAATTAACAATGGATCTAACATTGGCGCTAAGGAGTGAAATGACTGGCTTATTGCAGCACTGTGGAAACTGCACAAATTCTTAGTTGATAGGAACGCCGAGTGCCCATCGAGATGTGCTCATCCGCGCCACCTCGTCTGCGCAGCGTCTGCTTAGAGTATGATAAATGGCAATGTATGTAACAATGATATGCAACGAGCGAAGAATATGAGGTTGAAAATAGCTGCCTGTTTTGATGATAAAGTGAGAACAAAATGAAATTTATTTTACAAGCGAGGTAACCATGCGTATTTAATAGCTTTTCTAAAATGGCACCCAAAATTGTAACGCTGTCAGATATTGGTAGCGTATGATTACTTAATGATACACTTGTAGTAGTAGGCGGAATTGTTGTTTGAAGGTTATGAAACAAAACAGGTTTTTGGACTCATTCGAAGATAATTTGGTGCTTTAGTGAGCACCACCTGTCGATATTGCCAAGTTCAGCGTTACGCTGATCTTGCATTACTGTCAATCACTAGTGAGATAAATAAACGGTTGTGTTTATTAAAGTTGGCGGCTGAGCGTAATTATATTTGTTCAACTGCGTTTTTAGTAATGGTAACAACGTGTCATTATTTCGCATTATTGGCGGCTCCTACAGGACACCAAAGCGGCAACGGGGACACCAAAGCTAGAAACCGGCCTGGTCCTTGGGTTGGGGCTCGCCGAGGCCTGCACGGCCCCAACTCATGGGCCGCCCTGCTTCTAGCTTTGGTGCGTCCCACTACCCCTTGGGTGCTCTCCTGAGGCCTCCATTAGCTGGTTACATGTGCCTTCCTGGAGCAGTGCTTGTTAAAAATACAATCTTTTGTTACGACAAAAAAGCTACCCATGACTTATACAACATCAGTCAGAACCTTGCCCCTTCAGACACAGTGATCACCAAACGGGGCGCTCATGCCCAATGCCACACCGCATGGGCAGCCAGTGGCGGAGCATAAACAAACTCGACTGCACTCCGTAATGCCGTGTTGTAATCGCACCGCTGGCACGAGTTGTTTGAATGTCAGCGCTGACAGCCGTTGTTGCACCTGGGTCGCAAGCCCCAAGGGTAGCGTTGGCCTGGCGGCCTGGGGCACAACTGGAAGCATCCGAAGGTCCCGGCAAAGCATGAGTCGACTGGTAACAGAACAATTTGTTTATTCTATCATCGCAAAAGAGCGGGCGGTCAGGTCGACCGAAGTGGAGAGACGGGAGAGCACGTAACTCAACTGAAGAAATCGGAGCCTCTCTCTTGGCGTCCGGGGCAGCTGCTTTTATACACTCGCATTTGAGGGCAAGAAGGAACGCCTCGATAGACGCGCACGTGACGGCGCCGCTCGGGCACGTTGAGACGAGTAGGTGACGCATCCGCCGGGCCGGCGCCGTTCAGACCTCCTCGCTTCACATTTGGGGGAGCTCCTCTCCCCGGCTGCCGCGCTTTGACAAGCGTGGGCACCAACATGCACACACACACACACGCACACTTGAAGACACGTGGCATTGAAACATGCCTGGACGCGCTTGGCGGGGAGGCGTATCGGCGGCGCTGAACGGGCCAAAATGTCTGCCGCTTTGAACGAAGCCTCGGCGTCCGTTGCATCCGCGCCGGCTATACCGCGCGTCGTAGGCGAAACGTAACAGACCGCCCCGCCGGGGGAAGGAGATCCCGATGGTCAGGGGACTGCATCCGCTGTCCGGAGGGATGTCGCTCGATGATACTCATAACCGAAGTCGGGCGTCCTTCGGCGTTTCTTGAGCGCAGCGCACAGAGAAGGCCTCGTTCTCTCGTTCAGGTTCACACAGGACACTGCAAAGTGACTTCGAGAGAGTTGACATTTTTGTTCTCGTTCCCGGCAAGCGTTGGAACTACGCCGAAACTCAACCGCTTAGTCAGCAAGCACGAAACAACCCTCACCAAGTCCTGCCAGGCTCTTTCCCCTTTTATACCACTGCCTAGTTCCTTACAGTAGTCTAGCAGCACTCAGAACGCGTCCACAAATTGGAAAATTGCACTAGAAAGCACGTCATCACTTTGAAACACTAAACAAAAGCAATAGGTTAAAAATCCTGCCTCAGGAAGAAAAACATCAGTAACAATCAACTTTGAGGCTGATTCCTACGTTAGGGGCTTCGACTTAAGCCATCGGCGTTACCGTTGAGACTCCCCTTTTTGTAACGCACCTCAAAGGAATATTGTTGCAAAGCGAGGCTCCAGCGCAGGAGGCGGCCATTTGTAGAAGAGATGTTCTGCAGCCATTGGAGAGGGCAGTGATCCGTCTCGAAGCATGCGAAGCGGAGATCGCAGCGAGCGACCATACACTAGCTCAGCTGGCGAAAACCCCGTAGCCGCATGCGGCGCGGTCCTCAATGCAAACATCACCCAGACAGACACAGCTCCCAGTCAGTTTGTTGTTCAAACCACAATGCTCTCAACACGCGCTTCATGACGGAGTGGAGCTTCTCAACGGAATTCGACTGTGGGTGGTACACTGAGCTGTGTAACAGCTTTACCCCACACCTTTCGAGAAAAGTTGTCGTCAAAGCGCTAGTAAACACTGTGCCCTGATCTGATTGGACTTCCGCAGGAAAACCAACTCGCGCAAATATGGACAGTAGTGCATTGACTATCTCAACTGAGCTGAGTTCTTTAAGCGGCACTGCTTCAGGGAACTTTGTCGCTGGGCAGATCACAGTCAAAATGTGTCTGTACCCCGTGGCTGTTACCGGCAGAGGTCCCACTGTATCAATAACGAGCCGTCTAAAAGGCTCCCTAATGATAGGTACCAATCTCAACGGCGCCCTCGATTTTTCCCCTGGTTTGCCCACCCGCTGACAGGTGTCACATGTCCTCACGAAATGGCCTGCGTCCCGAAAACACCCTGGCCAATAGTACTCTTGCAAGAGACGGTCCTTAGTTTTCTTAACTCCTAGGTGTCCGGACCACGAACCCCCATGCAACAAGCGCAACAAATCCTGACGGTAGCACCGAGGCACGATCAGCTGATCGAACTCCACTCCCCTGCGGTCTAGATACTTCCGGTACAGGACCCCACCTCTTTCCACAAAGCGAGCATTTTTCTTGGCGATACCTTCCTTGACAATGCAGCGTATGTTTTCTAGGCTGCCATCCTTTTTTTGCTCGGCTATCAAAGCCGACCGGCTGACTTTTAGCAACCTATTAAGTCCGTCTGACGTAGGCGCGATGAGCAAATCTGCAGATAGCTCTTCTAACTTTCCCGTGTCGGGCATTTCCTCTCCAGTATCTGGTGCCTTCAACGCTACAGGCTCAATTTTATTCAGTTCGGGCGTGCTCTGAATATCAGCTTGCTGCGCCTCTGACCCTTTTTCATTGTTTGACAACGTCGGCCCCGCAACTACCGCCTTTGCAGCGAGCTCCCGAACCTTCGATCTGGTTAAGGCCTGAACGCTAGCCTCACCAAACAAAAGCCCCTTCTCGCGCAGGATGTGATCGGACCTGTTCGAAAATAGGTACGGGTACTGGGGGGGGGGGGGCAGCATAGATGACACTGCGGCCTCAGTCTCAAGCGCTCCGAAAGGTCCTTCAATAAGCACTTTTGCTACGGGCAGACACAGGCTATGAGCTTCCACGGCTTGCTTGATCCATGCGCACTCGCCCGTGAACATATCGGGTTCTACGTAAGAGGGGTGAACTACATCCATCGTAGCTGCGTAATCGCGAAGCACTCGGCACTCTTTCCCGTTCACGAGGAGGTCTCGCATGTAAGACTCGAGAAGCTTCATGTTCTCGTCAGTGCTGCATAATGACAAAAACACGACTTTTGTTTTTGTTTCCGGACACTGCGCCGAAATGTGACCCGGCTTCTGGCACGTATAACACAAGCGCGCTTGCCTCGTCTCGAACCGCTTTCTGCGTTCGGCTTCGGCTGCCGCCGTCTCCTTACGTTCGGTCGGACTGCTTTCACTCGCATCCTCACTACGCGTGTCCCCCTTTAATCTCATGGGCGTGAATTTCGGCCTCACAAACTTCGAGCCAAATTCACCCTTTTGACCGTCCTTAGCTCCGCGAGCCCGACGCGTCACAAACTCTTCGGCTAGCTCGGCGGCTTTAGCCACCGTACAAACGTCTGGCCTATCCAAGACCCAGTACCGCACGTTCTCAGGTAACCGACTATAAAACTGTTCCAGCCCGAAACACTGCAGAACTTTCTCGTGGTCACCAAAGGCTTTCTCTTCTTTGAGCCACTGCTGCATGTTTGACATAAGCCTGTAGGCAAACTCTGTATATGACTCACTTTTGCCTTTCTCATTTTCCCGAAACTTGCGACGGAACGCTTCCGCTGACAGCCTGTACTTCTTTAGCAGACTCGATTTCACTTTGTCGAAATCCTCTGCCTCCTCTCTCTTCAAGCGAGCGACTACGTCGGCCGCCTCGCCGGGTAACAAAGTGAGCAAGCGCTGTGGCCACGTTTCCCGAGAGAACCCCTGCTTCTCGCACGTTCGCTCGAAGTTAACCAGGAACAAACCAATGTCCTCTCCAAGCTTAAACGGCCGCATCAGGTCAGTCATTTTGAACAATACTCGTTCTCCTGCACCGTGTGCCTGACTTCCATTACGAGCGCGTTCCATCTCTATCTCGACACGCTTCATTTCCAAAGCGTGTTGACGGTCGCGCTCTTTTTCTTTCTCTTGTTGCTCTCGCTCTTTCTGTTCTTTAAGTTCGCGCTCCTGTTTCTCTTTCTGTTCTTTAAGTTCGCGCTCCTGTTATTTTGCCGTCTCCCTCTCCTCAATGGTCTCAAGGCATTCCGACAGCTCGTCATCCTCAGCCTCTAACTCAAGAATAGCCCTTAGCAGTTCTGGTTTTCTGAGTTTGTCTGAGACATCCAGACCCAACTCTCTTGCAAGCTCCAGCAATTTCGGCTTGCGCAACGACTTCCAATCCATGGCTACTCTGAATGCTGCTTTCTCTACTGCCTACTATTGTCTTGCCGCAAACTAACCCGGCAGCAACGACAAACACAATTACCAGCTCTGTTTCTGACACTAACAAAAGCCTGGCAAAACTCAGAAGAAGAAAGTCCCGCACTCACCAAACCTCGCAGCCAAGAATTCAGCGCAGTCGTTCCGCTGCAGGCAACCAGTCATCACACAGGGCTCGTTGCACTGCTCCCGGATGGTCGTTGTGCTGCACAGCATACAGTCAACCGCATATCTTCGCTGCTGGCCTCCGTTGTCGCGATCTCACCGCTGGCAGACAGTTGTTGTAATCGCATCGCTGGCACGAGTTGTTGGAATCTCAGCGCTGACACCCGTTGTTGCACCTGGGTCGCAAGCCCCAAGGGTAGCGTTGGCCTGGCGGCCTGGGGTACAACTGGAAGCATCCGAAGGTCCCGGCAAAGCATGAGTCGACTGGTAACAGAACAATTTGTTTATTCCAGCATCGCAAAAGAGCGGGCGGTCAGGTCGACCGAAGTGGAGAGACGAGAGAGCACGTAACTCAACTGAAGAAATCGGAGCCTCTCTCTTGGCGTCCGGGGGCAGCTGCTTTTATACTCTCGCAGTTGAGGGCAAGAAGGAACGCCTCGATAGACGCGCACGTGACGGCGCCGCTCGGGAACGTTGAGACGAGTAGGTGACGCATCCGCCGGGCCGGCGCCGTCAGACCTCCTCGCTTCACATTTGGGGGAGCACCTCTCCCCGGCTGCCGCGCTTTGACAAGCGTGGGCACCAACATGCACACACACACACACGCACACTTGAAGACACGTGGCATTGAAACATGCCTGGACGCGCTTGGCGGGGAGGCGTATCGGCGGCGCTGAGCGGGCCAAAATGTCTGCTGCTTTGAACGAAGCCCCGGCGTCCGTTGCATCCGCGCCGGCTATACCGCGCGTCGTAGGCGAAACGTAACAGCCGGCATGTCTAGGGGACAATTATACAACACGTGCCAAGAAACCTCCTTTGTAGTGCCTAGGCAGAGTCACTTATTCAAGCAGCAAAGGCCCCAAGAAATAATTTCTCTCTCGCATCCGCTCTTGCTCGCGCCTGAACAGAAACGTCGAGCGCCACAAGAAACGCCCCGCCCCGCTATACCTACTAGCAATAGTAAGAACGCCAGCGGGATTAAGTTGCCCTAGGAGTATTGACAAACACACGCTACTCTACACCTTTTCATGGTTCTTTTCATTGGTCGTGCAATGTTTGGAAGCGTCAGCTTCCGCGACCGCCAAATATAGTTCAGAAATGAAATAGCCATAACTTTTGTTATTTCATTATATGCTTTAATATGCTCACGTATGCTAGATCTTGGTAAGCTGTGCAATTACTCATGGCACCTTGTTGTAAGGCAGCAGAAAGACTGAAAGAAATATTCTTACTGCAGGTACAGGCCGAACGCATCAATGATGCCAACCTGACCTTGATAATAAATTATCTGGGACAAGCGGAGCCCTCGTTTGCCAACGAACCAGAGGCAGGACACGCCGCTCGCAGTGTGAACAGCGGTAAGAGATTCCCCGTATCTCAATATCTGTGATTCCATAGAATAGATCATGAATGCTCCAGAGCCCTTGCATACATAATTTACTACTGCTGAGGCTCTAATTATTCCACATGCTTGAAACTTCGTCTATTCCTGGTCCATAACTTGCCCCTAATTTTAATCAACTGTAAGCAAGGCTTCATGTTAAGTCCACCGAAGATACAGGGCAGACATTATACAAAACTTCTTAACATCCAAACAAATCAGCACCCAACAATTATTGGGAACGCTTCTAATTTCACCATAAATGTTAACGGTGCCACGGCTTGCACTTAATATTCATTGCATTTGCATTGCCATAGAACTCGCTAGCGACACTAGGAACTAAGTTGATGACGGCCGTGCGATAGACACTTTCGAAGACTTTCTCTTTTTTTATTCTTAGTCGTACTTGCGCGCTGTTACTAACTGCAATTTTTTAGACTTGTACAAAGGACCATTCTATCATTCTTTAAGGCCGTGCTGCTTGCTCATTCACCCTTGAGGCCGAGCATGGGCTGTAATTATTGTTGTACGTAATTATTATAATATCGCAGGCAGATCCTCATTTACTTCACGCAGTAACAGTAGGAAGACGCGCAAAACACCCTTCATGATTGATGTCAGCTATTGGGTCTGTGTTTTCTCAGCAAGCCCAAGAGGGGGTTCATGGACCCTTTAACGGAGTCTCATTACACCGAAAAAGAATGTCCTTACTGTTGATCCATTTCCTTCTAGGATAAGTTGTTGGCAACCCTAATGATAAAAACATGATAAAAAACTACGTACAGCGTGAAGGACAACGACTGTGAGACCACATACACTGCGCTGTGTATGTCGTCTCTTGCAGTCCTTGTCTCTCGCGCTGTACGTCGTTTTTTATCGTGAATTGCCAACTACCCCAAGCAACCACCCTATAATAAACACACGAATAAAAAAAAATCTCTTTCCAGACCTGGAAAATATGCGCGCCAGGTTCCACCTTCAGAACCTGTACCAGCGGTGTTGGCTTGGCCACCAACACGCAACAGGCACCCGTGTGACGGTTGTCGCCACCGGCATAACAGAGGACCTCTCCCGACGTGTTGCGTCATTTGTGATTGGACATCTGTGAGCCGGTCCAAGCAGGAGAGGGGTGAAAGGCATTGAAGCAGGAGCGGAGGCACCGCGAACGCCGCGTTTGATTGCAAATAAATACACTTCTGGTGAAGCGCATCGAAGTACTTTTCGTCAAAAGGTGTTTATTAAATAGCCTATTTTAACTTCGAATGCTTTTCTCCACTTCGATAAACATTAAGTGGGTCAGGGCCCGCTTAGGTGCCTCGGAATTCGTAAACGTTACGTAAAATTGGTAGAGTTGACATATACACTAACAGCTTGTGACAAAAACCAAAGGAAGTGTATTTGAATTAACAGAAAGCAAACACTTAACCCTTTTTTTGAGGACCTGGCATTCGCCTCGGTCACTTTTGAGTCCGTTATGGCCAAGTGGCCGCTCGCGGCACCTTGAAAACTGTAGCCGATCGTCATGGCTTGCTGAAAAACATGGTGAGACATATTCAAGCCGGAACATACCTAAATAGCAATGAAGTATGCCTGGTCTTAATGAAATGGGCAAGGCGAGACGCTGTATAAGCTATATTCACAATCTGGGCATGAACGCAATACGGTTGAAATCAACAGTGGCATACGAACAACACTTATGGCATGAAAGTCGTACCAGTGAGTAGGGATTACTGCTCTCAATACAATGGTAGAACAAAATGCTTGCTTATAGAACACGTAAGGCACGCAGTAAGTGCACGCAGAAAAAGGAACCTGCGCAGTGAGCAGCATGAGCGGGAACCACCACGATAACCACCCAGACGAAAATTGGAGGTCCTTGTGCGTTTTTCCTACGTGTTTTGTTTATTGAGCGACACTGACTATCGGCAAATTACTCGAGACAGGTGAAAAGCTTTGAAGATCTTACAGGTATTTCACCTGGCGGGAAAACGTTGGCTGGCAGAGAAGAAAATGAATGGCAGAGTACGCCTTTCTGATTTTCAAGCCTGAACCGCAGCGCAGGTACGTCTGTACGGCGTCACTGATTTCGAAGCAGTTTCGCACGTTTAACATTTTCTGCAGAGAAAGCGCTGAAAACCTTCAATTTTCAGCCACGTGGTGCTTTAAAAGTGGAAGCTTTATCAATCGGTAAATTAATAAGCGGTTCCTAACTGACGCTGTCGATACCTATGACGTCACTGACAGTGACGTCATAGGTATCATGGGCCCGGTGTGGCATCGCATAGGTATCGTGGGCCCACGTGCGTAATCGAACCAACAACCAGCTCCGTGGCTCAGCAGCAGAATGCCACGGTGACTGAGCCCCCAGAGGCGGCCGGGTGAAAGCGGGATAAACGAGGCCGCGCGTAGACGCCGACAGCGGTCGCGTGACGCGACGTGTGGCGGGTGCACGTGGTACACTTTTGCCGCCGAGGTTCTGTGTCGCCGAAGGGCAACTCGAGCTGCCGGGCGACTTTAAAACGACAGGCCGCGCCCGCCCCTCCAGCCGCCACGCTACTCCCGTTGCATGCAGCGGGTATCCTGTGTCGGAGCGCCTCCCGTGTGCAGGCGTCCCCCGCCAGCAGTGTTAAGACGCAACAGGGGGCTGAAAAAAGAAACGGTTCGGGACAGGAAAGACGCTGGTCACGCTGTTGTTACACTGTTCTTTCAGTTAAACCGAATCACAAAGTCGCAATTGGCTGCGTAGCATTTCGTTACCGAAGCGCAGCTCGTCTCTTCTCTGACCGATGAGCAAAGTGTGAGCTCGACGAGCATTTCTCTCCCTCCCCCTCTCTCTCACTCTCTTTTCAAAATCAATATGCATCTTAACTTTGTCACCACAAATTCAATTAGGCAGAAACTTTCTTTCGTTATTTGTGTGAAATGAGAAAACTTTGGCATCTATTTCGCTTCCGGTCTCGACCAACAACGATCGAAGTATCATAATTCGTGAATCAAGCATCTGTTTTCATCTAAAGAGCGACACCGTATCATACGCTAGCTTGTAGTGCTAAACAGTCTCATTGTGTGCTGCCCACAAATATTTGTTTATTATTATTTATAATGCTCACCACCTATCATTCTCCTTCTGCTATTTTTTTAGCAAACTAATGTCTGCGGATTTTATCTATCTGAACTATCCATGGTCGAGCGTCGCATCTAAATCGCGGTGGCTAACGTTCCAAGATAATGCGGCATATTATGCGGGAAGCCATAGCGGGCAATTTTTATCACCCATTGCTAGAGTTCACCTAAATCTAAGTACGCGAGCGTTTTTTTTTTTTTCGGTTCATTTAAATGCTGCCCAAGATCCCCGGCCTTTGAGCCACTGGGTTTAAGGGCTAATTCAGAACGGCGAATGACAGTGGTCGCGCGACCAAGTTGGTCGCAAACGCTCGCTTTTCTCGAAAAGCGACCATTTTGGGCCAGTCGCTTTCTGCGCGATTTTACAGTCGCGCGCCTGTGGTCGCAAAACTAGTCAGCGGTGCACCGGAAGTGATCTTTCATGCGTCTATATCCGGCCGCCTCCCGAGTCACGGCAAATTCCGCGTAGATTCCGAGAGTTCTCACCGAGAACGGTAATCTCCGGGATTGCGACTTGCGGGTCGCGCTCAGCCGGTCTTGCCGGTGTGAACGTCAGTCGCCTTCGGTCGCTTTTCGATCGCGAGTCGCAAATGGTCGCGCGACCTCCTCGAGTCGCCAGTGTGAACGAGCCCTAACGCGGCACTCGCTCGTCGTTCGTGCAGATGACACGTTTTTCTTTATTTTTCCGTCATGCTATATTTAATTAATGAATCTTCAACCGCACACTACATCCTTGACGTTCATTCGGCTTTCAATGCAAGATTACTCATCCTTGTATTTCCTACCAAAGCGTTGCCGTATTCGATCCGCTGATTTCGTGTCTTTTTATTTACATTTCCAGTAAAACAAAAATTTATTTCGGAACTGATGCGAATACTCTCATTACTGAAACACTAGTACGGCAACCGTACGAAATAACTGAATTGCAAATTCACATCTTAGTATGGTGGTTAGAAACGTGCGAGCAGTACCCCCGTCATGCAGTTTCATTAAAGAGAGGCTGACGCGACCAGTGCTCCCAATATAAGCGCGCAAATGGATTTAATACTGAGAACAAAAGTCCGCTCCACGAGGACGCATCGAGCCATCGCACGAGCGTGGGAAACGTAGATCGGTGGTATTGGCAGCTGACGCAGAAAACGAATGGGACCGCAGGGAGAAGTGGCGACGCGCCGCTGTTCGGTCGTCTTCGATTATAGCCTTACAGGCAAAGCACCCTTTACGCGAGAATTGTGAGACAAAGAGCGCCTTGATGCCAGCAATGTCGTCGCCGTCGGGGCATCCTACCATTCATGTCATTTTTTCTCCTCGTGTCGACTTTAGTCGCCAGTATAAGTTACGTGTATACATCCCGCTGCACATTTTGGCGATTACTTAATGTAACTAACGAGCAACGGCACTTTTTTATCGAGTACTTGCGTTGAGCGCTGGTAGCCTTCAACTCCGCGATATAAATTAAATTTAAAACTTCACTATAGCATCTCCAGGTTTGACTTATAATGAACGTATGAGGATTAGAGAACAATTCCTTATATTTTGCTACGTTTGTTGACACGAAAGGTAAGCACGTTGCCGTAAATATAGTTAATCTATTTGTACTTAACTGTGATTGGTTCTCGTCGGCCTTCGTTGAAGTTGTGCAGTGCTCTCAACAGTCAGGTTTGCATTGGCGCCACCGTGGCTGCCACCTTAGGGTAGCTAGCACGTCGATAAGTTGCGTATAAAGAAACGTGACAGCACGGCAGGCACGTCTTGCCACCGGGCAACAAATCGATAACAGCGATAATCCGGTGCAAAATGGTGACCGTCAAAAAATAAAATTAGGTGTGCGTGATGATACGGTGCTCTGGCGTGATCGTGGCCGCCATGTTTGGGTGCTAGCAGGGAAAGAAGCTGCGTCGTCGACGCCACGTGCAAACAATCTGTAATGTAGCGGTTCCTTTCGCTCGATTATTTTCTCGTTTTTAATAAGACTATGCCCCGTATTTTACAACGTTCCTCCACTCAGCCCTCCACCTTGACTCAACGGTGATTTATTGACATCGCCTTCGTAACGGGGCGGCGACAGATAGTCGCCTAGGCTGCTTGTGCTAACCAGATATTACATACAAGCTTAATCAGTATAGCCAGTTTGACTAGATTTTCTTAATATTTTTTCTCTTGCTTAAACTTTCAATGGCTACCTTGTACAGCTACGTATGCCTGTAACGGAACTGAGGAAGTCGTTCACAGCGCTACCCCTGAACAGAAGTGGTCACTGCTCTTCATTGATGCTCCACAACAGTTGTCGAGAAACGTGGTGCATTTATCAGTCGATGGGCGGCACTGTGTTCAACTTGGCTAGTAAGAGGCGATAGGAAGATTGGAGGAAGTAGGGAAACGACAGGAAAACGGAGACGTACAAAAACAAAGTTCTCAATAGGGGGTCGGAAAATTTGGTTATGGGAATTCATCGTGGTTTTCGTTTCTCTTCTTTTCTTTTCCTTTTTAACCTATATAAGGCACTAGGCAGTATAATAGCAAGAGCTTGGTGGCGCAACCCACCGCCCAGTTCCAATGGGGACGCTCGTAACATCCATCCATGCATCGGAGTGAGGGCCAGCTTCGAGTCGAGGATCGGTTGAGAACACGGCGGAATGTCTTTCTTTAACAAGTTACAACCCCTCCCCCCCCCCCCTTCTCGTATCGGGTATGTGTTTCTAGCCGTTTTCGTGGGCTGACCACGAACATAGTGCAGTCTAAAAATGTGCACCGATCGCGAAGAAAGCGCAGACCAAATACTTAAGCAGTCCGACGCCCCTCCTACTCCCTTCACGCGAGGGATGACGCGCTAGAGCGCCGTGTGATCGCGCCCCATTCTCATCCAAACTCGCTGAAAAAGACATTGTCATTGATCAGCTTCGACTAGAGATTGAATTGCCTTCCAACTTTTTATAATCAGCCACCGTTTTCGACGGGCCGATCCCGCTGATAAGGTGGGTGGATCCACCGCTCGGACTGATGAAACGAGATAAGGAATATAATCGTTCCGTTATCTAGCCCATGCACATACAACGCCACCTAGACAGCACAACGTTGGTGAACTCCGATGTGTGACGTCGTGCTACCTTGCCCGACTGCGATGGAATCTAATGGGGACGTTCCCGAGTAAGCCGCGGTGATTTTGACGTCAATGCTTTCGTCACGCCGGGCTTGGCAATGGAAATTTCGGTCGAAGTAACGTGACTCATAAATCAGAGTGCACAAGCCTGTTGCCTAAGAGGCGCTGCCGCACCTCAACCGAGAGCCAGTATTCTGTGACGTTCCACGTCATTTTTATCATCCGTCCTTCCCGATGGCTGATCCCAACAATAACGGCGCCGCCACTTCTGTTTGTGCCAATGGCAAAAACGATGAGAAATGAACTGGATCATTAACAAATGCGACACCCAGAGAGTACGCCAGTGCTCACACTGAAAAGTTCACAGCAGAACAACAACAACAAAAACACATCGGACGTTCAAACAGCGTTATTGTAGCGTCTCACTCAGGATTTTCAGAAACGGCGATGCCAAGATTGGTGGATGTCATAAGTCTTGAGTACACAGGACACGGGAAAAAAAATACTGTAGTTTTTGGTTATGGGCATGCGCACGGCAGCCAACGCTGTTTCGCGATGTGCACTAATGGCATATTCGACTGGGCGCCTCCATCCTCCGAATAAGAGTCGGGCAGATCCGGCGTTCCTCGAACTCAAATGCAGGGGACAGGCATGCAAGCCCAACGTGCAACCAGCTCTCGGCGGAGGAAATGGCAGACGCGAAACTACGTTACTGTAGCGACCGTCTGATTTGGCGTGTATATTTTCATAGCCAAACCTGCCAGCGGCGCTGCCCGCGAAAAAACGGCGGACGCAGGACGCCACCAGGCATGCGGTTATACGGTGAACCGTCGCCAACAGCGGCGACGCTGCGTTATTCCACAGAGTGTTACGCTGATGTGGCGGGAAACACTGTCAATCTCGACGGCTGCTCCCACGACAGGGCTCGGAGTGCCTGAGAGCGCTCGACGCGTTAGGAGCGCCATATATGGAACAGAAACAGCCGGACGTAAGGCGCGCATGCTCTTTCGATGACAACGCTGCTCTCGAGAGCAGCCCAGAGAGCAGCGCTCCGAAAGAACCAGCCGAAGGTGCCATCAAAAAAAAAAAGTCGCGCACTTCGGGGGGGCCTTTCTACCACCGATGATTGTCGTCTTTAGTCTTGGTTCTATGCAGCGACAGTCCCAGCGCGGTAGTGCGCGTGGATGTTGCGCGTGTCGCGAGCCAGAAGCTGCAGCACCTGATCGAGGACCTTGCTCAGGCGTTGTGGTCGGACCCTGTGTTCGTGGCGCTCCTGCTTTCTACCAGGCCCTGTTTGTGCAACGGTCGCCAGCGGCAAGGGCAAGTGTGAGTGCGTCAATGGGACTGTCGCTGCATAGAACCAGGCGCGTTTATAGGGCATTTTTCCGCTGCGTGCTAGCGTGCGCTGGCATGGCTCAGTGGTAGAGTAGCTGACTGGGAATATTTTTTTCTCATTCCCGGCGATAGCTGCTACAGACACCGAACACCAGCAGAGGAGACGGTTCTGGTTCAAGGTTCAAGGTTCTGGCTCAAGCCTCTGGTTCAAGGTTCTCAAGGTTCGTTCTGGCTCAAGCTCCCACAAAACGTGTTGTTTTGTGGGAGCTTGGTGGCTTTCCTTTTTTTTTCTTTTTGCTGGAGGAGGAAAGGGTTGGCGCTGTTCATTCGAAAAAGACCAAGGTCAATGAGCAAGCACATATGAAACGGTAAAAGAAAGTCTCGTCTGCTTTGAATAACTTTTATGTGTCAGCACTATAGAAACAACGGTTTAAGGGTAGTGTTTAATACTTTAGGCAAAGTGCGATTTACGTACAGAAGGATCCAGAGTACAATTGCCGACATTTGCAGCAGATAACTTGTAGTTTGTAGCTTTGACTGCTTTCGACACACCTGTGCATAGCACTGACATTGCTTTCGCAGCCAGTTTGAGCGGTTATTTCGCGCTTACGGTTTTCAGTGAACAAAAAAAAAATTATACTCTATGCTTTGGATAAGACTAAATACATAATATTCCGCTCACGATGCACAAAACTTGACACAACAGGCACGCAAATTCATCTTGAGGGTAGTGTTGTATAGAACAACTAGGTATTATAAGATGATTAGGTATGTTATTGAATTGCAACTTGAACTGGAGACCACATATTTCCAGTATATGCTCTAAATTATGTCAGCCTCTCGGTGGCACGCCGCACGTTCGACGAACCCGGTGGCACCAAGAGGCTTTCCCAACATTTGGAGCTTTGAGCGTGTTATCATTTTTTCGAATCCCTTATTTTTCCATTTTACATATCCTTCTCAGAAGCGATGGCATTATAAAGGACATAATCATTTTTGAGGTCGATGCTTACCATCGACTGGTACACTTGTTAATCGCGCGAAAACCCTCTGTTTTATTTAAATACCACGGTTATATGTTGAATGCGGCATCTCCGTGTATACGTGGAGAGAGTGGTAACATTTTCCTCGCGTTTCCTGACGTAGAAACCAATTTTCTCTGCCTAAACACAACGCTGGTGCAACGTCGTGTGATAGGTTGTCATATTAGTGTTGCATCCTGAACATTTATGTCGACTAGCGGTACCTGAAGCGCCATTCACGGATGCTATTCGTCATCCGTGACGAGCGAACGGTTTACATCAAAATAGTGTCAACTTTCACGGAATATGACGGTGAGAGCCTCTGAGTTGAGCCAGCATCCGACCTTATGTTCATTCTGGATGAATATCTTACGTGATCCCTTCCTAGTTAATTCCCCAAAAAAGATACAAGAAAAAAAATTGATTGAAGCCAATTTATATTATAATGCGCAAATGGGTTTTATGAGAACACGCGAGTCGTTGGACATGCGCGATAGACGTCTCGGCTCGCCCCAATGTCTGTGGCTGGGAAAGATGTTGCAAACGTAGCGGTAGAATACTCAAATCTGACAAAGAAAAGAAAGATAGAGAGGCAAGAGAGACAGTGTCGGTACTTCAAGCCAGTTGTTTCCACGTGTGCATGGCAGCTCGTGTTTGTGTGCTTTGTGGGGTCTCTCACACCAGTGCTCTTGGGACAAAGGAACGACAACACAGTAGTGCAAACAATCACAAGGGCATTTATTGCACCTTTCATAGATCAGTGCCTGCTAGCCGAGTTGCTATCCACAAAACATGCCGATGGGCGCGCGACAAATCGAGAAGTCTGACTCACCGCGACCGTTAGCGAGCGAATATGTTCGCCCCATGCTGGATCCCAACGCCTGGTCCTTCGCGTGTATGGTCACGCGAATCGTGGCGCGTTCGAAGGCGGCCACGCGAGGCGGTCTCGCAGAAGCATGGGTCGCCGCGCGCCGACCCGCCGGGGAAGAGGGTCGCTGCACGTGCGGCGCGACCGTCCCGCTTGCTGTCTCGAACCCAACAGCCCGAGCGCCTTGTCTCCCGACGCCCGAGTAACCCCGCAGCGGCGCGACGCTCGCGCCATCTCTCGCACCGCGCTTGTACCACCCGACCACCGCGGGCGCCAGGCCACGCCGCGGGCGAAGCCGCCCTGCAGGAGACGAGCCATGCGGGAAAACTAGATCTCAGGGGAGGCGTGAGAGTCACGCATCCCCACATCCCCCCAACCTTAAATCACTACATATTCCGGCGAGACATGTGACACGGTCTAACATCAAACTGTGCTTCGCAAACAAGGTAGAACATTAAACAGTGGTCGCGCCGAAGAAATGTCCGCACGCTGTCCATAACATGCGAGCCGACATTGTCCTTGGGTGCACCGCTGGCGTCCGCCGGTCACAGCGGCAGCTTTGCCGACTCGGCGGCACGATTCCAGGCCAGGACTCCGGAAACGACGACGCAGTAGTCGGAACGAGCAAGCGTAGTTCGCGCCGGCGCGCCCTGCTGGGAAGAGCCGCCGTAGCTGTCGGTGACCACCGGCTCTTTTGTCCGCCGCCGAGGGTTGTGAACTGGATGCAGGAGGCCGCCGAAGTCGCTGCGCCGAACTGGCCACAGCATCACCATCGCCCGGGGTGGCTCGATCGTAGTCCGGGGCAGCAACTCAGACGATGTGCAGGTGACGGCAAACCAAGGGTGACTCCAATCACGCTGCGTAAACTCAACACACTCGGCAAACACTAATGTAGTGCAAGGGAGAGGAATTCTGCATGCGCATCGCCCACGTGGTACGATGTTCAACTCGGCTAGCAAAAGATCGGGCAGCTACTCAGATACTAAGTTCACGTGAACGAAGCTCGCTTTCTTGAGTCGAACGAGTAATTTCAATTCGTGCGTGGCTAACTAGAATGAGGGAAGCAACTTGCAACACCTCAACGCCACGGTCCACCAGGTTGTGTCCCTTCACGTGCGACAGGCAGCTTCGTAAAGCCTTAGGCCTAAAGCGTCGCTACCCTGACAACAACTGGCATCCAAAAACAATGCTCAAAATGAGCGCAAAACAGGCAGCCGCGAGGAGACGTCAGCTCTGTGAGGTGGTCCTACTCCGCTCGGTGCACAAAGCATCCGAGTTGACGGCGCCCACCGTCCCAGACGGTGTCGGAGCGCCCGGTGCCAGGCCGCAATACCAGTCAGCCCGTAGTGGCACCCGTGGCCCGCGGCCACCCGGCTCCCAGAGCCGCGACTTCATCAGAGTCAAAGAGATAGGAGAAGCTATTTACATGAGAAATTCGGACCACCCACGAGGCTTCCGTACTCACTCGCTTCAGGCTTGCCACTGCTCCGCGGGCGCTGAGCCTCGCTCTGCCAGGATGCAGACCACGTGGCTCTCGTACCGACGAATGCCATTAAAAAAAACACTTGCGAAAAGGCTTAGCATGTTGACATGTTCAAACACACTACAGCCACCATCACCTCGCTCAAGAAAGCACGCCGCCGACGCTAGCGATCAAAATTCACGCTAGGCCTACGCTTCGGTTCAAACAAAGGTCTCGAACGAAGCAAACTGTTAAATCTATCGTCCGATGTCCCAAGAGGCCCCACGTTGGGCGCCAGATGTGGGGTATCTCACACCCGTGCTCTTGGGACAAAGGAACGACAAGTAGTGCAAACAATCACAAGGGCATTTATTGCACCTTTCATAGATCAGTGCCTGCTAGCCGAGTTGCTATCCACAAAACATGCCGATGGGCGCGCGACAAATCGAGAAGTCTGACTCACCGCGACCGGAAGCGAGCGAATATGTTCGCCCCATGCTGGATCCCAACGCCTGGTCCTTCGCGTGTATGGTCACGCGAATCGTGGCGCGTTCGAAGGCGGCCACGCGAGGCGGTCTCGCAGAAGCATGGGTCGCCGCGCGCCGACCCGCCGGGGAAGAGGGTCGCTGCACGTGCGGCACGACCGTCCCGCTTGCTGTCTCGAACCCAACAGCCCGAGCGCCTTGTCTCCCGACGCCCGAGTAACCCCGCAGCGGCGCGACGCTCGCGCCATCTCTCGCACCGCGCTTGTACCACCCGACCACCGCGGGCGCCAGGCCACGCGGCGGGCGAAGCCGCCCTGCAGGATACGAGCCATGCGGGAAAACTAGATCTCAGGGGAGGCGTGAGAGTCACGCATCCCCACAGCTTACAGGAAGTGTCTCGAAGCTGTGCGACTGGCGTACGCTGCTAGCGCGTGTGGGTCGTCTGGCTGGCCAGTGTTTCCGAATCAAGCGTCCTTCCTTTCTTTAGATCACTATCTGTGTATCTCTCTGCCCGGGCCGATCACGACGTTTGGCTGCGCGCATCATTTCCCCCTCCGAGACACCGAGTTCTTTGGTTCGTTCCGCTTGCTCAGGCGCACGTTTCGCTGCTGCGCCGAACGTTGCGTTGCTCGAGGCTCACCGCGTCCGATGCGGGGCGCCTCGTAAGTGATCGCTGCACGTAGCCCATTGTCTTACACCCCTTGGCGGGTCGACGGGAACGCTGTCGCGTTCCACTCTTGAAGGCGAAGCTTAATATAGCGTCCTCCAATTTTTCTTCTCTGCCAGCCAACCTTTTCCCGCCAGGTGAAATACCTGTAAGGTCTTCAAAGCTTTTCATCTGTCTCGAGTAATTTGCCGATAGTCAATGTCGCTCAATAAACAAAACACGTAGGAAAAACACACAAAGACCTCCCATTTTCGTCTGGCTGGTTATCGTGGTGGTTCCCGCACATGGTGTTCACTGCGCATGTTCCTTTTTCTGCGTGCACTTCCTGCGTGCCGTACGTGTTCTACAAGCAAGCATTTTGTTCTACCATTATATTGAGAGAAGTAATCCTGCCTCACTGGTACGACTTTCACGCCATAAGTGTTGTTCGTATGCCACTGTTAATTTCAACCGCATTGCGTTTATGCCCAGATTGCGAATATTACTTGTACAGCGTCTCGTCTTGCCCATTTCATTAAGATCAGGCATACTTCATTGCTATTTAGGTATGTCCCGGCTTGAATATGTCTCACCATGTTTTTCAGCATGACTCTGGGCTTAGAGTTTCGGGTCTGTGAACACCGGTCATTGACTGTAAGTCAAGACAAGGTCGACGACCTGAACAATGCTCTGAGCGGCAAGTCAGTAAGTGATTGCTTTCTGTTAATTCAAATACACTTCCTTGGTTTTTGTCACAAGCTGTTAGTGTATATGTCAACTCTACCAATTTTGCGTAACGTTTACGAATTCGGAGGCACCTAAGCGGGCCCTGATCCACTTACATGTTTATCGAAGTGGAGGAAAGCATTCGAACTTAAAATAAGCTGTTTAATAAACACTTTTTGACGAAAAGTACTTCGATGCGTTTCACCAGAAGTGGATTTATTGGCAATCAAACGCGGCGTTCGCGGTGCTTCCGCTCCTCCTTCAATGCCTTTCACTGCCAAGGTTACGACAGAGCGGGGCGTGCTCACAAGGCACCGCCTTCTGTATGTCACCGTGGCGCGCAGTTCACATGCGATTTTGGATGTTATTGTAGACGCCACTGCCCCCGATTTTGGCAGCTCCGACGCGCCAAACGTAAGCCAAACGGTCTTGTCATGAGCGAGCAGCACAGCGCTGAGCAGCACAGCGCTGAGCAGCACAGCGCTGAGCCAGTGGACTTGTCGGGGCACCCTGCCGTATCTGCGCTACGTAGCAGACCGCAGCTACATGCAGATGTAGTGCATATTGCGCAGCGTTTGCTTTGTGCCCGACAGGGCCGTGTGCGTCCTCGCGCTCATACGATCCAGTCTGACCATGCTGCGTGGTGCGGACCGGCTTTGTCCTCCGCCTGCATGACTGGCGAATAGTAGCCACATACAAGTGCATTGTAACACCGAAGTGTTTTATGCCGGGGTACTTCCTGTAACGGATGCCACATATATTGCCCATGGTCTACAAAGGTAGTCGCGTATTTTTCATTCTAAAGTAGTCCAGTCATACTTTGCAAGCACTAAAATCTTTCAGAAATCAGTTTTTCCACTTAAGAGTGAAGAATGGAATCATTTACCAGAAGGTATTTTTTAATGCATATCTCATGTTTCATATGAAAATATATTGAAAAACCATCTTTTGTAATCCCTCTCCTGCTTGGGCAGCATTGCTGCCTGCAGTATTGTGTAAATAAATAAATTAACAATGGATCTAACGTTGGCGCTAAGGTGTAAAATGACTGGCTTGTTGCAGCACTGTGGAAGCTGCATAAATTCTTAGTTGATAGGAACGCCGAGTGCCCATCGAGATGTGCTCATCCGCGCCACCACGTCTGCGCAGCGTCTGCTTAGAGTATATGTATGTAACAATGATATGCAACGAGCGAAGAATATGAGGTTGAAAATAGCTGCGTGTTTTGATGATAAAGTGAGTACAAAATGAAGTTTATTTTCCAAGCGAGGTAACCATGCGTATTTAATAGCTTTTCTAAAATGGCACCCAAAATTGTAATGCTGTCAGATATTGGTAGCATATGATTACTTAATGATACACTTGTACTAGTAGGCGGAATTGTTGTTTGAAGGTTATGAAACAAAACAGGTTTTCGATGGACTCATTCGAAGATAATTTGGTGCTTTAGTGAGCACCACCTGTCGATATTGCCAAGTTCAGCGTTACGCTGATCTTGCATTACTGTCAATCACTAGTGAGATGAATAAACGGTTTTGTTTATTAAAGTTGGCGGCTGGGCGTAATTATATTTGTTCAACTGCGTTTTTAGTAATGGTAACAACGTGTCATTATTTCGCATTATTGGCGGCTCCTCCAGGACACCAAAGCGGCAACGGGGACACCAAAGCTAGAAACCGGACTGGTCCTTGGGTTGGGGCTCGCCGAGGCCTGCACGGCCCCAACTCATGGGCCGCCCTGCTTCTAGCTTTGGTGCGTCCCACTACCCCTTGGGTGCTCTCCTGAGGCCTCCATTAGCTGGTTACATGTGCCTTCCTGGAGCAGTGCTTGTTAAAAATACAATCTTTTGTTACGACAAAAAAAGCTACCCATGACTTATGCAACATCAGTCAGAACCTTGCCCCTTCAGACACAGTGATCACCAAACGGGGCGCTCATGCCCAATGCCACACCGCATGGGCAGCCAGTGGCGGAGTGTAAGGTCGCTCTGATTGTTCGGGTTCTTAAGTATCACGAATCGGCCACGTGCTTTGTGCATAGAGAGGGGGTTCACTTGCCCCCGTGACAGCCGGGCGACAGTTGCTGTGTTATGTGGGGTCACAGGCACCGCGCGGTGTTGGGTGACGCGTCGCGGCAGGTGCCAGGTGGGCGAGTGCCGATTCCGGGAAGTCGGCATTGTGCGCACGGTGTTGGCAGTCCGCCGAGGGTCACACGAGTCCACACAGACCAGCCTTGAAAGGGACCGCTGTACAAGGTATTGTGGGTGTGGCTCCCGAGTGCCTGACTAATTGGAGGCGCCGCCGAAGTTAAGAAGGGCTTAGCAACTCTGACCCCGTTCCGCATGCAGTGAGCATGGACCTAATCTTCTACGCGTCCGGAACGCAATGGCCAGCCTTGTTGTTGGGTGCGACTGCCTGTGTGGTGTCGAAGGCCAGCTTACAGTGCACGCTGTAGGAATGCGGTGCACACGTAAAAAGTGCATTCGGACGACGGCGTCTTGGAAACACGCACTCGGAGAACTTTGTCTTGTAGACAATAAGTTTGAAGGACAAGGAGGGCCATCAGTCTCCCACGCGGACAAACTTTGAGTACGGCCGCACTACTTGGTATCGATGCCCCTGCTTCCGAGACAGTTGCGGCCCAGAGACGCCGTTGGGATTTGAAACGGTCTAGCGATAACTTGTTCGGGCCTGGCGTGTTTTGCTGAGCCCGTCATTAACTACGGAGAAATGAGAGGGCAACGGAGTTTTGGCGAAGAAGGAAAAGAGCTTTGTTTTCCAATATGTTTATTTTTAAGAGTAAGCCCATCCCTGTGGGTTGTGGCTTAACAAACGGTTGACTCTGATTGGCAACTGAACCTGTGGGACGTGCCAACGGCCCTACCGCCTTTTTTTTTCTTTGTATATTTGGGCTATAAAAATCGGGACGACATGCTGTCCCTCAGACTTGGCTGAAATCAGGATTGCTGATAGATCAGTGAGCCTCCGTACTATGTACGTTAAAACGAGTCTGGGCTCTAACAGTCATTGAGACAGTCGAAGAGTGAGACTTTGTTTCTCAATTGTTCAAGTTTGATATGTATTTGTTTTACCTGCCATGTATATAGAAAAGTTTACCTATAAATATTTCTTGTACATCTGATCTCATCGCTTCCTGCCTGCGTTTGATCAACAACTGCCGATCATCGTCCTAGAAGCTTCAAGTTCCAGCGGTGAAGCGAGGACAGAGAACGAACGAAACTTTACTGGCGCAGCACGACAGGATCGGCAAGCCCCACAACGAGCAACGAGCAGCGAGCCAGGCGCAAGGCATCAGAGGGCCACCAGCCAATTCCGCAAGGGTTGCACTTCATCTGGACGAGGACGTCAGGCGGCGCCCCCAGCAGCAACGGGTGAGCGGGATTCCTTGCGTTTTGTCTAGGTTGGCATGGCTGTTGTTCAGTGAGGTTAATGGTGTTCACGCGCAGAACAGCAAATGCGATTGAGGCTAACATAAACATTGATACTGCATCTGAACAAACAGAGGGTCAGAGACGGCAGGAGCTGCAACGCGTCGGAGAGACCGAGTCTGAGACGTCGGATACTGAAATGGATAGTGAGGCGCAAGGCGCTGCGCAGGCTCCGAGCACGACGGATCCAGAAGCCATGGCGGATAGACGCCTGGAGCTGGAGCTGGAAAGGGTGCGTTTACAGCTAGAGTGCGAGCGCATTGCTCTACGGAGAGTGGAGCTCGAGCAGTCGAGCAGGCCGCCTTCGGTGTCGGAAGGAAGCGATCGGCGCGGTGCCATCACGGATGGAATAGCACAATGTGCTAAAGTGCTTAAGGCATACCGGTTGCCGTGTGACGCTGACGTTCCGATATGGTTTGATGAGGTCGAAAAGTTGTTTGCATCTTTTCAAGTACCAGCACATAGCCGTGTACATTTGATCATGCCTGCGCTGGCCGAGCGGGTTCGTTATCTGTTGCGTGGCCTCAATGACGAGGAATGTACAGATTATGAGACTGTAAAGAAGGCGGTATTAGATGAACTTAAGCTCACGCCAGCTAAATACTTGGAGATGTTTGAAAAGGCATCTAAACGAAAGGAGGAAACTTGGGCTCAGTTCGCGTCCCGCGCGAGAACTTATTTGGCGTATTACCTTCAATCTCGAAATGCAAACACCAAAGAAGCTATGACGGAGCTTATGGTCGCTGACCGTATGAAAGCCAGTCTAAGCTCAGAAGCCCTTGAATATGTTCTTTTGCGGGAGGGCGAAGATTGGTTTAAGCCAGTGGAGGTGGCGAATGTGCTCGAGACTTTCGAGCAAGCTAAAGGGAAAGGACGAGCAACTAAGCCAGCCGCAACAGCCTCACTGCTGCAGCACGCAAAACTAGCTAGCCCGCAGAGGACAAATTTGAAATGCCACGTGTGTCATGTACAGGGTCACCTAGCCAGAGACTGCCCAAAAGCGTCAGATAAAGAACCGCAGGGGAAGGCGCCGACTGTGCAAAAACAAAGGGTACAGAAGGTTGCTGTTGTAAGTGAAGAACCTCCACCAGAGCAAGAAAGGGTGCTAAGTACAAGTCTTAGCTCAAAATGCTAGTTCAGGGAGGTCAAAGCTGGACCTCATCCCTATCGTGTGCGGGGATGTAGCAACAGAAGCTGTGTTGGACACAGGTAGTGAGATAACGGTGGTCCGTAAAAGTATGTTGCCCGTCGTTTTACAGGAGCCATCACGAACAGTAAAACTCGAGTCGGCATTCGGAAACACCATTCGAGCTAACCTAGCTACGCTGCCCGTAGGCATGCATCGCCCGGGGGCTGTGATACAACCGCAGAGGATCGATCTGGTGTGCGCGGTTACAGACGAACTTGCAAACGGGGTTGACTGCCTGCTGTCAAAGGGAGATTGGGAACTACTACAGGCGCAGGAAAAAGAGGAGTTTGGAGGAGAAAATATTCCGCGGGTGGCCAATTACGTTGGGGTCCGATCAGTTGAAATGGTCGATAACACTGAGCCAGACTGCGGTCTAAGTTGCGAAGAAACGACAGATGAAATCCCTAAATTGCAAGGGAATAGTTTGATACAAGATGTCAATGGGGTGCCCAGTCAGCGGGAGGAATTTCGAGCTGCTCAGCTGGCCGATGAAAGCCTGGAAAAGGCCTGGAATAATGCTAGAAACGGCAAAGCTGACAAGTTCGTGTCAGACGGACTTTTGTGCCATTGGGATTCCCTAGCGGGAGTCGAAGTCAGACAACTGGTCCTACTAGAAGAAAGACGCAATGAGGCAGTGCCGCTCCGATCCCTGACAGCGAGGGCCACATGCGAGGCTTTACTGGAAATTTTCAGTCATACTGGAGTGCCGGAAACGATCTGTTCAGACCAAGGCACGAACTTTAAAGCTCAGCTGACACAGCTAATGTTAGAAAAACTGGGTTGTTCACCCAGGTTATCCACTGCTGAACACCCTGAGAGCAACGGAGTGGTTGAGAGATGGAACAGCGTCCTCAAAAATAAGTTGTATTATGTAATGGAACGGGTCCGAAGAAACTGGGACAAGATCATCCCATTTGTTCTGTAGGCTTATCGCGAAGTACCGCATGATACCACCGGGGTGGCGCCGTTCAGGCTATTGTACGGTAGAAACCCAAATGGGCCCCTATCAATATTGCAGCAAACTTGGACGGGTGAGATCGCGGTGCCCTCAACTCTGAGAGAGAAACCTGCCAAGTATTTTCAGCAGCTGCGGGAGCAACTAGAACTAGCCGTGAGTGTAGCTGAGTTGACAAGCACCGAGTGCCAGAGCAAATATGCTGAAGTTTACATTAGGAGGGCACTGACTAAAGAATTTAATGTCGGGGACCAAGTACTCCTCTTTGACACAGATCGGGCAACCAAGATAGCTGCCATAGAAGGCCTTGTGCCACATCACACAAAGAAAGAGTTGCGAAGTCTGTTGGGGCTTTGTGGGTATTATCGGGACGATGTCTCAAACTACGCCGACGTGGCGAGCCCGCATACAGCTTTGACAAGGCGAGGGGTTCCTAATTCAATTCCATGGTCGGAAGATGCGCAGTGCGCGTTCGAAAGTCAAAAATTAGCTCTCTGTCAGGCTGTCGTCATGAACACTCCTGAGCCTCATCAGCCGTATTGGCTATTCACTGATGCGTCGGCGACGGCGGCCGGTGCCTGTTTAGCTCATATATCAGCGGATGGAAAAGAAAAGCAGATCGCTTTTCCTAGCCATCGCTTTAACCCGACACAGGCGCGCTGGTCGACTATAGAGAGAGAAGCCTTTGCTATTATTTGGGCACTCAAGAAATTTGACTACTGGCTTTTCGGAGCAGTGGTGAATGTTGTCTCTGACCATAACCCATTGTCATATTTGACAACCAGCACCCCGCATGGGGCCAAGTTAGCAAGATGGGCGCTTTCACTACAGCGCTACAATGTAACGGTGCGTCACCGGAAAGGAACAAGTAACGCCAATGCTGATGCATTATCAAGGCTCTCGAATCGTTCATGGGAGCCAACCGAGTAAAGAGCAGAAAAGAAAGGATAGACAGAAACAGCCATGCCAGCTAGGACAGGCGTGAATGTTCCCGTTCACCCGAAGGACGTGTGTGTGGGACAGTTCAGCCTTGATGGAACTTTCGGTGGTTGTTGTCGTCCATGTGTGTGAGGGTTATAAGACTGTGTACATACTATGTATATACCCTGTATATGTCACTTTTCTGCTGTTGTGCAGTGCAGCGCGTTGGAAAGTGTTCCTGTACTTACATGAGTATTTCTTTTGCATGCTCACTGCCATGAATGTGTTGAGCCTTCGCCCTTTTCTTTTATCACTGTGAGAAAATTGTTTTTTCTCGTGGTCTTTTTAGTTCATTTTCCTGTTCCTTACGGGCTCCGCAGCACCCGTGTTGGGCAGCGTATGTCAATTTTCTTTGACGGAACCTTCAGAGCCTAAATTTTACGATACAGCGCCCTTTGGCTCTTGTAGTATAGCTGGGCACATTGTGAGCCCAGTATACTCTTTAGGAGGGACGTGTAAGGTCGCTCTGATTGTTCGGGTTCTTAAGTGTCACGAATCGGCCACGTGCTTTGTGCATAGAGAGGGGGTTCACTTGCCCCCGTGACAGCCGGGCGACAGTTGCTGTGTTATGTGGGGTCACAGGCACCGCGCGGTGTTGGGTGACGCGTCGCGGCAGGTGCCCGGTGGGCGAGTGCCGATTCCGGGAAGTCGGCATTGTGCGCACGGTGTTGGCAGTCCGCCGACGGTCACACGAGTCCACACAGACCAGCTTTGAAAGGGACCGCTGTACAAGGTATTGTGGGTGTGGCTCCCGAGTGCCTGACTAATTGGAGGCGCCGCCGAGGTTAAGAAGGGCTTAGCAACTCTGACCCCGTTCCGCATGCAGTGAGCATGGACCTAATCTTCTACGCGTCCGGAACGCAATCGCCAGCCTTGTTGTTGGGTGCGACTGCCTGTGTGGTGTCGAAGGCCAGCTTACAGTGCACGCTGTAGGAATGCGGTGCACACGTAAAAAGTGCATTCGGACGACGGCGTCTTGGAAACACGCACTCGGAGAACTTTGTCTTGTAGACAATAAGTTTGAAGGACAAGGAGGGCCATCAGTCTCCCACGCGGACAAACTTTGAGTACGGCCGCACTACTTGGTATCGATGCCCCTGCTTCCGAGACAGTTGCGGCCCAGAGACGCCGTTGGGATTTGAAACGGTCTAGCGATAACTTGTTCGGGCCTGGCGTGTTTTGCTGAGCCCGTCATTAACTACGGAGAAATGAGAGGGCAACGGAGTTTTGGCGAAGAAGGAAAAGAGCTTTGTTTTCCAATATGTTTATTTTTAAGAGTAAGCCCATCCCTGTGGGTTGTGGCTTAACAAACGGTTGACTCTGATTGGCAACTGAACCTGTGGGACGTGCCAACGGCCCTACCGCCTTTTTTTTTCTTTGTATATTTGGGCTATAAAAATCGGGACGACATGCTGTCCCTCAGACTTGGCTGAAATCAGGATTGCTGATAGATCAGTGAGCCTCCGTACTATGTACGTTAAAACGAGTCTGGGCTCTAACAGTCATTGAGACAGTCGAAGAGTGAGACTTTGTTTCTCAATTGTTCAAGTTTGATATGTATTTGTTTTACCTGCCATGTATATAGAAAAGTTTACCTATAAATATTTCTTGTACATCTGATCTCATCGCTTCCTGCCTGCGTTTGATCAACAACTGCCGATCATCGTCCTAGAAGCTTCAAGTTCCAGCGGTGAAGCGAGGACAGAGAACGAACGAAACTTTACTCGGAGCATAAACAAACTCGACTGCACTCCGTAATGCCGGCATGTCTAGGGGACAATTATACAACACGTGCCAAGAAACCTCCTTTGTAGTGCCTAGGCAGAGTCACTTATTCAAGGAGGAAAGGCCCCAAGAAAGAATTTCTCTCTCGCACCCGCTCTTGCTCGCGCCTCTACAGAAACGTCGAGCGCCACAAGAAACGCCCCGCCCCGCTGTACCTACTAGCAATAGTAAGAACGCCACCGGGATTAAGGTGCCCTGGGAGTATTGACAAACACACGCTACTCTACACCTTTTCATGGTTCTTTTCATTGGTCGTGCAATGCTTTGGAAGCGTCAGCTTCCGCGACCGCCAAATTTAGTTCAGAAATGAAATAGCCATAACTTTTGTTATTTCATTATATTGTTTAATATGCTCACGTATGCTAGATCTTGGTAAGGTGGGCATTCACTCATGGCACCTTGTTGTAAGACAGCAGAAAGACTGAAAGAAATATTCTTACTGCAGGTGCAAGCAAACTACATTGATGCTTCCAACTTGTCTATGAAGATTGATAATCTTGCACAAGCGGCACAGGCGTTTGCAGCTGAACCTCTGGCTGGACATGCCGCTCGTTTTGTGAACACAGGTAAGAGATTCCCCGTATCTCAATATCTGTCATTCCATAGAATTCCCGATATATGATACGACTGCATAGTAGAGTTTGACATTCTGCACCAAGAGACACGCATGACCAACTGCGCCTGCATAGCAGTGATCGGAACTCATAATGTGGGTAATCCAGTGCCTCCATGGTCTTGGAGGCACTGGAGCACTGCAGTGGTGCTCTAGATCATGAATGCTCCAGAGCCCTTGCATACATAATTTACTACTGCTGAGGCTCTCATTATTCCACATGCTTGAAACTTCGTCTATACCTGGTCCATAACTTGCCCCTAATTTTAATCAACTGTAAGCAAGGCTTCATGTTTAGTCCACCGAAGATACATGGCAGACATTCTACAAAACTTCTTAACATCCAAACAAATCAGCACCCAACAATTATTGGGAACGCTCCTAATTTCACCATACAAGTTAACGGTGCCACGACTTGCACTTAATATTCATTGCATTTGCATTGCCATAGAACTCGCTAGCGACACTAGGAACTAAGTTGATGACGGCCGTGCGATAGACACTTTCGAAGACTTGCGCTTTTTTTATTCTTAGTCGTACTTGCGGGCTGTAACTAACTGCAATTTTTTAGACTTGTACAAAGGACCATTCTATCATTCTTTAAGGCCGTGCTGCTTGCTCATTCACCCTTGAGGCCGAGCATGGGCTGTAATTATTATTGTACGTAAGTATTATAATATCGCAAGCAGATCCTCATTTACTTCACGCAGTAACAGTAGGAAGACGCGCAAAACACCCTTCATGATTGATGTCAGCTATTGGGTCTGTGTTTTCTCAGCAAGCTAGCCCAAGAGGTGGTTCATGGACCCTTTAACGGAGTCTCATTACACCGAAAAAGAATGTCCTTACTGTTGATCCATTTCCTTCAAAGATAAGTTGTTGGCAACCCTAATGATAAAAACATGATAAAAAACTACGTACAGCGTGAAGGACAACGACTGTGAGACCACATACACTGCGCTGTGTATGTCGTCTCTTGCAGTCCTTGTCTTTCGCGCTGTACGTCGTTTTTTATCGAAGACTTGCTCTTTTTTTATTCTTAGTCGTACTTGCGGGCTGTAACTAACTGCAATTTTTTAGACTTGTACAAAGGACCATTCTATCATTCTTTAAGGCCGTGCTGCTTGCTCATTCACCCTTGAGGCCGAGCATGGGCTGTAATTATTATTGTACGTAAGTATTATAATATCGCAAGCAGATCCTCATTTACTTCACGCAGTAACAGTAGGAAGACGCGCAAAACACCCTTCATGATTGATGTCAGCTATTGGGTCTGTGTTTTCTCAGCAAGCCCAAGAGGTGGTTCATGGACCCTTTAACGGAGTCTCATTACACCGAAAAAGAATGTCCTTACTGTTGATCCATTTCCTTCTAGGATAAGTTGTTGGCAACCCTAATGATAAAAACATGATAAAAAACTACGTACAGCGTGAAGGACAACGACTGTGAGACCACATACACTGCGCTGTGTATGTCGTCTCTTGCAGTCCTTGTCTTTCGCGCTGTACGTCGTTTTTTATCGTGAATTGCCAACTACCCCAAGCAACCACCCTAGAATAAACACTCGAATAAAAAAAAATTTCTCTTTCCAGATCTCGAGAATATGCGAATCAGGTTCCACCTTGAGAAAATATACCAGTTGTGTAGACTGGGCCACCATCACGCAACAGGTACTCGTGTAACGGTTCTTGCCACCGGCTTGACGGAAGACCTGTCCCGACGTCTTGCCTCATTTGTGGTTGGCCATCTATAAGCCGGTCCCAGCAGGAGAGGGATTCCTGCCCAAGAAGGAGAGGGATTACAAAAGTTGCTTTTTCAATATATTTTCATATGAAACATGAGATATGCATTAAAATATACCTTCTGGTAAATGATTCCATTCTTCACTCGTAAGTGGAAAAAATGATTTCTGAAAGATTTTAGTGCTTGCAAAGTATGACTGGACTACTTTAGTATGAAAAATACGCGACGACCTTTGTAGAGCATGGGCAATATATGTGGCATCCGTCACAGGATGTACCCCGGCGTAAAACACTTTCGTGTTACAATGCACTGGTATGTGGCTACTATTCGCCAGTCACGCAGGCGGAGGACAAAGCCGGTCCGCACCGCGCAGCATGGTCTGACTGGATCGTATGAGCGCGAGGACGCACACGGCCCTGTCGGGCACAAATCAAACGCTGCGCGATATGCACTACATCTGCGTGTAGCTGCGGTGTACTACGTAGCGCAGGTACGGCGGGGTGCCCCGACAAGTCCACTGGCTCAGCGCTGTGCTGCTCGCTCATGACAACCGCGTTTGGCTTACGTTTGGCGCATCGGAGCTGCCAAAATCGGGGGAAGTGGCGTCTACATTAACATCCAAATTCAGATGTGAACTGCGCGCCACGGTGACATATAGACAGTGGTGCCTTGTGAGCACGCCCCGCTCTGTCGTAACCTTGGCAGTGAAAGGCATTGAAGGAGGAGCGGAGGCACCGCGAACGCCGCGTTTGATTGCCAATAAATCCACTTCTAGTGAAACGCATCGAAGTACTTTTCGTGACAAAGTGTTTATTAAATAGCGTATTTTAACTTCGAATGCTTTTCTCCACTTCGATAAACATTAAGTGGGTCAGGGCCCGCTTAGGTGCCTCCGAATTCGTAAAAGTTACGTAATATTGGTAGAGTTTACATATACACTAACAGCTTGTGACAAAAACCAAAGGAAGTGTATTTGAATTAACAGATAGCAATCACTTACCCCTTTTTTTGAGAACCTGGCATTCGCCTCGGTCACATTGGAGTCCGTTATGGCCAAGTGGCCGCTCGCGGCACCTTGAAAACTGCAGCCGATCGTCATGGCTTGCTGAAGACCATGGTGAGACATATTCAAGCCGGAACATACCTAAATAGCAATGAAGTATGCCTGTTCTTAATGAAATGGGCAAGGCGAGACACTGTATAAGCTATATTCACAATCTGGGCATGAACGCAATACGGTTGAAATCAACAGTGGCATACGAAGAACACCTGTGGCATGAAAGTATCGTGCCAGTGAGTAGGGATTACTGCTCTCAATATAATGGTAGAACAAAATGCTTGCTGATAGAACACGTAAGGCACGCAGTAAGTGCACGCAGAAAAAGGAACCTGCGCAGTGAGCAGCATGTGCGGGAACCACCGCGATAACCACCCAGACGAAAATGGGAGGTCTTTGTGCGTTTTTCTATATACGTGTTCTGTTTATTGAGCGACACTGACTATCGGCAAATTACTCGAGACAGGTGAAAAGCTTTGAAGACCTTACAGGTATTTCACCTGGCGGGAAAACGTTGGCCGTCAGAGAAGAAAATGAATGGCAGAGTACGCCTTTCTGATTTTCAAGCCTGAACCGCAGCGCAGGTACGTCTGTACGGCGTCACTGATTTCGAAGCATTTTCGCACGTTTAACATTTTCTGCAGAGAAAGCGCTGAAAACCTTCAATTTTCAGCCACGTGGTACTTTAAAAGTGGAAGCTTTATCAATCGGTAAATTAATAAGCGGTTCCTAACTGACGCTGTTGATACCTATGACGTCACTGACAGCGACGTCATAGGTATCTTGTGCCCGGGGTGGTATCGTGTAGGTATCGTGGGCCCACGTGCGTAATCGAACCAACAACCAGCTCCGTGGCTCAGCAGCAGAATGCCACGGTGACTGAGACCCCAGAGGCGGCCGGGTGAAAGCGGGATAAACGAGGCCGCGCGTAGACGCCGACAGCGGTCGCGTGACGCGACGTGTGGCGGGTGCACGTGGTACACTTTTGCCGCCGAGGTTCTCTGTCGCCGAAGGGCAACTCGAGCTGCCGGACGACTGGAAAACGACAGGCCGCGCCCGCCCCTCCGGACCGCCAGGTGGCCGGCGGAGCGAGCGGACGCACCTCACCTCGGCTCCGTGGATTTTCACTCGGGACGGCGGATTTTCGACGTGAAATGGACTGATACCACCCATAATCGGTCAGTGAAGGTGTTCGGCACCCGTTCTCACCATTTTTCGTGCAATTCCGATCGTTTTTGCCCGAAAAGGACTCTACCGCTCCGAGCCAGGCGCGGAACGCTAGGCCTCGCGTTGTACCTAGCACAAGGGCCGCCGCGGCCGCCGGTTAGGCCTACGGCCACCGGTGCGTCTAGACTCGCATCGCCTGCGTATTGGCCTAGGCAACGATGGTTTACAGCGTAGAAGGCGACGAAATCAGCCCCGAAGACTTCGCTAACGACCCGCGCTGGTCGAGAGCAATCCAAGCCCGCAATGTGGTCTTCCCCACCCTAGCCACTTCGAATCCGGCTCTGAAGGCTTCCCAAGCTCACCCACCCGCCGATCCGGCCACGTCGGCGTCGCCCAATCAAGGCAAAACTATTTCTACAAAACTTAAACGTCATGCTCCCCTACCAAAACTCCCGGCTACGGATCTGAAAGTAATTTTCCGACCTGGTGGCGGATTGGATCTTCGACAATGTAACGGCGGCGCGCTGCTGCCCATTGTGTGCGCGGCTGTGAAGCTCAACTACCATGACGCCCGGCAGCACGACCGACTCAGAGTTAACCCGCACAATAACTCATTCACAATCAGCACCCCTGCCGAGGTGCGTGCCAAAAACTACGTGCAGCTGCAGACGCTCCAACTCAACGACAAGCATTTCCCGGTAAAGGCTTACATCGCCGCGCCCGACGATGCCGTACGTGGAATTCTCTACAACGCAATCTACAACCAAACCCAAGAAGACATATTCAACGACCTCGTCGAACTAAACCCTAGCCGATCCTACACAATAGCAGACGCGCGCCCTTTGGGCCGCACTAAATCAATCCTGATCACCTTCGTCAAAGCGAAGGAGGTTCCCAAACAGCTCAACTTCTACGGAGCCGTCTATAACTGCCACCCCTTCAAAGCCAAGGTAGAGGCCTGTTTTAACTGCTGGAGACCGGGCCACCGACCGGACGTCTGCCCGCAAGCTGTCAGCAACCGATGTCACAGATGCGGCGACACCCATCCGGCAACTTCAACTCCCACATGCGACTCCAAATGTATCCTGTGCGGTGGCTCCAACTTCACGGGGTCCAAAAAATGCAAAGTCCGGTTCGACCGGGCTGGCAAACCGAAATCCAACACCAATGCTACAACCACCACAGACAATCCTGCCGGGTCTTCATCCACCGAGAGCACGGCTCACCAGTCCCGGTCATCACGCAACCGGCTTCGGAGCAACTCCAGAACCGGTTCCAGGTCCGTCTCACGGAAAAGCCAGCACAGGAGCCGGTCCGGCTCCTTCCCGCCACTACCGAGATCAAAAGCCCAGCCCATGGATAAACAGGTGAGCTGGAAGCCGGGACCTCCCTCGCTCGCTAAAGAGAATGAAGAGCTCAGAGCACAACTCAGACAGCAGAGTCTAGAAATTGCAGAGCTACGTCAACAATTACAACTACTTCTCAGGAGAGAACAGCCTACAAAGAATTCTGTCCCCCCCAACCCAGTACAAAATATCACACCTAAGCAACTCACTCCTTCCCCTGCCCCCACCTCCTCCTCACGCGCTGCGTCACCTACTCGCAACCCCCCAGTTAAGCGCAAGGCGCAAGCTGAATATGACCCGCCCAACTCAGTAGACACAGCTGCGCTCACTCAGCTAACCTCGATAATTCAAAGTCTCGAACAAAACATGAACGCCCTGCGCAATGATACTGCAGAATGGATGACAAACATTGCAGGCCGGATGACTGCCCTCGAGCGACGTCAAGGCGCACATGCGGCCTCTATGGCTCAAATCCAGCCCCACATGCAAGGAACATTCATCACCCAGCCACACGGCCCAAATCTCATAGACTCGTCAGCTGCCCCCCAACATGGCTGCACAACGTAGCGGCATACGAGTGTGGCAGTGGAATTGCAGGAGCTTCCGAGCGAAGCGCAACAACCTGCAACTTCACCTCCAAAACCTCTCAGCAGACGAGATACCTACCGTCATAGCATTGCAAGAAACTCTCTGTAATGTCAAGCTTCGAAACTACACAGTTCATGAGTCAACCAGCGGGCTGCCACGAACGCGAGTAGCGACACTGGTTCACCGTAACTTTACCGCAATTGAGCACGATTTAGAGCTTGATGACATAGACGGCCTCCTAGTAGAACTCCTACCCCGCACACGCAAGGGCAGCAGCCTCTTCATACTGAACATATATAGCCCGCCAAAAGGCCCTCCGGCACCTCTCATTGCAGCAATGCGCAAGGCACTCACGATCAGTGCGGACCACCCCATTCTGATAATAGGAGACTTTAACGCCAACCACACCAGTTGGGGCTACCGTAAAAACTGTCGTAAAGGCACCTCGCTTTGGACTTTCATCCAGAACGAAGGCTTATCCCTGCTCAACGACATAGACCAACCCACAAGGATCGGAACGAGTATTCAACACAACACCAGCCCCGACCTAACCCTCTCAAAACACCTCCCCAACAGTCATTGGACCAACACGCAGCACTCGTTCGGTAGTGATCACTTTATACTCAGCACCGATATCAACCTCACAACCTTGGCCCAGGTTAAAAAACGAAGCCTGGAGGTGGTGGACTGGGACAAGTTCCGTCAAATCCGAAGAGACGTCCCAGTCACCATCACAGATCTGGACACCTGGACACAAACCCTCACCAAGGACGTGGCTGGGGCCACATCCACAATCCCTAACACCCCAAATGCAGAGACGGCAGACAGTCGCTTACTACATCTTTGGGAAGCGCATGCCAGCCTTCAAAAAAGGTGGCTCGCTCACAAACACAATCGACCACTTAAGAGGCGCATAGCCGCTCTCGTAAAGGAGATTGAAGCACATGCAAGCCAACTGGCACACCAACAATGGGGCCAGCTGTGCGATCGTATGAGCGGCAACCTCGGCCTCAGAGACACGTGGACACTTCTTCGTTGCTTGCTCGAACCAGGAGGCACAAAAGCAGAGCAAAGGAAGAATGTCAACCGCATTCTGCACAAGCTTCCTTTGCAGGATGACGTCTTGTTAGACGCTCTTAAAGCACATTACCTTACCACAACTCCACCTACCCCGCTCCCTACTTACACCGGCGGCCCCAATCCTACACTAGATGAGGACATTTCCAAATGGGAAGTTAAAGCTGCCATACAGAAACTACGCACCACTTCGGCCCCGGGGGCAGACAAAATCAACAACAAGATGCTCAGGAATCTGGACGAGCGCTCCATACAGGCTATAACAGACCTCTTCAACAGGTACTGGCAAGATGGAGCACTACCAGCCCAATGGACGCACGCCCGCATAACCTTTATTCCGAAACCTGGCAAACCCCTAGATCTAAAAAACCTACGCCCAATCTCCCTAACATCCTGTCTAGGCAAACTGTTCGAACATGTGGTCCTGGAACGCCTACAGAACCATATGGACGATCACGACCTACTCCCCCACACGATGATTGGCTTCCGCAGTCACTTGTCGACACAGGACGTTATGCTTCAGATTTCAGAAGAGGCCCTCCACCCCCGACATGCAAAACGCACGCGAGCAATACTAGCTTTGGACCTAACCAGAGCCTTTGACAACGTCAACCACTCCGCCATCCTAGAAGCGCTCTCGGCACTAGGAACCGGCCCGCGCACCTTCAAATACATTTCAGCTTTCCTAAGACACCGCACAGCAGAAATCAGCTTCGGATCTCTCTCCTCCCCAACCTTCGCACTCGGCAGCAGAGGCACCCCGCAAGGGTCAGTCCTCTCGCCGCTGCTCTTCAACATAACACTCATTCCCATGGCCAAGGCGTTAAAAGCAGTACCTAATCTCTCGCACTCCTTCTATGCCGACGACATTACCCTGTGGACAACCACAGGAAATGCCGGAGCCATAGAAGAAACATTGCAGTCTGGTGCCGACCTGGTGGCAGCGCATGCTGCAACCGTCGGCCTGGCATGCTCCCCTACCAAATCCGAGTTACTCATTCTTCGACCACCTAGATGTAGGACGGACCTAGGCCCCCCACCTCCAATAAAACTCACGTTGGACGGCACCCCCATCCCAGAAGTGGAAAAGGTCCGAATCCTAGGCATCCTACTCCAGAGTAACGGCAAGAACACCGCCACGATAACCAAACTCACAAACACCGTCCATCAGACAATGCGGCTCATACGACGAATTGCCAACCGACACAGGGGCATGAGAGAACATGACCTCCGTCGCCTAGTTCAAGCATTCGTCGTCAGCCGCATAGTATACTCTCTCCCATATCTCTTCCTCACGAGAGCAGAAGAAGAGAAAATCAACGCCCTGATTCGCCAGGCATACAAGACCGCCCTCAACCTCCCTCGACACACTTCCAACGAACGACTTTTACTCATGGGCATACATAACACACTAGCCGAGCTTACCGAAGCTCACCGGACGGCACAACTTGAACGTCTCTCCTCCACCCCTACAGGCCGCAGCACTATTAAGAACCTAGGTCTTAACCCAACCAACTCTCTCCGACCTACATACCCCACCCCCGGGGCCACCCAAAAGCTTCTAACAGTGCATCCACTCTCAAAAAACATGCACCCAGTCCACCACCAAGCTCGACGCGCAGCAAGAGCCCAGGCACTACACAAACGTTACAACCAGCACACGGAGGCTGTCTACGTAGATGCCGCGGCATACACCACTCAGCCAGCCTTTGCCATTTGCGCAATCGGTAACAATCTTTCACCTCTAGCAGCTGTATCGGTCCTAACGGACACCTCACTAGAAGCCGAAGAAGCTGCAATTGCCCTTGCGATCTCCTCAACCACTGCCACACTCGTATTCAGTGACTCAAAAACCGCAATCAGAAACTTTTCAAAAGGACGGACACATGCCGTCGCCCATAAAATTCTCAACTCCTCTCAGCCCCCCACTAGGCCCATTCAACTCATATGGGTCCCCGCGCACGCGGGCCATCCAGGCAACGAAGCCGCCCATGACACCGCTCGAGCGTACGTCAACCGAGCAGGGCAAGCCGCCGAGCCAGGAAGCGCCCGTGACCGAATGGTCACATATCACGAAATTTCACTCCACTACAGAGAGCAACGACTCCACTATCCTCCGCCTCACAAATCACTCACTAAATTAGAGCAGGTGACGTGGCGCCAGCTACAATCTCGCACTTTTCTCTCCCCCGCCCTTCTAGCGCTAATGCACCCAGGGTTGTTCTCTCCAGAGTGTACCTTATGTGGAGCCCCAAGAGCTGATTTCCATCACATACTGTACATATGCTCTGAGTTCCAGCCGCCATCAGAATGGCAACTCACTGACCTCGAGCGATGGGAGGTCGCGGTGTCCAGCTCCGACCCAGCTGTCCAAAAGCAGCTGGTGGGCTGGGCTTCGGAAGTCGCCGGACGTCACCGACTGCTGGCCACTTCACGAGACCAAGGGCCAACCCAGGAATAGCTTAAGATACGGCTCAATATTTATTAAAGTTTATCACCACCACCCGCCCCTCCAGCCGCCACGCTACTCCCGTTGCATGCAGCGGATATCCTGTGTCGGAGCGCCTCCCGTGTGCAGGCGTCCCCCGCACGCAGTGTTAAGACGCAACAGAGGGCTGAAAAAAGAAACGGTTCGGGACAGAAAAGACACTGGTCACGCTGTTGTTACACTGTTCCTTCAGTTACACCGCATCACAAAGTCGCTATTGGCTGCGCAGCATTTCGTTACCGATGCGCAGCTCGTCTCTTCTCTAACCGATGCACAAAGCGTGAGCTCGACGAGCATTTCTCTCTTTCTCTCTCTCTCTTTTCAATATGAATGTGCATCTTAACTTTGTCACCACAAATTCAATTAGGCGGAAACTTTCGTTATTTATTCGTATGAAATGAGAAAACATTGGCATCTATTTCGCTTCCGGTCTCGACCAACAACGATCGAAATATCATAATTCGTGAATCAAGCATCTGTTTTCATCTAAAGAGCGACACCGTATCATACGCTAGCTTGTAGTGCTAAACAGTCTCATCGTGTGCTGCCCACAAATATTTGTTTATTATTATTTATAATGCTCACTACCTATCATTCACCTTCTGCTATTCTTTTTAGCAAACAGAACTCTGCGGATTTTATCGATCAGAACTATCCATGGTCGAGCGTCGCATCTATATCGCGGTGGCTAACATTCCAAGATTTCGTGTAATCTTTATTTACATTTCCAGTAAAACAAAAATGTATTTCGGAACTGATGCGAATACTCTCATTAATGAAACACTAGTACGGCAACCGTACGATATAACTGAATTGCAAATTGACATTTTAGTATTGTCACGTGGTGGTGACGTTAAGAACACAGTAGCAATACTGTGAAAGACAAAACTAGATTTTATTGGGCGAACCTGTGCCCACAAAGACAGGCTACACTTATAGCACAACGAGAGCGGCGAACACAGACGGCGATCGTCGAAAAATCTGATCAGCGGATCAAGCGCGTTGGCTTTTATACAGCAGTCGTCGAATGTTCCAGACTAATCGTTCGGGCCCGCGTGCTTCCCACAAAGTTCTACACCATTCGCGTTATAACGCAAGGTTCGGCAACAACAGACAGCCGGGTAAGAAGCATCGATAACTTTCCAGAAACTTCGAATACATGCAGGCGCGTCCCGCGCTGTGCGATTACATTTGTTAGGCGGCGAAACGTGGTCGCCGGATAAAGATAAGTACACGTGTCAGTATGGTGGTTAGAAACGTGCGAGCAGTTCCCCCGTCATGCAGTTTCATTAAAGAGAGGCTGACGCGACCAGTGCTCCCAATATAAGCACGCAAATGGATTCAATACTGAGAACGAAAGTCCGCTCCACGAGGACGCATCGAGCCATCGCACGAGCGTGGGAAACGTAGACCGGTGGTATTGGCAGCTGACGCAGAAAACGAATGGGACCGCAGGGAGAAGTGGCGACGCGCCGCTGTTCGGCCGTCTTCGTCTACAGCCTTACAGGCAAAGCACCCTTTAGGCGAGAATTGTGAGACAAAGAGCGGCTTGATGCCAGCAATGTCGTCGCCGTCGGGGCATCCTACCATTCATGTCCTTTTTTTCTCCTCGTGCCGACTTTAGTCGCCAGTATAAGTTACGTGTGTACATCCCGTTGCACATTTTGGCGATTATTTAATGTAACTAACCAGCAACGGCACTTTTTTATTGAGTACTTGGGTTGAGCGCCGGTAGCCTTCAACTCCGCGATATAAAGTAAATTTAAAACTTCACTATAGCATCTCCAGGTTTGTCTTCTAATGAGATTATGAGCAATTAGAGCACAGTTACTTATTTTTTTCTACGTTTGTTAACACGAACGGTAAGCACGTTGCCGCAAATATAGTCCATCTGTGGTGAAGACCTCTTCTTACACATCTATTTGTACTTCACTGTAATTAGTTCTCGTCGGCCTTCGTTGAAGTTGTGCAGTGCTCTCAAGTGCTGATATCAGGTTTGCATTGGCGCCACCGTGGCCGCCACCTTAGGGTAGCTGGCACGTCGATAATTTGCGTAAAGAAACGTGACAGCACGGCAGGCACGTCTTGCCACCGGTCAACAAATCGATGACAGCGATAATCCGGCGCAAAATGGTGACCGTCAAAAAACAAAATTAGGTGTGCGTGATGATACGATGCTCTGGCGTGATCGTGGCCGCCATGTTTGGGTGCTGGCAGGGAAAGAAGCTGCATCGTCGACGCCACGTGCAAACAATCTGTAATGTAGCGGTTCCTTTCGCTCGATTATTTTCTCGTTTTTAATAAGACTATGCTCCGTATTTTACAACGTTCCTCCACTCAGCCCTCCACCTTGACTGTACGGTGATTTATTGACATCGCCTTCGTAACGGGGCGGCGACAAATAGTCGCCTATAGCCTGCTTGTGCTAAACAGATATTACATACAAGCTCAATCAGTATAGCCAGTTTGCCTAGATGCCCTTAATATTTTCTCTCTTCCTTAATATTTCAATGGCTACCTTGTACAGCTACGTATACCCGTAACGGAACTGAGCAAGCCGATCACAGCGCCACCCCTGAACAGAAGTGGTCACTGCTCTTCGTTAAGGCTCCACAACAGTTGTCGAGAAATGTGGCGCATGTTACAGTCGATGGTCGGCACTGTGTTCAACTTGGCTAGTAAGAGGCGATAGGGAAGTTGGCGGAAGTAGGGAAACGACAGGAAAACTGAGACGTACAAAAACAAAGTTCACAATAGGGGGTCAGAAAATTTGGTTATGGGAATTCATCGTGGTTTTCTTTTCTTTTTTAACCTAAGTAAGGCATTAGGCAGTATAATAGCAAGAGCTTGGTGGCGCAACCCACCGCCCAGTTCCAAAAGGGACGCTCATAACATCCATCCATCCATCGGAGTGAGGGCCAGCTTCGAGTCGAGGATCGTTTGAGAACACGGGGGAATGTCTTTCCTTAACAAGTTACAACCCCTCCCCCCATTTCTCGCATCGGGTATGTGTTTCTAGCCGTTTTCGTGGGCTGACCACGAACATAGTGCAGTCTAAAAATGTGCACCGATCCCGAAGATAGCGCAGACCAAATATTTAAGCAGTCCGACGCCCCTCCTACTCCCTTCACGCGAGGGATGACGTGCTAGAGCGCCGTGTGATCCCGCCCCATTCTCATCCCAACTCGCTGAAAAAGACATTGTCATTGATCAGCTTCGACTAGAGATTGAATTGCCTTCCAACTTTTTATAATCAGCTCCCGTTCTCGACGGGTCTATCCCGCTGACAACGTGGGTGGATCCACCGCTCGGACTGGTGAAACGAGATAAGGAATATAATCGTTCCGTTATCTAGCCCATGCATATACAACGCCTCCTAGATAGCACAACGTTGGTGAACTCCGATGTGTGGACTCCGATCCGCCGTGGTGGTTTCGTGGCTAAAGTGTTGCACTGCCAAGCACGAGGTCGCGGGTTCAAATATCGGTCGCGGCAGCAACATTTCGATGGAGGCAAGAACACCCGTGTACCGTGCATATGGTGCACGTTAGAAAAACCCCGGGTGGTCAAAATAATCCGGAGTCTCCAATGGCATGCCTAACAAGTGAAATAGTGGTTCTAGTAAGTGAAACCTGCGAGAACTTGAAACTTACTATGCCAGTAAGTGGCAGGACTCCCTTTTGCAACGAGCGGTACTCACTATTAATTGCCGATGTTTGGGGGTCAAGCCTTTTCTTTGGAGGTTAGCGATACCGCACTGGCGGATGAGTTGATTTTTTTTTTATCCTCGTGGAAAGTCGTGCATCGCGAAGAGCGGCAACACAGGCAGTCCTTATATAGAAGCGGCCGTACAGATCCATTCCATAATATGCCACTCATTACTATTGCAGCCAACTACCACGCACGTATTCCCCCTATCGCTCCACATTTTGCAAAATGAATGGAGCGCAGTAGGTTATAGCGAACACCCTGTTGTATTTCCGACAGCTGGTCGCGCCGTGGCACGGCAGAAGCAGTAATGGCTTCGCATTCGTGCGATGAGGCAACGTGCGCCGCGCCGCCGAAAGCGCCATCTCGTTCCTCCAAAGCAAACTGCTCCAAGAAAAAGGTCAATACTTGGCTCACGAGGCTACACGATGCACGCCGGCTTCGGTGGCATTTCTACAGGCGTGACCATCCTCAGCACGCTTCGAAAATATCAGCGCACGCGGGCTTATTAACGTGCCGACTGCTAGTAACCCGGCCGCCAGGTATCAAACCCACAAACGTGAGCTCAAGATATAGCACCATGATGGCTACCATAATGCCAGCTCCAAGAAATGGCACAGGCTTCTGACAAAGTGGAAACAAGACATCACGGACGATTACAATACTCCCTAATGCGAAATTTGAGCGCAGCTGTATACGTGTTCTCATTTCGCGTTATATTAATGCATCGCACCGATCACCGCACCGACTGGCAGAACCACGACGCGAGGCACTATACATAAACCGACGACACAGTTGCCACTTCCCGGCAACTGCAGCTTATGCAACCGCAATCTGCACCGGGAAGCGTTTGCGGTGAATGCTGTGCGCGAAGGCAAGCTTTCTGGTTCTTTCTTTCTTTCCCCCGCATGGCCGGTGCTGCCGTGGATGCGCGGACGTGAGTGGCATCTGTTGGTTCTTCACGGTGGCTTTCTCCGCTTTCCTCCTCATGCTTCCGCTGCACCATCCTCCTCCGCCTTCCTCCTCGGGCTATCTTCGCTCTCGCCGTATTTCATCCCCCTCCCTGCTCTCCGCGTTCGCTCTTTCATCGTTGGCTGTGCCCGTTCGCTCGGTTACGCCGCCGACGCGCGCCGACAGTCAACGCAGGAACGGGCTACTAAATTTAAAAATTATGGGGTTTTACGTGCCAAAACCACTTTCTGATTATGAGGCACGCCGTAGTGAAGGGCTCCGGAAATTTCGACCACCTGGGGTTCTTTAACGTGCACCTAAATCTAAGTACACGGGTGTTTTCGCATTTCGCCTCCATCGAAATGCGGCCGCGGTGGCCGGTATTCGATCCCGCGACCTCGATCGTGCTCAGCAGCCCAACACCATAGCCACTGAGCAACCACGGCGGGTGTACGGGCTACTAAGAGCTGCGCTTTGAAAGCAAGACGGTGGAAATAAAACGAATACAGGACACCACAGCTGTTCTTACATCACGTGTTCGTCTTGTAGATGCGTATATTGCCGGGACATCACGTCCGAAGTTGCAGAATATCCTACTAGTGACGCCGTATGGCAGAGGGCACCAGCATTCGTTTTGACCACTTGAGGTTCTTTAGCGCACGCCTAAGCACACAATCATTTTCGAATTCGCGGCCCATTCCGATATGTAACCGCTGCAGCCGGGAATCGAATCCACGCGCGCATACTCCGGCGGCAGAACTCCATAGAGCGTGAAACAACGCGACGGGGAGTTTTCGCTAGATCACGTGACATGTAAAGGCGAACCCACTGTGTTGCTTAGCCGATAAGATGCGTTTCCTGGAAGGAGCCCGAAAGCACTTGGCGGGCGCCGCCATAGATCCTACAGTCGAATTTCACGCCGGAATCGCGCTGAGTTTTTTAAAGCTTGACCTTCCCCTAGTGTGACTCAATGGAGCGGATGGAAACGGGTGCAAAGAGCTTAGCGCATACGTGCATAGTTGCAGGCGTCCAGCGCCGAGTGTGAGGCGACGTCGCTCGAGGCCGACACGAATAGCGCCGCGCACAACAATGCAATGATGAGAGTGATGATTATGAACCTCTGTCGATGGCTCGTACCCACTAAGGGGGATAGGCCAAGAATGAGGCAGCAGGAGGTACCTCACGGAAACTCTTACTTGAAAACAAAAAACGCAAAGTAGAAGAAAGAAAGAAACCAAAGGAGATATTGAAATAACTATAGACATAGCATATGCGAGCGAGCATCCAGACTAACTGAAGGGCGAATTAAAAAAAAAAATGTTACAATCATGGAGAGAAGAAAACAATGTTATTAAAGAATTTGGAAAAACCACTTTTAGTCAAATGAGCGCTGATCTGATAGGTAGAATAAAGCTACAATAATTAGCAGGGTAATCGTTCTGCTTCAGTTAAAGAATCTAAAACTGCGCAACAAACGTCTCTGACTTTCGCAATGCCACGAGGTAGGCTCCCCTCTTCTTCATTCGCTTCCAAACGAGCCCGGTTCAGACTCGGAAATCGAGCCGCACTGCATGCGTCGTTCACTGCGTGCGTACGTCGCGCTCGCCCGGTGTTGTTTTTCAAGGACCGCCGGGGTCTTAGTACGGGTTCCCAGTGCTTCGGCGAAGTAGGTTTTCTCGCTATTTTACTTTTCTTTTGTCGCTTTAAGAAACGTGCCTTTGCTCCCTTCGACCGTCGGCACTGAGAATCACAGCACGTGCGCTTATAACAAAAGAAAATGAATTCAGGGGCATCAAGATCTCGCGGACAAGCTTTTCTTGAAGCAAAGGCACGAAGTTCCAACCGAAGACTGATTTAACGCACCGCCTGTCAGTATGTGAATTGCGGCCGCGCGTATCAATTCGAAAAGATAAAGAGATAAGAATAATAAAGACACGATTAGACGTGAGTTGCAGTTCGCTGCTTTCTTTTAGAGAACGGTCGTCGTAATTGTGACGTATTGTTCACCATTACTGCGAACGTTGATGACAGCGCACAAACCTGCGGACGAAGGTAAGAGAGAGAGACAGGGGGCAGTAAAGCGTTTATTAAATCATATGAAAAAGTCATTAAAATCAAAGACGACACCAATATGGGGCTTTTTGGTGAGGTGCCTAGATCATTTCTGTACCACTTCGCTACTCAGCAGTTATGGCAAAGTACGAAAAAAAATTATTCACTATTATGTAGCGAGATAGAGTAGACGAGAGTAAGAAAGCTAATCTAGCCACGTAATTGTGACGTCATGGGTCAACACGAAAAGCGCGGTCTTTTTTATAAATGTATGAATTCCAGAATTACCACGGACAATCGGGAAATATTGCAGTTGCTGCAATACACCCACAACTGTATACGGTGGCGGTAATACAATGTAAGCGAACAACAGAGAGAGAGAGAGAAACAACTTCATTTAGTCGCCTGCAGAACGACACCATGACTAAATGGCGCCGTGACGCGGGCCCTGACGTCTTCTCAGCGGGTGGTCCCTACTCAACTCTAGCGCGTGTTACTCCCGCGGTCGGTCGCCCTGAGAGGCAACGTTTCGTCGGTTTCGCTCGGCCTTCCCTGGTAGCATAAGAGAGATACGTAACGTTTTCGTAGCGTTTATCCAAGACGATAAAAACGGGTTAAAGCAGACACGAATGAGAGAACTTCGGTGGGAAAACATCGTATATGTCTGCTAATGTCCGGCTTAATTACTTTCCTGAGACGATCTAGAACGAGTCTGCAAGACGTATTCGAAAAGCTGGTCTACAAATAGGATTGGGAAAGACACAACCAATCCCTTTGTCAAAACTATTCGTAACCAATTTCTGAACGTTTTTAGGACGTTATCAAAAAGCTGGTCTAGAAGTGGTTTTGGAAGGTTTACGATCATCTGAAGCGAATTTTCGCGGGTGACAGGGGCGCGATCAGACATCGCTGTTCAAAACACGCGTTTAGTTTGGCCTCGCGCGACTGGCCTATGCCGCGCAGACGTCGTCAGCCGCACCCGTCGGCACGGCCTAGGCCAATCGCGCGAGGTGAAACTTATCGGGCGTTTCGAACAACGATCTCCAATCGCGCCCCAGATGAATAGAAGCGTCGGTGTTGGCTGTAAGAGCCATGGCGCAGTGCCAAGCACTGTTCCCCGCATGGCCGGCGCATCCTATACCAAGTCACACGAAAGTGAGCCGGGTAGGAATAATAAATCCTTAATACCGCCTTTAGTAAGCTACGATGCTTACAACCAAAATGGGAATGACATCCTGCAAAGAACAGATGGTCACGTCTTGGCAGGCGGCCAGACCAAGCCCTTCATGCCAAGAGTGCATGAAATGAGAACACTGTGACCAAGCAAAAACACCTTATTAAAATGTAATGCTTATGCAAGGTTCGAACCAAATGTGTGAGAAATGCAAATAGAAGTAAAAGTATATCAACAATGACAAAAGTCGCAGAAAATATTCGTAATGAACTCGAAAGTGAACATTCACTAGTACATAAACAAAATTCCAAGTACACATACAAAAATGAACAGAAAAACATGGAGTGTACAAAAGTGCCAAGCTTTTCTATTCCAATTCTGCGAACAGCCCTCCGCGATTGGTCAACAACTTTTTTGGGTAACCCCCACTTCGCCTGTCAGTCACACGATGTCATATAAACCGCGATAGCTCCCCACCTGATATGGCGTGTACACTCTGATCATGCATGATTAGACCGAGCAAAAGAAAAATAGTTATTTCTTGTTTGACACCTTTTCGTCATTAGCCCTCGGCTATTGGTCAAAAGTTCTCGGGTTGCACCTACTTCACCTGACTGTCACGTGGCGTCCCAACACCATGAAAACTCACCGCGTCAAAGTGACGTGTTCGCGTTAAAGATGTATTAATATGCCGAAACAAACTGAATTTTTTTTTCTGCATAGCCGCAGGCTGCCCCTTGCGGAAATAATAGAAGATGACTGCCACCGATCACTCAGGCACTAGCTACATGTACCTGCCGTAGAGGATTGTTTATTTGCGTCCAATAAAGCTTTTTCCGTGGCCGTGTTACGTTTTCTAGCACTTCCGGCACGTTTACGGCCAAGCTCAGCCAACTTTTCGTTGCTGAGGAACCTTCTTAGCGGAATTCTTAACCGTCTGTTACATGCAGCCGCCATTTTAGACCAGCCACCGCAAGATAAGTAAGGGAAAACGGACCACTCGCAGACACCTGAACCATCCTCTTCATATGATTATCCATTTTCAGTGCACTGGCTCGGCCTGTTTGGATCCGGCTCGCTGGTACGATCTGTTGGGAACTCGGCGCTGACGCCCGTGTTTGTACCTGGGTCGCAAGCCCCAAGGGTAGCGTTGGCCTGGCGGCCTGGGGTACAACTGGAAGCATCCGAAGGTCCCGGCAAAGCATGAGTCGACTGGTAACAACGAAACAACTTGTTTATTTTAACATCGCAAAGAGTTGGCGGTCAGGTTTGACCGAAGTAGAGAGACGGGAGAGCACTTCACTCAACAGAAGAAATCGGAGCCCTCCTTTTGGCGTCCGGGGGCAGCTGTTTTTATACTCTCGCAGTTGAGGGCAAGAAGGAACCCCTCAAAAGACGAGCACGTGAATGTACAATGGGCTAATGGTGACGCACCCTGTCGTAGCGATGCCGTAGCACCATGTCGAGCACGATCTCGTAGCACCCTGTCGTGGCGCTGCCGGTCGGACACAATGACTGTAATGAGAGGATGGTCCCTGCTTTGGCATCGCCTGTTTCGGGCACAATGACTGGAACGAGATCCCTGCTTTGGCATCGCCTGTTTCGGGCCCAATAACTGGAATGAGATCCCTGCTTTGGCATCGCCTGTTTCGGGCACAATGACTGGAATGCGAGGATGATCCCTAGGCGGTCGCATCGCCGCAGTCGCGCCTGGAAACACCTGGCGATGAGTGTTGCGGCGACGACGATCGGGCCAAAATGTCTGCCGCCCCGCCGCAGTCGCGCCGGCAAAACCACGTGTCGCAGGCGAAACGCAACAGACCGCCCCGCCGGGGGAAGGAGATCCCGATGGACAGGGGACTGCATCCGCTGTCCGGAGGGATGTCGCTCGATGATGCTCATAACCGAAGTCGGGCGTCCCTTGACGTTTCTTGAGCGCAGCGCACAGAGAAGGCCTCGTTCTCTCGTTCAGGTTCGCACGGGACACTGCAAAGTGACTTCGGGAGAGTTCACATTTTTGTTCTCGTTCCCGGCAAGCGTTAGAACTACGCTGAAACTCAACCGCTCAGTCAGCAAGCACGGCACAACCCTCACTAAGCCCTGCCAGGCTCTTTCCCCTTTTTATACCACTGCCTAGTTCCTTACAGTAGTCTAGCATCACTCAGAACGCGTCCACAAATTGAAAAATTGCACTAGAAAGCATATCATCACTTTGAAACACTAAACAAAAGCAATATGTTAAAAAAAAAATCCTGCCTCAGGAAGAAAAACATCAGTAACAAACAATTTTGAGGCTGATTCCTACGTTAGGGGCTTCGACTTAAGCCATCGGCGTTACCGTTGAGACTCCCCTTTTTGTAACGCACCTCAAAGGAATATTGTTGTAAAGCGAGGCTCCAGCGCAGGAGGCGGCCATTTTTGGGAGAGATGGTCTGCAGCCATTGGAGAGGGCAGTGATCCGTCTCAATGATAAACCTCGAGCCGGCTAGATAGCATGACAATTTCTGAACGGCCCACACGAGACACGCACACTCTTTCTCGGTGGCGCTATACGCCTGCTCACGACTGGTCAGCTTACGACTAGCATACAGGACGGGGTGTTCTACTTCTCCATTTTCCCGTTGGCACAGTACAACGCCCATGCCTCGCTCACTAGCATCGCACTGAACAATGAACCCTTTTGTATAGTCTGGCGATCGTAGCACAGGCTGGCTTGTTAGGGCACTCTTTAGGGCGCTAAAAGCTCTTTCCTTGGTCTCGTCCCAGACGACTGTTTGAGGCTCTGTCTTTCTTAGAGCATCCGTCAGGGGAGCCGCGATATCAGAGTACCTAGGGATGTACCTCTGATAGTAGCCGGCGACACCTAAGAACGACCGAATATCGGTCTTCGTGCGCGGTTGCGGAAAGTCTCGCACAGCGGCCACTTTTATTTCAGAGGGGCGGCGACGACCCTGACCAATCACGTGACCGAGGTAGACAACCTCGGCCTGTGCTAACTGGCACTTAGGAGCCTTTACTGTCAAGCCCGCTTCGCGCAGGCGGGTTAGCACTGCCCGCAAGTGTGCCATATGCTCAGACCAGGATGCGGAGAATATCGCTACGTCGTCTAGATACGGTAAAGCGAATTCTTGCTGTCCCCGCAACACTTTATCCATGAGGCTTGAAAAACAGTATGGCGCGTTCTTCAAACCAAAACTCAACACTTTAGGACGGAATGTTCCCATTGGTGAAATGAACGCCGCATACCTACTAGCCTCTTCTGTAAGTGGAACCTGCCAATAACCCTTGACAAGATCTAGGGTGGAAATAAACTGAGCGCTACTAACTTTCTCAAGGCGCTCCTCGATGTTAGGGATCGGATAAATTTGATCCTTAGTGATGGAATTAAGCCTGCGGTAGTCGACGCAAGGACGAGGTTCCTTGCCCGGTACCTCAACTAAAATCAAAGGGGAGGTATAATCACTCTCACCTGCCTCAATAACACCGAGCTGTAGCATTTTCTTTACCTCAGCCTCCATAATATCGCTCTGGCGGGGTGACACCCGATACGCCTTGGATCGTACTGGCTCTGGGGAGGTAAGTTCTATATCATGAGTAAGTACAGAAGTCCTACCAGGCCTCTCAGAGAACAGACCTTGAAACTCTTGTAATAGCTGGTGTAGTTCGGTTTTCTGCTCGGGCGACAGCGGTGCTTTACTGATAAGGTCACTAATGACTTGACCGGTGTCTTCCCTGTTCGTCACTGAGCCTAGTCCTGGAAGCTCGACCGGAAGCTCTTCAGGAACGTTTACCATCATGCACACCACTGCTTCCCTTTGTCTATAAGGTTTGAGCAGATTACAGTGGTAAACTTGCTGTGCTTTCCGCTTTCCTGGCAGACTTACCACGTAGTTAACGTCCGACAGTTTCTGAACAATTCGTGCTGGGCCCTCCCACTGCACGTCTAGTTTGTTGTTTAGCGATGTGCGCAATATCATGACCTCATCGCCAACCTCAAAACGACGGGCCCTGGCTGTCCGATCATAATAAACCTTGGCCCTCTGCTGGGCCTTTGCCATTGCTTCACCTGACAACTCCTGTGCCCTTCTTAAGCGTTCGAGGAGCTTAAGCACGTACTCCACCACGACTGGGTCGTCGCCCCTACCTTCCCGCGATTCTCGAAGCATGCGAAGCGGAGATCGAAGCGAGCGACCGTACACCAGTTCAGCTGGCGAAAACCCCGTAGCCGCATGCGGCGCGGTCCTTAAAGCAAACATCACCCCAGGCAGACACAGCTCCCAGTCAGTTTGATGTTCAAAACACAAGGCTCTCAACACGCGCTTCATGACGGAGTGGAGCTTCTCAACGGAATTCGACTGTGGGTGGTACACTGAGCTGTGTAACAGCTTTACCCCACACCTTTCGAGAAAAGTTGTCGTCAAAGCGCTAGTAAACACTGTGCCCTGATCTGATTGGATTTCCGCAGGAAAACCAACTCGCGCAAATATGGACAGTAGTGCATTAACTATCTCAACTGAGCTGAGTTCTTTAAGCGGCACTGCTTCAGGGAACTTTGTCGCTGGGCAGATCACAGTCAAAATGTGTCTGTACCCCGTGGCTGTTACCGGCAGAGGTCCCACAGTATCAATAACGAGCCGTCTAAAAGGCTCCGTAATGATAGGTACCAATTTCAACGGCGCCCTTGATTTGTCCCCTGGTTTGCCCACCCGCTGACAAGTGTCACATGTCCTCACGAAATGGTCTGCGTCCCGAAAACACCCTGGCCAATAGTACTCTTGCAAGAGACGGTCCTTAGTTTTCTTAACTCCTAGGTGTCCGGACCACGAACCCCCATGTGACAAGCGCAACAGATCCTGACGATAGCATTGAGGCACGACCAGCTGATCGAACTCCACTCCTCTTCGGTCTAGATACTTCCGGTACAGGACTCCACCCCTTTCCACAAAACGCGCAGTTTTCCTGGCGATACCTTCTTTGACATTGCAGCGCACGTTTTCCAGGCTGCCATCCTTTTTTTGCTCGGCTATCAAAGCCGACCGGCTGACTTTTAGCAACCTATCAAGTCCGTCTGACGTAGGCGCGATGAGCAAATCAGTAGATAGCTCTTCTAACTTTCCCGCATCGGGATTTTCCTCTCCGGTATCTGGTGCCTTTAACGTTACAGACTCAAGTTTATTCAGTTCGGGCGTGCTCTGAATATCAGCTTGCTGCGCCTCTGACCCTTTTTCGTTGTTTGATAACGTCGGCCCCGCAACTACCGCCTTTGCAGCGAGCTCCCGAACCTTCGATCTGGTTAAGGCCTGAACACTAGCTTCACCAAACAAAAGCCCCTTCTCGCGCAGGAGGTGATCGGACCTGTTTGAAAATAGGTACGGGTACTGGGGTGGCAGCATAGATGACACTGCCGCCTCTGTCTCAAGCGCTCCGAAAGGTCCTTCAATAAGCACTTTTGCTACCGGCAGACACACGCTATGAGCTTCCACGGCTTGCTTGATCCATGCGCACTCGCCCGTGAACATATGGGGTTCTACGTAAGACGGGTGAACTACATCCATCGTAGCTGCGGAATCGCGAAGCACTCGGCACTCTTTCCCGTTCACGAGGAGGTCTCGCATGTAAGGCTCGAGAAGCTTCATGTTCTCGTCAGTGCTGCCCAATGAAAAAAACACAACTTTTGGTGTTGTTTCCGGACACTGCGCCGAAAAGTGACCCGGCTTCTGGCACGTATAACAAACGCCCGCTCGCCTCATCTCGAACCGCTTTCTGCGTTCGGCTTCGGCTGCCGCCGTCTCCTTAGGTTCGGTCGCACTGCTTCCACTCGCATCCGCACTACGCGTGTTCCCCTTTGCTCTCATGGGTGTGAACTTCGGCCTCTCAAACTTCGAGCCAAATTCACCCTTTTGACCGTCCTTAGCTCCGCGAGCCCGACGCGTCACAAACTCCTCGGCTAGCTCAGCGGCTTTAGCCACCGTACAAACGTCTGGCCTATCCAAGACCCAGTATCGCACGTTCTCCGGTAACCGACTATAAAACTGTTCTAGCCCGAAGCACTGCAGAACTTTATCGTGGTCACCAAACGCTTTCTCTTCTTTGAGCCACTCCTGCATGTTCGACATAAGCCTATACGCAAACTCTGTATATGACTCACTTCTGCCTTTCTCATTTTCCCGAAACTTCCGACGGAACGCCTCCGCAGACAGCCGGTACTTTTTTAGAAGACTCGATTTCACTGTGTCGAAATCCTCTGCCTCCTCTCTATCCAAGCGAGCGACTACGTCGGCCGCCTCGCCGGGTAACAAAGTGAGCAAGCGCTGTGGCCACGTTTCCCGAGAGAACCCCTGCTTCTCGCACGTTCGCTCAAAGTTAACCAGGAACAAACCAATGTCCTCTCCAAGCTTAAACGGCCGCATCAGGTCAGTCATTTTGAACAATACGCGTTCTCCTGCACCGTGTGCCTGACTTCCATTACGAGCGCGTTCCATCTCTACCTCGAGACGCTTCATTTCCAAAGCGTGTTCGCGCTCTTCTTTTTTCTCTTGTTGCTCTCGCTCTTTCTGTTCTTTACGTTCACGCTCTTCTTTTTCTTTCTGTTCTTTACGTTCACGCTCTTCTTTTTCTTTCTGTTCTTTACGTTCACGCTCTTCTTTTTCTTTTTGCTCTTTAAGTTCGCGCTCCTGTCTTTTTGACCTCTCCTCAATAGTCTCAAGGCATTCCGACAGCTCGTCATCCTCAGCCTCTAACTCAAGAATAGCCTTTAGCAGTTCAGGTTTTCTTAGTTTGTCTGAGACATCCAGACCCAACTCTCTTGCAAGCTCCAACAATTTCGGTTTGCGCAACGACTTCAAATCCATGGCTGCTCTGAATGCTGCTTTCTCTACTGCTTACTATTGTCTTGCCGCAAACTAACCCGGCAGCAACGACAACCACAATTACCAGCTCTGTTTCTGACACTAACAAAAAGCCTGGCAAAGCTCAGAAGAAGAAAGTCCCGCACTCACCAAACCTCGCAGGCAGGAATTCCGCGCAGTCGTTCCGCTGCAGGCAACCAGTCGTCACACAGGGCTCGTTGCACTGCTCCCGGATCGTCGTTGAGCTGCTCAGCATACAGTCAACTGCATCTCTTCGCTGCTGGCCTCCGTTGTCGCGATCTCACCGCTGGCAGACAGTTGTTTGAAGTCGGAGGCGATCTCACCGCTGCCAACCAGATGTTTCGGATCGGACCGCTCGTACGATCTGTTGGGAACTCGGCGCTGACGCCCGTGTTTGTACCTGGGTCGCAAGCCCCAAGGGTAGCGTTGGCCTGGCGGCCTGGGGTACAACTGGAAGCATCCGAAGGTCCCGGCAAAGCATGAGTCGACTGGTAACAACGAAACAACTTGTTTATTTTAACATCGCAAAGAGTTGGCGGTCAGGTTTGACCGAAGTAGAGAGACGGGAGAGCACTTCACTCAACAGAAGAAATCGGAGCCCTCCTTTTGGCGTCCGGGGGCAGCTGTTTTTATACTCTCGCAGTTGAGGGCAAGAAGGAACCCCTCAAAAGACGAGCACGTGAATGTACAATGGGCTAATGGTGACGCACCCTGTCGTAGCGATGCCGTAGCACCATGTCGAGCACGATCTCGTAGCACCCTGTCGTGGCGCTGCCGGTCGGACACAATGACTGTAATGAGAGGATGGTCCCTGCTTTGGCATCGCCTGTTTCGGGCACAATGACTGGAACGAGATCCCTGCTTTGGCATCGCCTGTTTCGGGCCCAATAACTGGAATGAGATCCCTGCTTTGGCATCGCCTGTTTCGGGCACAATGACTGGAATGCGAGGATGATCCCTAGGCGGTCGCATCGCCGCAGTCGCGCCTGGAAACACCTGGCGATGAGTGTTGCGGCGACGACGATCGGGCCAAAATGTCTGCCGCCCCGCCGCAGTCGCGCCGGCAAAACCACGTGTCGCAGGCGAAACGCAACAGGCCCCATTGAATCCATCTCCACATGTGCTCCTCGCCTCCTATCAGCTAATTAGATAAGACAAGCCGCTCAAGTGTAGGGAATGTTGTTATTAAAGCAAACAAAAGTGACCTATAAATTAGGAGAACGTTTGATTGGTCTGCTTAGACCACCTTGCGGGTCACCGCCCGACGCTTGCGTCGGCGGTTATGCAAATTTGACATCAGGAGATTTGAATGAAAACATATTGAAATAGTTTGACGTTATACGGCCGCAAGTTCACGGAAGCTCTTTCACTTGGTGGTGCACTCACGCATTTCTCGTTCGTGAACTCGAATCAAGGTGTTTTGTGGAAGCCTAAAAGGTCCTTGCTGTCGATTACCTTATTTTGGTCGGTCTAAAGCATCCCAGGCAAACCTTGGGCATGCATACGCGGCTTTCGGTATTACCGTGAATTTCAGGTTTCCGTAGGGCAGACTCTCCGCACCGAATAAATCACGAGTGGGAGTGCCGCAAGGTGCAGTCTTCTCGCCATTACTGCTCAACTTGGTGATGGCAACAATCTGCTATCGCCTGGCTGAGACCAGTCAGACGCCATTTAAGCCGGACTTCATACCATTGCAACATTTCTAAAGCAGGTCAGACTCATGCCTTCTGTTGACAAAACTAGCTTGTACAGGGCGCAAACCCAGCCCATTCAGCCTTGCGATTTTCATTCATCTTTGATGGCAAACAAATATCTCAGCAATACAGTGTTCAAATTCAAGGCGCCTACATCGACAGAACCAGTGGTGCAGCAACATGGCATCACAACATCACTCGAACCTGGCATCAGATACTCCGCCTAATCCGCTCGATTGCGTACAAAAACTGGGGAAGTGAGGAGCCTTGTGGCTGCTCTACCAATTTCACGTGCTGTATATGGCCTATAACATCTACAGTCTGACCCAAAAGCAACGACAAAAACTCCAATTGCTCAGCCACGAAGATATGGGGGTTGTCACCAGCCTACCGCGTTTCATGCCCTTACATCGCCTTGCTCAAATGGCCCACATGAATTCGAACCAGGCAATAGCCGAGGCTGCCAAGGATTCAGATCAGTTCCAACTAAGATCCACGATATCCGATCGCAGCTCATCTCGCTTCTTCATTTTCCAGTCCCCTCAATGCCTCTTCCCTGTTCCCGTGACATTCTCCCATGACCTGCACCGATTCCCCCAAAACGTGAATGCTGATCACGCAGAGAGGCAATTGTCTTACACAGGGCGGCATCAAGCAGACATTTGCGCTTCTCCTCCCTGTCAGCACGCTGTCTACACCGACGGCGCCCTCAGTCACGAAGCTTCAGTCTTAGTGGATTACTGCCCACGGACCGCTGCGGCCTACACCTGCCGCCCTGCCTGCAACGACCCATCAACGTCGGAAGTAGCTGCGATACCCGCTGCATGCAACGCCATTCTCAAGCCTCCTTTTGCAGCCTTCACTCACACTGTTTACACAGACTTGCAGGCCTCCATAAAGGCCTGCGCCCGGTTGGACTCGCGCAATGGTGCTGTTAATTCGATACCCGGTCAATGCGAATCGCCGACGAGGCTGGCCACACTGTGTGCCTCGCATGGATACCAGGTCACGCTGGGGTCGCTGGCAACCAAATGGCTGACGCGCTGGCAAGGGAGCTTCTTTCCTGCCCTTCAAAGAGGGGGCCACAAGTGCCTGATGAACCATATCCCATCCACCTCGACACAGTCGTGGCGGAGGCGAAGGCCGCTTGAAGGGCTGCGCTCCGGAAACATCCCCCCAGAAAATCCTGCGCTTGTTCCTGGGAAGTTCACCCGTGCTGAAGCCACGCCTGCGACGCATCGTCAGGGAGACAGCAGTGACACCAGCCCGCCGCACCAGGATGCGTCTTCAGCCACTTACCGATCCTGCCCAAGGAACCAGCTGCTGGATCGGCAACATATACTCTAGCACTGCAGGAGAGCGATAGCCACTATCCCCGCTACCATGAGGCCTCAGGATTTGGATGCCTGGTACTAGCCAGCGCTTCATATTCCAGTCGTTACTTCGATTTCTGCAAGACTCAAAAATGGTCCATAATACCTGAACTGACCTCCTCCTCTGTCCCTCCCTCCGCCCCGATGGATCCACTTCCTGGGGGCGGAAACTTTTTATGGTTGTTTTAATAAACTTTTAACAAGAACAACATGGCAACACAACAACAATAACATTAAGCGACGAAATGGCAGAAATCGTTGCATTGTGCATGCCAACGCCAGGCCAGTAATTTCCCAATTCCTCTTTGGACAACACGGGGAAAGCGGGAGATGGAAATTCAACACGAGCAAAACGAGAACAAGGTGAAAGCAGGAGCCAACGTTTCGACAAGTAGACTTGTCTTCTTCTAGGCAACATATGCTTTCCTAGCCACAGTATATATAGGTGGGGTTCTTCTAAAGGAGAGAGGGTGCAAGGCGATGGGTGTGGAAAGCCTCTCTCCTTTAGAAGAACCCCACCTATATATACTGTGGCTAAGAAAGCATATGTTGCCTTGAAGAAGACAAGTCTACTTGTCGAAACTTTGGCTTCTGCTTTCACCTTGTTCTCGTTTTGCTCATCGTCTTAAGTTCCTCTTTGGCGTTCCATTTCTTTGAACGGGCGTGGTACGGTCCGTCTTTATTTAGTTTTAATTTAGTTTTTATTTACCAGTTGCAACATCGTGCCTTTATTTTTTTTATCATTGGCGGCACCTCCAGGACAACAAAGCGGCAACGGGAATACCAAAGCTAAAATCCGGACTGCTCCTTAGGTTGGGCCTCACCGAGGCTTATGCGTGCCAGGGAAGTATAAGATCAGCTGTCCGCGATAGCGGACAGCCAGAAAGAGAATTTCGAGATCCCACACCAGCTACATTATTATAGTGTCGGGTGCTCTCCTGAGGCCTCATATTGCCGGTTACGTATTCTACTGGAGCAGTACTTGCTAAAAAAAAACCAATCGTAGCAACGAGAAGAGCACCCCGCAACAATAACAGCGCCCCACGACTTCTGCAACATACCACGCCCGTGCTAGGAGAATCACGGAACGCCACCGAGGAGTCCATCCGTCCGGCCTGTTCAGCGAGCCCCACCAGATTTTTTGAAAAGTACGTTCTTTCATGCGAGCCGAAGGTTAAAAAATTCATCTGCGGTTACGTGGTTGCATTTCCCGACATATTGGCTGGCGCGGACAATCTGTCTCGTGCGGCACTTTGCAAACTAAGCGAAGCGTGGCGCGACGGCCACGCTAATCGTGATGCGTGGGCGGGATTCACAGCAGCCGCCGCAGATCGACGTCCGTTCATGCAGCATTCCCTCCATACAGACGACGCGCTCTACTCTGGCGCCACCTCGAAGCCATCGCCGACACAAAGCCCGCGTCATGCGGGGCACTATGCTTTTCTTCTCACGCTTTCGCCGCACCCTCCCCTCCCCCGCTTTCGTCCTCGCGATCTCTGCGCTATCGCCACATGTCATTTTCCGATGCCCTCCGTGTCCCTCTTTGATCCTTCGCCGTTGTGCTCGTTCGCTCGGTTACGCTGACACTTGCGCTACGAGGCCATAAAAAATCAGGTCTATAGATACCGGGTGAATTGTGGGAGCAGCATTCATTGACCGAACTACAGCATTTGGTACTCTGAACCATTCTATTCTTTTGTATGAACTACGGTGACCTACGGCATCAGTGGTCCTCCCTTAAAACTTCCTAGCTACATAACTAATCGGTCTCAAGTTATACATGGAAACGGTCACCTTTCATCGGCTAACTTTATCAACTTTGGCGTTCCTCAAGGTTTTATTATTAGGTCCCTTACTGTTTCTGTGTTTCATAAACAATCTACCCTACGAGCTTACCAGTCAAAAGTTCCTCTTGTATGCCGATGACACAACCATTTATTCATCTCTCTAGTAACTAACAGTATTGCGAGATCAGCTGAACGCTGAACTTGGCAACATCAACAGCTGGTGCTCACTAAAGCACCAAATTATCTTCGAATAAGTCCTACAAAAACACGTTTTGTTTTAGTTCATAACCTTCAATCAACTATTCCACCTCCCATAGGTGTATCATTAAGTAATCATGCCTTAGCAATATCTGATAGCAGTACAATTTTGGGTGCCATTTTAGACAAGCTATTAAACATGCATGCTTAACTCGCTTCTCAAATAAATTTCATTTTGTGTTCACTTTATCATCAAAACACGCAGGCATTTTCAACCTCATATTCCTCGCTCATTATTTTTACATACATTGCCATTTATCATACTGTAAACAGACGCTACGCAGACGAGGTGGCGCGGATGAGCATACCTCGATGGGCACTCGGCGTTCCTATACACTAAGAAATTGTGCAGCTTCCACAGTGCTGCAACAAGCCAGCTGTTTTACTCCTTAACGCCAATGTTACATCCATTGTCTATTTATTTATTTACACAATATTGCAGGCAGCAATGCTGCCCAAGCAGGAGAAGGATTAAAAAAGATGCTTTTTCAACATATTTTCAAATCAAACATGAGATATGCATTCAACAATACATTGTAGTAAATGATTCCATTCTTCGCTCGTAAGTGGAAAAATGATTTCTGAAAGGTTTAGTGCGGGCAAACTATGACCGGACTAATTTAGAATGAAAAATATGCGACGGCCTTTGTAGAGCATGAGTAATAAATGTGGCGTCCGTTACAGGAAGTACACCGGCAGAAAACACTTTCGTGTTACAATGCACTTGTTGTATGTGGCTACTATTCGCCAATCACGCAGGCGGAGGGCAAAGCCGGTCCGCACCACGCAGCATGGTCTGACTGGATCGTACGAGCGCGAGGACGCACACGGCCCTGTCGGGCACAAATCAAGCGCTGCGCAATATACACTATATCTGCATGTAGCTGCGGTCTGCTACGTAGCTCAGATACGGCAGGGTACCCCGAGAAGTCCACTGGCTCAGCGCTGTGCTGCTCGCTCATGACAGCCGCGTTTGGCTTACGTTTGGCGCGTCGGAGGTGCCAAAATCGGGGGCTGTGGCGTCTACATTAACATCCAAAATCAAATGTGAACTGCGCGCCACGGTGACATATATAAGGCGGTGCCTTGTGAGCACGCCTCGCTCTGTCGTAATTTTGGCAGGGAAAGGCATCCGCTTCTGGCGAATCTACTTGAAGAGGTCAATCAAGTGTTATCAATTTTTCCGTTTCGTTCCTCCTTACTTGCACAAAGGAAACTGGCACGAGTGCATGCGCTCTCGCGGACACGTGCTGCACAACGCGACGCACACAGCCGGTCATATCGACGAGTAGTGCGCGTATGCGTACGGAAGTGTACGTGCGATTGTAGCCTAATGGATCGTGCATCGCGGGCTGCTGTGCTGCGAGGTATAAGTCATTTTCTTTAAGTATAATCTATTCGGCAAGAAAGCAGCACCACCCACTAGCCACATACGGGAACGTCCGGGAGAACCCCCATATAAAGCTTGGCTTTAAAATCACGTTTAGCTCAACATCAAAGAGTATGTATATGGAGGGTTCCTTCGTCGTTCAAGAACTTGGAGGCAGTGAGAGGAAGAGTAAAAATCAAAGTTCGGAAACCCATGAATATCGCGCGGCAGACTATTGGCCAGGATATCTTCCCTATAGTCCCCTCAACCATGCGCTTTCCCCACTTTTGCACTTAGTTCTTCTGGAAGTTTCGCTGTCGAGGAGCATCGTGCGAATTATGGATGGTACTCTCCGCTCTCCCGATATTCTGATCGAAGTCGCAAAACGCCTACATAAACGCTACAGTAAGTTGACAGCCCCTCAATGCAATGGAATATAGATGTACAGGGCGGCAAACTAACAGGCACAAATATTATTATTCTTTTTTTTTCATCTCCTCTGCAATCATTAATACCCTTCCCCTTCCTTATACAGGGTAGCATGTCAGCGGAATCGTACACACACCGGCGAAAATACCTGTCATTATAATAAATGTCCCCCCACCCATCTCTCTCTCTCTCTGTTGCAAGCACTGGGCTCAAGGTATCCAACACTTGCACTGCGCTTCGAGCTGTTGGCGTTATCGAGTTGCTCACAAGCGTCCGAATCGCATTTATCAAAGACTTGAGCATTTTTACAATTCGGCGGTCATGCTCTGTCAGCTCATCTGGGTGAGGGGTGGAGCATTGTGGTGCCTCTCCTTGTTGGAGTTTTTCCACAGGGCTTATCCTTGGCAGTGGTGGGCATTCTTCATCCACGGCATTCTTTTCAGCTGCTCCGTTATCTATACGCGGTTTGGACACATTTTGCATTGGGGTTGGAGCAGATTCAACAGCAAGAGGCTTTGCGGCACGCGTATTCTTTGTGCGGAGAGCAGAATTCCTTGATGAGCGTCTGCGACGAGAACGACGTCGCCTGACGTCAGCGGCTGCTTCACGATGAGTCGGCCGGTCCCTCACCATTTTCTTCAGGATGGAGAGTTCTCGCTTAACTCTAGGACATTCCTTTGATGAGGCATCGTGGGGCCCTTGACAGCTCGGACACTTATAAGTTTTTGCCTGGCAGTTGCCTGCAGAGTGTTGTGCTGCACAGCGGGAACATATAGCAGACTTTCCACAGACGGCGCTCACGTGACCGAATTTCTGGCGTTCCTGCACTGAAGCGGCTTGGGAACAAAGGGCCGGACAGCATGTCGGAAATGACCTACCTTCACATGCGATGGAAGGCAGTCCCCTTTAAAGACAATTTTCACGCATCTGGAATTTCCGAGACGGGCCACCTGCAGTATGTGGGTCCCATGATTGGCAGGCTTTATCAAAAGTGGTAAATCCTCACCTGAGATGGCCGCATCAATGTCATATATGACGCCTGTAGTAGCCGCTTTTCCCATCGGGATGATGGTACGGACGTTCATGCCACCGAGGACAGTGACAGCTCGCAGAGAATCTAACGCCGACGCTTGGGCGACGTCTACCGCGACAACATTCTTCCGAGGGTTGACTCGGACGTCCCCAATGCCATTTGTCAACAGTCTCTCGAGTTCAACCGATGCAAATTGCCTGTTGAGGAACCTCATGTTGTCGGGAGGTAGCACAGGTAAAAAAAGGATGGTGTGCTTCGGCGAACTCTGCGGAGTCCTCATAGTAGATGTGTCCACAGAGGCCCTAAGCCTCCGCCGCTTTGCTTTCTGACTCAGGACAGTCACGTAGTCGTCGTTGGAGCTGTCGTCGCTCTCGATCGCGTCTGTAGCCTCGCTGTCGCTCGAGATGCTGTTCCGCTTCCTTGAGGCTGCCGACGCGGGCCATCAGGTGGGACTCCCACCGCTACATCGCTTATCATTTTTTTCTTTCCGATTCCTGACATTTCCTGCGCAACGTCTTAGTAGCACTTGCTAGTGAACGCATCTTCTTGCGTGTTATCTTCGTTTGACATATCATCGAGCGTCTCATGCATTGTCTTTTGGGGATCGCGTTCCATGTGTGCTGGTGAAGCATATTTTTCCACATCGGCATCGTGTGGCGAGGAAGGTGAATTCAGCTTATCTGGTAGAGTATATGGATGCAGGAAACCTTGGGACGTTTCTGATACAGACGCCGCTGATGCTATACCTCGTCTGGTGACGGTGGTGCGTTAGGCTTTCTCCTGCGAATAATAACAAAAAAGATATTTGATTTATATGCATCTGTACGACCCAAATGAAGAAATGAGTAATGCAAGCAATAATAAATTTAATCTTTGTAAAAGTAATAATTATCACTGACCTTTTGTCTTCGTGGATTGCCGTCTGCACGGTTTGCACCTGCGCCCGCTTTAGCGCACTGCGCTTTTCCCGCAAGGCTGAAGCATGATGAGAAGGAGGAGGGGGAAAAACGGATGGCTGTGCTCCAGGTTTTAACATTTTCCTCTTCAAGCCTGGTTTGCAGTCGTCAGGCGTAAAGTGTATAGCTGCACACCTTTGAACGGTCACTCGGTTCCCAAACTTGACTGCCTGAACTTGGAAAAAGTCGGTGAATATAGTTTGCGGCTTTGTAACATATGGTCATAAGCACTCTTTTTTTTATTATTTTGCGCGCAGTAACAAAAAACCAATCCCTCAGTCGCACATGTTCACAGAGTTCGCAAATGTGAGAGCAGTTTCATTGTCCGATTTATAAAGCTCGCTTTTCCGCGTTAATTTAGAAGAGGAAACTGCCACCACGTTAAAGGGCGAAATAATATTTATTTTAGTACTTGCCCGCTTAACAGGCGAATTGCATATACATCTTCAATTACACGTATCTTCTCCACAGCCTTTATGTAGCCGCCGTGCCGTTGGGGAAATCCACTTTAGCAATGTAGAAAGAGTTTTAGTCTTCCGTATAGCGACATAAGTTTGCGTCCCGCAAAGCAGTAGCGTTTTACAGCATTGGGTCACCGCTTGCAAGCCTTCAATTCCTTTCCATATGAAACAGTACGGAAAAAAGAAACAGGAAAGAACTCACCTATCCTTCCGACTGCCTCGATCCATCTTTTGCGTACGTCCGTGGCCGGAAACTCGTGAACACTGATGCCAGATCCTTTGCTTTGTTCTGACATACATAATGGCATACATCAGTATACCTCAATGTCATCGTTACGTTATCTCACCTGTAATTAACTCAAGAAAGCTGCATGCAGTTAGTTCTGAAACTACATGCCTTCTGCGGCGTCTGCAGATTCTCGCAGTCTGCGCGTTGTCTGTATAACATATCGTCTGCGTCATTCTTTTAAATTTCCTCGTTCATATTAAATATATGAAGTTCGTTATATTTTATTTGATTATTACTCCATTGCACCACATTTTATTCTATGAATCTTCTTGTAATCAGATTTTTTTCCCTTCTACGAAGGCAACGAAAGGAAAATGTTACTGTCTGCCGGCTGTACTCGTTTTCCTTTCTTGCGCCGCTCTTTCTACACTATGTCGTCATTGAACTTTCCTTTCGTAAACTTTGTTTTATTTGTAATTTCTTGAATTGGTGCATTTACAAACAACGTAAACGCTTTGTGGCTGCCGAAATAGCGGCGCGAGCGCTGGAACAGATAGCAGAAGCAGACGACAGCGAACAGGTTATAACTAGCGCCACCCTGCTCGTACATTATGCCCCTAGCGGCAAAAGGGGTGAACTAGACTAGGCGTGCTGGAGCAGGGAGATCTGTGCAGGTCTGGAGTGTAGGTCGTGGCCGCAACCAACCATTCGTCTGTTCGGTGCTCCTGTTCCAGGACCCTTCTACTCCTGTCTGTAGGCTCGACGCTTCATCAAGGAGAGCATTTCAAGGTAAGCGCTGCAACTCAGGGGCGTTTGTGTAGGTGTTGGGTGGTTTGAGCTTGATTCTTGGCAATAATTAAGCGTCGTCCCGTCGATAGGTATCCGCTGCCGTCACCGGGCCGGTGGACGCGCGTTGTTGCTACTTCATCGCGTCGAGAGCGTCTGACGAGTGTCCTCACCTATACTCCGTCTCGGAAAATAAGGTGCAACGCTGTGGAGGCTAGAGTTACGTTTTGCAGTGGCTGTGTCCGCACCACGGCCGCTCAATGGAACGCACAAGTGCGTTTCCATTGAGCGGCCGTGGTCCGCACTTAGAAATTGATGCTCTTGCTTGACTCGTGCTGTGCTCTGGTGTCATAAGTAACACTCGCTACTATTATCTGCAGCGATCGCATGATGGAGCCACGACCTCCATGTCTGTGCGTTTGTATGAATTCAATAGGCCAATGAGGTGTGATCATGCCACCTGAGAGCCACCAATGAGGTGTGACCACGCCACTTGTGCGATAGCCTATGGCATGACGCAACATGTCCTTAAAATGCTATACAAGTCAAATAAATGCCTCGTTGGCCAGGCTCTCTCACCCGGTGCAAGCGTCTCCGCCAACTTCATTGCGTCGTCCTCTCGGACGCGAGGCCCCTCCGTCGGCCAGCTTTGGGTGCGACGGTACAGAATGGCGACGAGGATTTAGAAGAACCTGGTGTCTCAAATGCCGTAAGTGACAATGTTACTTATCTACGTCGCTCCTATGCCCTTTCCTCGCATGCCTTCGGAGCTTCTCCGAATGCTTCAGCTAGCGTCGGCCTAGGCCTTTTTTCGTCTACGGCCATCTTCGGCGACGCCATATTGTCTTCTTCCTTCGGCTTCCCTAGGCCTACTGCATGCGATGCTACAGAATGGCGACGACGATTTATAAGAAACCGCAGCGCCTCAAATGCCATATTCGGAGACGCCATATTGCCTGCTTCCTTCGGATTCCCTTGCCGTAGACTTAGCTTACGACGCTACAGAATGGCGTCTTTTTAAACCTTCCTCTGGTTCTCGACTTACGTGGCTCTCCTCTGATTCCTTGGTACAGATGGAAGAAAAATTTACAGATACACATTAGAGCGGATTGGGAGGACGAGCGTCGAGCGTCGGCTCTCATCAGCGTTTTGGGCAGGGAAGGCCAACGGAAATACGTCGCGACAGAACAGGCCGAGGCACAGCCGACAACTACCGCTGCAACGGGATGACGAAATGCGGCCCAGACGCCCAGTACGTCGACTACGGAGGCAACGGCCACGACGAGCAAGTACGAGGAGCTGCTGAAGCTCTTGGATCGGTTATTCTCGGCAAACTCCTGGCGCAGAGACATCTGTTCAGAAGCCCAAGCAACTGCCGTGTGAGCGTTTCATGGAACACGTCAGGGCCCTCAAGGAGAAATAGCTCGCTTCCAAATTCGATGCTACGTACGACGACCGGATCCGAGATCAAATAATGGAATCGCCAACCACATATCACCCAAGTTTTTGGCTCACATCGAACATCTGACCTTGGATAAAGCGGAAGAAACGGCCGAGAATCGGAGGCGACGCAGAACGCCGACCAAGCGTTCGGCGATGCCGAGAGCGTTCAGCCGGTCGGAGCGGCGCAAGATGGCGGTTCGGCGGCGCGGCGTTCAGGTAAACATGGCCTCCCGCCCGACAGGATTGACTGGCGTACATACTCAAGGTGGCCGTGCGTTCTCGAACGCCTGCGCGACGCGTCAGCAGGACGGCGTTCGAATCAGGTGCCAATGGCCGGATGAAAATCGCATGTTTTCTACGCATCAGATCGGTCCATGTTACCATTGTGGCGGCTTGTGGCAGGCACTTGGCGTCTTCAGAAATGGTCTGGCCCGCAACAAAACTTGCAGCCCTATCAAGGGACACCTGGCTACCGTTTGACGGATGAAGAAACAAAGCGCATCGCCAGTTCAAAATGTTACTCCAGTGCAAACGGAAAGAAACTGCCATATACGGTTATTTCATGCGTTGTATTACATCAATTTGTGTTTCATTGCGTTTATTTTTGTTTGTTTGTTTGTTTTTGGCGCCTTTGGCGCGCAGAGAGGCACGGACGCAAAGCGCGTAGTGATACGTTCTCGTCACCGAACTTCTTGCGTAGCTAGCAGAGCGTTGCCCCTGATGTCTGAAACGAAGCGTAGAGAGTGTGTATCTTACACCGTGGTGCAGGCATCAGCCCTGCCCGATGCTACTGCGGTAGCGGTCGAAAAAGCGCCGACAAAAGATATGGAACGACTAGCTAATATCGAGCCTGTCGGACTGTCAGGTGTTTACATCCCAAATGATTCAGCTTTTCAGTACTGTGGTGAGTTCCAACGCTAGCTCGCAGATTCCTATCATCCCCTTACGGAGATGGGCAGGCACGACGCTGAGCAGCTGATAGATCCTTTCCCTATTATTGTAGAAAGCTCGGAAAATTCATGGCCATCATCTCCACCTCGGTAGATTCCTCGCTGGCGTTACATACCGTATTTAGTCGAATGTAACGCGACCACGATTGTAACGGGAGGGTTGACTTTCCATTCAAGCGAAATAAAATAAAACGGCGAATGTAACGCGACATGAAAGCAAGAAAAAAAAAAACATCTGGCACAGTGCTTGTTAATGTATAGTTAGTAAGCCAGTGTTTACAAGTTTATACGGCCGCTAAATCTACTACTATATAGCTGTGTATCCTAAATTGGTATCGCAATTGTCGCTTCGCCTTTTGGGCGAAACTGCGACTTTTTCGTACGTGATGTCGCGGTGTGTCACAGAACACGTCCTGATAGAAATTGACACCAATCAAGAAAAGTGAGCGCGACCTCTGTGTCCTAAACCTATGCAGTTCGCCGGGAAAGCGGCAACGTTTCGGGCCCCTGTTCCGCGAAACATCAGACATAACGAAGCACAACAGCATCATAGTTGCTGGGGGCTCCGATCCTCCGCATACGTCATGGTGTTACTGTTACCGCAGATACCTTTAAGGGGCTGAGCCTGTGGGCAGAGGAGGACGCGCAAACTAAAGGGCCTCCATAATATTATTGCTCTGATGAAAGGAGCTTATTGGCAATCAAACACTGCCTTAGCGGTGATTCCGCTCCTTATTCAATGCCTTGCACTGCGAAAGGTACGGCGGAGCGGCGCGTGCATACAACGCACCGCCTTCTCAATGTCACCGTGGCGCGCAGTTCAAATTTGATTGTGGATGTTAACGCCGACGCCACTATTTCCGATTTTGGCTGGCGCCTGCGACGCGCGAAACGTAAGCCAAAGTCCCGAGCGAGCCGCACTGGGCGGTGCCAGCGGATTCGTCAGGGAATCGCGCGGCGGCCGCGGTATCAGCGCTACGTTGCAGACCGCGGCGACATGCAAATTGCAACGGTAGCGCGCGTTGCGCAGCGTCTTCTTTGTGCACGACAAGGCTTGAAGGCGTGCTCGGGCTAAGAGGCTCTAGCCGCATTCAACCAGCGCAATTTTTGAAGAGGCGAACGCATCTAACCAGGAGCGGCTGATATAGTGAACGCGCGCTGGCAAGCGTGCTTAAGGGCTGAACTTAAGTTTCGCTTGGTTCGAGGCGAGTTGAGTGTTCAAAAGCAGGCGAAATTAGCGAGAATTGACGGTGACGTCACCGATAAGCAGTGTGGCTAGACTTTAATGCCTACGCAGGCGGCCACGTTCGAGCGTGAGCAGACGATAGTCGGCTTCTTCCGGAAGTACGTAAATATCGTCTACATTTAAAAGTACATCTTCGCTTACTTCAGCCTGCTTATTGAACTCTGTCAAAAAATATGCACATGATCAGTAGGAAAAAGCACCTCGCAGTGCACTGCTTTTCACTTCATTGCAGCACAGGGGTTTATTGCTATATACCCAGTAGCAAACGGTTTGGTTCACCTCCCTGCCTTTCTGCTGCTTGCATTCTCTCTCCCTTTGTATAAAACGCATTACCTTGTGGGAGAGAAAGCGTTCTCCTCTTTTAGAATTCAATTATTTGTCAAGCAATTATTTTGCAGTTCCAGTAACTAGAGCACAAATGCGAAAACGAAAGCGATTCTCTTATGTTCTCCGCGCTCACAGAGTACGGCACCACGGGGCAGCGCGCGCTGCGCTTACGAACCTGCAGATGTGTAGTAGCTTTATTCTATGGTAGTAGTCAGCCGGCATTTATCGTGTCGTGTTGTAAAAGTTGTTAATTTGCCGTAAATACCTCTTGATTTGTACTCTCAAGAGTGGAGCAAGACCCCAAGGAAGAGAGGTTGACGCATCGGGAGCGAAGAACAGAAACGATGGATGGTTACGCTGCTTGGGTCTCGGCACGTTCGCAAAGTTCCGAATTTGTCGCCGTGTGGTGTGCGCTTGTGCGCTCGTCATTTGCTGTCATCGCGCGGGGATATTTGCGCTGAATGTCTTTCACTTCGTGTACAAAACTCTGCACGCTGCGGCATCGAAGAAGTTGTCCTGTGTTCGTATGCGCCTGGACACGCGATAGCCTGCTTGCTCTCAACGGGTGTTCAACAGTCTACGCGTGCTCGTAACCTGCTCATGAAGTAAGCCCATTTTATTCTTATTTGGTTTGCATAACGTAGGTGTTAAAATGATGCGTGGTAAGCCGGTGTCGCGAACAGAAATATTGTTTCAAGAGACCACTATGCAACGTCTTTGGGCAAAAAGGACGCATGAATAGGGAAAAGGATCACCCTATCTTTACAGATCGATTCCAGTAGTAGCGCGATCGCCTTGATCGCAATTTCCGTGTGGCATTTCTAACCTCTTGCTCACTGGCGCTAAAAGCGTAGAATAAAACTGCGTTAAGTTGCGCACTTGTATTGACGCTTGTATTGGCTTGAGATCATACTGTATCCGATGCAAGAACTGTTAAAATACGGAAATAAACGTTCGAGGCAATAGCAGTGGCTCACTACCTGTGATCGTTACTTTCTTGCCTGGGTGCACGTTTTAACTGTTGTGACCCAAAAAAATTTCTTCGCCCTGGCTGCTCTGCTGTTTCCTTGGTGCAACTTATAGCGGTGCAGCAAGACGTGTTGCTTCGAATGATGTCTGGGCAGTCAAGGTATTCGTGTCCGTAAGTAAGCAGTGAACAGTATACCAGTGCAAAAATTTGGACATACAAGAGAAACGAATGGTATCATCATAGATCCTATATTATGAACAAAAAAAATTTCTTCGCCCTGGCTGCTCTGCTGTTTCCTTGGTGCAACTTATAGCGGTGCAGCAAGACGTGTTGCTTCGAATGATGTCTGGGCAGTCAAGGTATTCGTGTCCGTAAGTAAGCAGTGAACAGTATACCAGTGCAAAAATTTGGACATACAAGAGAAGCGAATGGTATCATCATAGATCCTATATTATGAATAATTCAGCTGTATTACTGAAGTGGAGAGGGGATATGCATAGAAGTCAGATTGTATTGATACTCGGCAAGAACAAGGTAACTTATCATTACTAATTAGTCCTTTTCTTTTACTGAAAGGTAAGGTGCTGTAGTGAGTGGATTTCTTTTTCTCTTAGTTATTTGCTACCTGAATCATGACCGTCTTCTGTCTTAGCTGTGTAGGTGATCACTGTTAGTGACGTTGGAGTGCTGGTGGACAAGCACTCCTTTGTTGTTGCAACGCATATGACAGAGTGCAGCTGTGGCAGTATGCGAAGGTGTTAATCTATTAGCCAAATTAGGTTCTTTGTGAGTTAATATGTTAATGTATTGATGTCATTGGATTGTGGTCTAGCAGGCAAAAATGCTGAACAAGAAGTAATCTTAATTTGCACTTCGTAAGATGTGCAAGCAATTCAGGCTGTTATGCATGAAATCGGACATTTGTAGATGACTTCTACAATGCTGTAGTCCTGAATAGCTTGAGAGTTAAGTGATATCACTATAATTTCTCTGTAAAGCATGCAGTACGGCTTAGCATTGGGGGAGGCTGGCATCAACAGTCTACTTACTGTGAAGTTCAAATGAGGTGTTACTGTTAGGGTGACTATACATAATTTATGCCGTAGTTCTAATCTTGTGTGAGGCAGACATAGTTTAACCACTTGGTTAAACAATAGTGATGTAATATCTATGTATACAAGTGTTACCCATTTATTTCTGCCATTTGGACAATGGCAGAAATGCATGGGTAATACTTGTACACATACACATCACTATTGTTTAACCAAGTGGTGCCCCTGCATGCTGAAATTTACAGGGCTATTATTGTCAACCTTTGTTGTAACATTAAGGCACCTTTATATTATTACAGATTACCACCATTGTGTGTCATCATAGTGTGATATTTGCACGAAATGTATTTGACTTTGCTATAAAACGCTGCACAGTGGGGCATCGTGAATTATTTTTTTCGATAGTTTCTGGCCTCAGAATGCACTTCACGTTATATTCTTGTTTGCAACAAGAGTATAATGCAGCTTTCTCTTATATTTTGTGGCACTTAGTTACTGCGGTGAGCTAAACCACTGGGCAGCAATTACTGGAATCGCTACTGTGTGTGGATTCCAGTAATCGCTGCCCAGTGGTTCAGCTCGCCGCAGTTTGAAGTGCCACAAAATATAAAAAACTGCATTATACTGTTGTTGCAAACAAAAATATAACGTGAAATTTTCTTCAAACACAAAGGAATACATACTTTTTTTAGCGCAAAACAGGGGACACAAGAAAGATGACAGGACAAAACACTACTCCCAACTGACATCACTTTATTGCATCACTCCTTTATAGACAGCAAAATCTAGAAGAACATAGCACCATGTGCAGGAACCACCAACATCCGATCACAAGAGCGCACTCATGCGACAGAATAAAAAAAAAACATATTGAGCACTGTACAACGTTAAAGAAGGCACACTAATGCACCGTGACCCCAATGACTGTATGAAGAAAGCTTTCGATAACGCTCGGGCGGTGGTATCACGGCTCTTTTTCAAAATCGTAGTATCACGAAACATGGCTTTGCACTTCCATATTTTACAATGTTGAGCCAAATGGGAACCTGTGCCTGTTGGTATGGGTCGCTTATGTTCGCCATGTTTCATGATACTACGATTTTTAAGAAGAGTGATACCACCGCCTGAGATTTATTGGAAGCTTTCTTCATACAGTCATTGGGGGGTCACAGTGCATTAGTGTGCCCTCTTTAACCTTGTGCAGTGCTCAATATGGTTTTTTGGATTCCGCCGCAAGAGTGCCCTCTTGTGATAGGATGTTAATGGTTCCTGCACATGGTGCTCACTGCGCATGTTCTTCTAGGTTCTGCTATCTATAAAGGAGTGACGCAGTAAAGTGATGTCAGTTGGGAGTAGCACCTTGTGCTGTCATATTTCTTGTGTCTGCTGGTTTGCGCTCAACAAAGTATTTATGGATTTGCACCAACGAGCCCGCCAACGCATTGTGTTGAACACAAGGAAATGCGACTTTGCCTTGTTTGACTGTGTTGCGGGCACTTCTAAAGTACTGTCTGTCCTTGGTGGCATGGAAGTGCCGTCCACTTCTATGCATTGCTTTCTGTTTCATTGTGGCATCACATCACATTAGAATCATAATGTGCGTGTACTTTTTCTAAGAGACCCATATTCCTATCCTTGTGCTATATTTTCTGTCGCATTATTTATGTGCAAATGACCAGTGTTCTAAGTTCCATTTTATCGCAAAGTAAACTACTGGTACCCAAACAGTTCTGCATATCAGAAAACCAAAGTCGAACTGCTGAAGCAGCAGCCTTAGTGAAGTGTCAAGTAGTCAGATTTTATTGGTCATGCAGAGGCACACAGCGTACCTCTTTATTAACTTGCTGAACAATTAATCTATGTGAAAACTGAATATTTATGTAGGTTCAACCACATGCTATTGGCCATTGCTCATGCCCTCGGCAAATGTGGAAGATTATCACTGCATTTCTTTTTCTAACTCCTGTTCCTTATTACAGTGGGATTACTGCATGTGTAAGTAGGAAGCGGATCACATAGGCAATCAAAAGCCAACAATGTGTAAACTTGGAACATTGATTGTACAGTTTGATGACTCAGAATAAATACAAATACGTACCATGAACGATTGACAATTAACTTTTCAGTAAGCATACTGTATGCTCATACGGTGTCACATAAATTAAAATTTTAGTGTAGCTTTCCAGTGTATGCTTCTATGCTTCTATTGTTGCATTCTCTCAGAGGGATGGTAACGTTCCGCATGTCTAGCAACTAGACTGTCTATATACAGTAGTAAAAATGTGTGAGCTGTATTTTTGAATGATTTGATAGAATGTGTAGAAAAATAAAGCCATACAATCAACGCACAGTGATGTGACTTTCTCTGCACATGTTGCAGGTTCAAAAAGTATGGTAGAAGCTGTTGCCAAGGTTCCGACCAGAAAAGAAAGCCAGTATAAAAGGGTCCACACAACTGATCTCTACTACAGGGGATGGACAGCACATTGAGCGCTCTCGACTGAAGCCAACCTCGTCCCGGATGTTGGTGCTTCACAACTTTGCAGTGGCACTTCGTCTGCAGGGTGTGTGGCATTTCTTCCCCTAACTGGCCTGCCATATGTGCCATTAACTACCCAAGCAGTGTTTTGAGGTGTCCACAATTTTTCAATTGCAGTGTCCACAGTGTCGCTAACATAAGTGGCGTGCAATGGAAACACTGGTAAATGAGAAAAAACTTGATGTAAGAAAACACTATCGTATACGGACGGGTTCAGATTGTCATAAAAATGTTTGGCAGACGTGTAGAGACCTCCTAAAATGTGAAAAGCCACAAAGAAAATTTTTTACGGCAGCAATGTTATCCGATCGCACACACTAGTTAGTCCACCATACGCCCTACTTCCAGGACAAGCGACTGCATGACACTGCATTTCCACTGGATTCACCTGCATCCGGTGCAGTGTACTGCATCCAGCAAAACATATTGGAAATCAGTGGTGCACAGTGTTTTCTGTCCCTTTTCTCGACGCCTACTGAACACATGGTAAACTGTTCCCAAAGCAGAAAGATGGAGGGAAAGGGCTCTGAACACATTGCATTTTAATGTGGCTGGCTGTGGGTAACGCAAGTACTGTGGCATAGATTTGCGCCAGGCAACCTGGGAGCCCAAAAAGACTACTGGTTACTTGCAAATGGCCAACATATTGTTGGCATGTTGAAGTTCTTTTTTAATCTCATCACTTATTTAGCCATTGGAGACAGCTTTCACAACTGGAGAAGCCTTGGAAGCATGAAACACTTCACAAAACCAGCGTCAATATATCGTGTGTCGGCATCACATAATTTCATGGCTGCATGTGTGAACCCTCTGGTTGTAAGAGTGTTCATGATGTTTTCCATGCATTATCCACTTTATCTACAGGTCAACCCTATCTTGAGACTTAAACTGATGTTGTGTTTAGAGAAATTATGGCCGAGAGCCAGTTTTTGAGAATACCGACTGAGCTTGACAGTTGAAACGCTAGAACAAGTTGTTGAGGATTTCAGATCAAGAATCTTGTTAGGCCAGTTCATTTAGTGGTGTTAATATTCTGCTCAAAGTTGTTGTTTCGTTCATATGGTGCCCAAGCATTGCGGTAACGACTTCACCTGGAGTACGTAGCAAGGGTGTACTCGACGTAAGCTGGTGGCTTTTTTCTGCATTTTCAAAAACTGGTTTCTTGTTCAGTTGAGATTGTCAAATTTTGAATTGTTTATTAGGTGTTGTGTCCTGCTTCCTTTTCCTGCCGCTTCTTAGTTAAACGTCTGAATAGTGAACACAACTTGACTTTTGCTTGATTTTCAAAATTACACGCCCTTGATGCAAAACAATTTTACTTCAAAACTGCTTGTACCTTACTGAAAGAGTAACTTGAAGCAGCCATAGCCACCAATAACACACAAGAGATGATTATGAAAATTTTAATATTGTTTTTTGCTCTACAGGGTGTCCTCTAACTATCGTGCACCAAGATTTAGAAATATGTAAATCTGATGTAACTAGACAGAACGAAGGTAATGTTGTTTGCCATCGCTTGGAGATACTCAGATTATTTTTTGCATTCTGCCTAATTGCATAATAATGCTTAATTAGTTAATAAACATCTCAAATAATTAAATGAAAAGTCTCAATGAAAAGTTGTACAGCAACATGAAAGCCTCCCGATACACTTTTCTGTTACTCATTGTGTGCTACATAAAAGTGTTTTTCCAAGGACTAAGCCTGCGAATAGCCGTAAAGTGTCTTGAGTGGCCAGTCACGTGGCAATTTTGTGGTTCAAAGCCACGAATACAACTTGAATGAGTTCTTTTAAGAAAAAGACTTAGGTATGAAAATTATCCTTCTTTATGTAGCCTGTGGAAACAAGGTTTGTTAGAATGGCCATGGCCCTCAAGGAAGATGCCGAGGCCACAGGCAGTTCCTCCAGTGACCATGAAAAGGCCCCCTGGGCCACAAGTCTAATTTGGCACCCCCCACCTTTCTCCTGCAGCTTTTCTGTCTACTTAGCTAACCACGTGGGCCAAAGATGGTAAAGGGAAAAAGAATCAACAGCTTCAAACATAGGACTTGCTCAAGCTCAATGCATTTTTGTATATGATATGGTCTTCATACGGACACCTCTTTCCCGCAGAGAATTAGCAGTAAAAAACAGCTTACGAAGGCTTGATATTAGCCAGGATGATTTGGCATATATATAATGATTATGAATGTTTCTGGTGAAGGTAGTGGTAGTAGAGTGAATAATCAAAGCATTTATATATAGATTAAAAGACATTTCGTTCCAGTGCCAGAATTTTAAGTCATCCCAAATATTTCTTGTGTTTGATATTCTATGCACATCGAGTGACAGTGCTTCTTGATGCTTGCATCTTGCTGACATCATTCTTATGCTGCATAATTCACCTGTTTAAATTCCCTGTTTCTCCCGTTCAAGGAACTCTACATTCATCATAGGAACCTTGTAGACGAGTTCCAGGAACTTGGTGATGAGATTAGAGGGCAGCGTGCACTCCACGCTTAGATATGCATTCAGGAGCCTCATATCTTGCAAATGTTAGAAATACTCCTGCTAAGCAAGTTCTTGGTGTCATACCAGGTTATTTGTGAACACGAATTTGCCTTAATTGGGAAAACAGTCAATCTAAAACATGTCAAGCGATATCGCTGACAATGCACACATTGCAACTGAACTAAATACAGATAAATATAGCACCAAATACAAGAACCATTGGCAGGATGCCATTCTTTCAGTGGAATAAAATCTGGAATCCTTTATAATCCAGAGAACTAAATACCTCACGAGGATTGCGACGTGCAATATACATGTACTTATTCCTCATTTTTTTTACTTTAAGACCCGATAATACTTAAACAGCAGTGAAAGAACTGAGATCACAGCACATGAGACTTTATATTGCTCCAGAAATCAGTTTCTCTGCCGATTGCAGCATCCGACACCAACAGTTTTTGACAGCAAATGTGAAACAGAAGGCACATAAGACTTAAGGTAGTGCTATTGACTTAGATATCTTGGGAACGAAGCCAATAATGTACATATTATGGCCCTACATGTCGTTACCTTTAAACAACAAAAAGGTAGGGGGTTTGCGTTTTGCAAAACTGCATGGAGGTTTTTACTGCTTTAGGCTATACAGGTGCACTAATTTACACAGATCACTCTTTACCTCTTCACGGCCCAGGTGTCATATGAGATAAATCCATTGGAGAGCTTTAACTTGCCCTAAATGTATTACAGCTGTGTACTGGTAAACTGGCAGCAGCTTGCCGTGCTTGTGGAAAAACAATTGTAACTGCCATATTGTATGTAACTGCTAGTACACAGGCATTGGCAACAGCAATGGTTAGGGTACACTTGTTTGTTCTACTCTGGGGTATGCATCCTCCACCAGAAAATTTTTTTTTCAATCTTCCTCTTCTACCACATTGGAAAGTGAAATGGGGTGTAATTTGTAGAGTATACTCATGCGTAAACTTCATAAGCATTTCTTGTCTGTGCCACAGGTCATTGTTGCTATGGCTGTAAAAAGCAGGGTGCCTGTTTACAGCACCCGTAGGGAAGTTTCTTTGAATCTTTAACGAACAGTAAGGGTAATGAATAATCGAGTAATTTTTAGTAATTTTCAACAAATTTAGCACTCCTTGCTTTCCACTGTGGTGTTTTTCAAACTCTAATATTGGCACAAGGTTTGACTGCAGGATGACATTTTGTGTGAAAGAGTGCACTTGTGCACATAGCAACATTCTGCTGCACAGAATGTCATTAGCTTTCGTATGCATTGGTCACTATCTCACAAACGGCTGCTCCTTTGTTAGTTGGAATGTAGCATTAATGTAAAGCACATTTGGTGTCTAAGAAGAATTGTGCCCTCAAATCCCCTAATTCTCCTCACTTGATGCCTTGTGTTATAATAGCATGGTTGACACCATGAGAGTCAGTGTGGTGTATAATTGTGTCTATGGTGGGATGGGGGGTGTACAATAACTTGAGCAACTTTTCCAGATGGCTTGAATCAGTATTGTGGAATGCTTTTTTTCACTCACTGTTAGCAAGTTTCACTTTGGTTGTGGCAACAAGTATAATGTAGTTCGCTAGTGCTCCTGCCAACATACCGTATTTACCCGCGTATAACCCGCCCCTGCGTATAACCCGCACCCCTAACTTTGAACTCGGCGGAAAAAAAAAAAAGAACTCGCGTATAACCCGCACGTTTACCTGAAAAAAAAAAATGAGCGCTAGAAAGATGCAACTCACACTCAGTGATCATTTCGTTTTCAGAACATTTATTCAAACGACCGCCACCACGTCACTGCTTATCCGATTCTTAATCGTCGCCGCTCTCACTACTGCCATCCGAGGCTTCATCGCCACTCTCAAAGACGTAGTCGTCCTCGGAACCATCCAGACTATTACTGATCGCACATTTTTTAAAGCTTTTGCGCACCAAATCGGCCGGTATCGCTTTCCACGCATCCACGATCCACTGGCACAGCAATGGAATATCAGGCCTTCGCACGCGTCCCGTCGGTGTGAGGGCGTACATGCCGTCGGCCATCCACTGGGCATACAGCCGCTTCACGTGTGCCTTGAACGGCTTGTTCAGGCACACGTCGAGTGGCTGTAGCATGGACGTCATGCCGCCAGGTATTATGACGAGGTCGGTGCTGGTCTCGGCAAGGCGAGCCTTCACCGCATCAGTGCAGTGGCCTCTGAAGGAATCTAGTACGAGCATCGACCGGCGTGCCAGCAAGGCACCTGGTCTTCGCTCCCAGATTACTCGAAGCCAGTCACCGACTAGGCCACTGTTCATCCACGAATTTTCTTCCGCACGCACAACGATTCCTGGGGGCAGTGGAATGCTAGGTAGCGTCTTGCGTTTGAAAATCACATACGGGCGCAGTTTCGTGCCGTCAGCCAAAGCGCATAGCATGACTGTGCAGCGCAGCTTGGCATTTCCGCCGGTCAGCACGCCGACTGATTTGGAGCCCTTTTTTTCCATGGTCGTGTCCATCGGCATCTCAAAGTACACAGGTGTTTGATCAGCATTTCCCACCTGAGACAGCAAATAGCTGTGCTCCTTCCGAAGTGCGATCACATATCGTTGAAAGTTCAACAACTTTTCCTCGTAGGCTTCAGGAAGCCGCTGGCACATGGTTGTTCGCCGCCGCATAGAAAATCCATGTCTTCGCATGAAGCGCTGAAGCCATCCACGGCTTGCACGAAACTCACGTGGAATGTTCAATTCCCGGGCCAACTTCAGGGCTTCCATTTGCGCCATCTCAGTCGAAACAGCGTGGCCACGACTTCTCTGCTCCTCAATGAACTTCGCAAGCTGCGTCTCGAGGTGGGGGTACGCGCCAGTCTTCGGACCCCGAAACGCTCGCCTGTTCCGGTTCGTTGCTTCGAGACTCTCTTTTTTTCTTCCTCCAGTCGCGAATGCACGACTCGTCGACGTCATGCTGTCTTGCAGCAGCTCTGTTGCCGATTTCTTCGGCAGCGGCTATAATCTTTAGCTTCTCTTTCGCTGTGAAACACTGCCGTCGAGTCGCACTCATGATGCCAAAACAAAGCAGGCAAACAGTGCAAACTGGGGTAAGTACACTAAACAGCGCCTAACGCGAGGCTCAACAATGCTGGCCTTTCGTTGGCCCTTCATCGGCTTGACAAGCGTCGATGACGATGGGGATGGCGGACTACACGGGGAGGCCGCCGCACATTGCGGTGAAGCCGACCCCCCCCCCCTCCCAAGGAAAAAATTCGCAGATAACCCGCACCCCCACTTTTTAAACGCGTTTTTTCACATTTTGGTGCGGGTTATACGCGAATAAATACGGTATATAATGTGCATGCATCTGTGTTGAAAAAAAAGACCAGCTAATGGTTTGCCAGGAGCTAAGGTCCATTTAGACAATTAAATTTTGAGCTTACAGCTGTGGAAATAACTGGTGAATGAAAGCCCACCCAGTAGAACTGCCCATAATATTTTCTTTCATTATAATAATGCTGAAACTTTGAACAGCATTTGAACTGACTTGTTTAAAAAATGACCCATTTCCTTGTTCAAGTATGACAAAGGTTCCACAGGAAGACAGAAACTTGAAGAAACTTGAAGCCGTCAACAGCAGCATGAACATAAACAGCGCTCGATGTTTTGCCATCTTGCACCTGGTTATCATATTGTCCATCCCATTTTTTTTCCACAGGCTGTGCTCTTTTATGGTCATACCCAGTTTAATTTTAATGTCCCTATTCTTTAATATTTGGTCAGTATATCTTCATTGGCATTCAACAAAATATGTATTCATAATGTGCCTTCATTTACCATATACAGTGATCTTAACCAGATGCATCTTGTTTAACAAAATTTATTTTTCTTAATTCTTCGTTCCTTTTTCCAATTGTGCGAGCTGTTTATCTTAATACCTATTTTGACTTCTGGGAAAATTAGGTCTACTGGATTAATGACTGCTTACATGTGTACAACGTTTTCTGTTTTGGTCACCCCTACTCTTAGCAAGAACTGACAGCAGTGCTCATACCTGCTCCATCCCAATCACCACTGCTAAGCACACCCTTGCTGCCTTTATTTTAACACTTTGGCTTCTCTTGACCTATTATATGCACCAGCTTCTCCCGCAATGTGGCTAGGGGTCAAGAACAACTTTCACCAGGAAAAAGTGCAAGACGAGTGATTGAAGAAAATAAACTTGCTTCTGCGATCTAAGAACTTGAGCACTGAAATGTTGCACCTTTTTGTACATATTATGCAATGCATTTGTATCACAAAGTGCAAAGTGTTTTATCTTTGCAGCCATGTCAGTGTGTTGGCATGACAATTTTCTCAATGGTGACCGGCTGCTTCGCCTATGAGCTGCCTTCATGACATTTGAATTGAAGGAGATGTATTATCGTAAACAAAACTACCCTGGAAGTGCATCGACCAAATAGCATTGCTGTTCAAGACCGCTGAAAACAGTGGGTCACGTATGCACATTCCGAACGCAGATGTTAGCACTGCTGATCCCAGCAAATAGTGCACCAATAAAATGGTAGACTCTCGCGTGTCCTGGGCAATTTTGTCCTCGATGGCACATTCTCCGAACAATGGATGTGCTCTGCAAGACTAACTACAGCAAGCACCTGTTCTTTAACGGATATAATACTGATTTAGCATACGGAGTCTTTTGCTTTCTGAATACGGCAAGCACCTGTATTTTAACGGTTATAGTACAGATTCAGCATACAGTGTGTTCCATTTTCTGAATGCGAGAAGCACCGTACTTTAACAGTTATAGTACAGATTCAGAATACAGAGTCTTCAGTTTTCTAGATACAGAAGCACTCTTGTATTAGTCTCTTTTTTACAGTTGTCCGTTCTACGGAAATGACCGTTCCTTACTTGTAAAGTAAGGCAAATTTTTTTACAGCGTAGCTAGCGAGGTCAAAATTGACACCATCAATACTCAAAACGATGAACAAGGTGTAAGTGAATGCTAACTGTTAATTCAAATACACTTTCTTGGTTTTTCTCACAAGCTGTTGGTGTGTATGTCAGCTCTACCAATATTACGTAAACTTTACGAATTCGGAGGCACCTAAGCGGGCCCTGAACCACTTACATGTTAATCGAAGTGGAAAAAGGCATTTGAAGTTAAAATATGCTATTTAATTAATTTATATAAATTTTTGCGCCGCGCACGTACGACCGCAAAACTTTGGCCGAGATGTTCACAGAAACGTAGGCTATCCGCGGACTGCATTTTCACCGAGCCCGAGGGGCGGCTCGGGAACCCCCTTGCGTATGTCCCGGCTTGAATATGTATCGCCATGTGTTTCAGCTCGCCATGCACCCGGGATACGAGTTTACCACGGAGACGAACGGGCACCTGCTGGCTACCGGGGACAAAATCAACTCCATCAGTGCTCAAAACCATCAACAAGGAGTAAGTGAATGGTTTCTGTTAATTCAAATACACCTTCTTGGTTTTTGGCACAAGCATATGCACAAGCATATGTCAAGCATATGCTTGTGCATATGCTTGTGCATATGCACAAGCATATGTCAACTCTACCAATTTTACGTAAACTTTACGAATTCGGAGGCACCTAAGCGGTCCCTGAACCACTTCCATGTTAATCGAAGTGGAAAAAGGCATTTGAAGTTAAAATATGCTATTTAATCAAATTTATAAAAAGTTTTGCGCCGCCCACCTACGAACGCAAAACTTTGGCCGAGATGTTCACAGAAACGTAGGCTATCCGCGGACTGCGTTTTCACCGAGCCCGAGGGGCGGCTCGGGAACCCTTTACATATGTCCCGGCTGGAATATGTATCACTATGTGTTTCAGCTCGCCATGCACCCGAGATAAGAGTTTACCACTGAGACGAACGGGCACCTTCTAGCTACCGGGGATAAAATCAACTGCATCAATGCTCAAAACCATGAACAAGGAGTGAGTGAATGCTCTATTCTGTTAATTCAAATACACTTTCTTGGTTTTTGGCAGAAGCTTTTAGAGTATATGTCAACTCTACCAATTTTACGTAAACTTTACGAATTCGGAGGCACCTAAGCAGTCCCTGAACCACTTCCATGTTAATCGAAGTGGAGAAAGGTATTTGAACATGTGCTATTTAATTCATTTATATAAAGTTTCGCTCTGGGCACGTACGACCGCAAAACTTTGGCTGAGATGTTCACAGAAACGTAGGCTATCCGCGGAATGAAGCCCAAGGGGCGGCACCGGAACCCCTTACATATGTCCCGGCTTGAATATGTATCACCATGTGTTTCAGCTCGCCATGCAGCCGGGATACGAGTTTACCACGGAGACAAATGAGCACCTGCTAGCTACCGGGGACAAAACTCCATCAATGCTCAAAACCATGAACAAGGAGTAAGTGAATGCTTTCTGTTAATACTGTTAATTCTGTTTCTTGGTTTTTGGCACAAGCTGTTTGAGTATATGTCAACTCTACCAATTTCACGTAAACTTTACGAATTCGGAGGCACCTAAGCGATGCCTGAACCACTTCCATGTTAATCGAAGTGGAGAAAGGCATTTGAAATTAAGATATGCTATTTAATTACAGTGAAACCTTGTTAAACCGTAGTTGGCCGGAGCTCGGGAAGGGTACGTACTAAACGGTAGTACTGTTTAACCGAATAGCATGAGATCGCTCACTTACCTGTCGAAAACGGAACTCAGAGAGAGTGCGATGAAAGGGGAAAAAACATGCAGTATTTATTCACTTCGCGCGACAAAAGCGTTATTTTCGTTTGATGCCGCGGCGGCCTAGCACGCCGACGATAGCGGCCTCAAACTTACTGAAGCTGCGTGCCAGCTTTTCGGCCAGCCCCCTCTACTCGGCAAACACTCGCATGGCAGATTCCTCGTTCGCGTTACGTATTCACCGTGCACGTGCGCAGTAGTGCTGTAGAAGTCCCGGGGGCGGCTTTTTCGTTACGGGTGCCGGAGTTTGGAATAATTTTCATTTGGAATAGTTACATTATCGTGCCCCTATTGTCGTCGCGACGATTACATTCATGAGGCTGACGCAAAGCGCAGCTTATGCCACTGTCGGGCCTGAAACGCCCGTGCTATCGCTTTCCGTGTCGTCCTCGTCACTGTCGCTAGTCGACACTTCGGCAACAACAGAGGCAACGATGGCGAAAAGTCGAACCTCGTAGCCGACATATCTTCGCGGTGGCAGCAGCGCTGCCGAGCAACTTCTTCGCATTCCAAATGCCACACACTGTAGTCAGCAGCAGATCCCTGTTGCGTGTCAGCGCCGACTTCTTCGTGTCACGTTCGATAGCACGGACGATGTCCAATTTTTCTTCTATGCTGAGCACCTGGCGTCTTTTTTATCCAAGCTTCGGAACGACGAGAGTCCTCGCTTGCACGACGCCATAACTCTCTCTGGCACCGCGTCGAAATGATGTTGATGTTGATGTGGCTTCACATGCAAACGCACAGGGCGCTTGGAGGCCGTTGTTCCGATCTCTGAGGCGTGTAGTTCTGCCGGGCCACCTGATTGAGACGGCGCAGCGCCGTGTTTGCGCGACGAAAAGTTCAAACGCTACGTTTGAACCGATGCGTACGCAGTAAGTTGGTACGGTTTATGCGGATACGAAACACATTATGTTCAATGGCCGCTGAGTCGGGGATTTGACTTTACTACTTTTAAAACGAAACTACTGTTTAAGCGGGTACGGTTTAACGAGCTTTTACTGTAATTTATATAAATTTCTGCGCCGCGCACGTGCGACCACAAAACTTTGGCTGAGATGTTCACAGAAACGTAGGCTATCTGCGGACTGCGTTTTCACCGAGCCCGAGGGGCGGCTCGGGAACCCCTTACGTATGTCCCGGCTTGAATATGTATCACCATGTGTTTCAGCTCGCCATGCACTCGGGATACGAGTTTACCACGGAGACTAACGGGCACCTGCTAGCTACCAGGGACAAAATCGACTCCATCAATGCTCAAAACCATGAACAAGGAGTAAGTGAATGCTTTCTGTTAATTCAAATACACTTTCTTGGTTTTTGGCACAAGCTGTTAGAATATATGTCAACTCTACCAATTTTACGTAAACTTTACGAATTCGGAGGCACTTAGGCGGTCCCTGAACCACTTCCATGTTAATCGAAGTGGAGAAAGGCATTTGAAGTTAAGATGTGCTATTTAATCAAATTTATATGAAGTTTTGCGCCGCCCACGTACGATAGCAAAACTTGGCTGGTTGTTCACAGAAACGTAGGCTATCCGTGGGCTGCTTTTCCACCGAGCCCGAGGGGCGGCTCCGGAACCCCTTATGTATGTCCCGGCTTGAATTTGTATCACCATGTGTTTCAGCTCGCCATGCACCCGGGATACGAGTTTACCACGGAGACTAACGGGCACCTGCTAGCTACCAGGGACAAAATCAACTCCATCAATGCTCAAAACCATGAACAAGGAGTAAGTGAATGCTTTCTGTTAATTCAAATACAGTTTCTTGGTTTTTCTCACAAGCTGTTGGTGTGTATGTCAACTCTACCAATTTTACATAAAGTTTGCGAATTCGGAGGCACCTAAGCGGGCCCATAACCACTTACATGCTTATAGAAGTGAAGAAAGCCATTTGAAGTTAAAATATGCTATTTAATTAATTTATATAAAGTTCCGCGCCGCGCATGTCCGACCGCAAAACTTTGGCTGAGATGTTCACAGAAACGTATGCTATCCGAGGACTGTTCTTTCACCGAGCCCGAGCGGCGGCTCGGAAACCCTTTAAATATCGCCCGGCTTGAATATATCTCAAGCCTGTTTCTCATGATGCGATTTTCGTCGCACCTGAAGAGAGATTTCCGTCGTTTGCGACCGAAATCGGCGTCGCAGTGCCGACCCCCGCGATTTTCGGCTGCGACCAACCGGTTGGTCGCACTGTCGCAGCGATCGCTGAGATTTTCTGTCGAAATTGCACGGATACATGCGCGGAGAGCTATTTCGTCGGTTTGTTTTGGGAAATGGCATCGCGCTCAGCAGGCGCAATGCGCGGAGACATGGATTACCAAATTCGATACGTACGCGAAGGGGCAATAAAAAACTTGTACTGCAGATTTCATTCTCCCATTTCTACGCATTCGGTGACATGCCATGCGGCAAATAAAGTGCATTTTCACGTTCACTTCGTACACCTTTTCGAGTTGCCATGAGACGACATAGCCTTTTGGGTGCTTCATAATTTTCTTCTATTGAATAGCATACAAGAATCGCACGTAAGGAGCAGCTTAAATAGCAGCTTAAATAAATTCAACCTCGGCAAGGGCAAGTGATAAGACGGCAAAGTACCCGAAGTTTCAACATTGTGCTGAACGCGGTATCGTTAAGTTGCATTTTCTTGACAGTTTTCAAGCGTGAATCTTCTGATGCACCTTAAAAGGTTAGCTTTCCTTAAATTTGACAGAGCAAAAGTGTAGACTATCGTGATGAATTTTCTAAAATAGTATCAAATCCGTGACTTGAATAAACAGCGTCGTTAATTTTCGAATATTACATGCACGTTAAGTGCATGTAATAGTTAAGTGCATATTACATGCACGTTAACATTGAATTTGTTGCTGACTTTGTATCCTTACTGCATCTGTGTTAACATTTGCTTTGAAAGGTAATTAACTCTAGAGCTAGTAAATTAAGTAAATTCGCTTGCTATAGTGGCACAGTGACAACGCACCCATCTTCACCGTCATGTAAAACTCGTGCAACAATGCGAAAAGCAGGCAAACAGCCTGTTCTTGTGGGGATAAAACAGTAGAAAACGACACGTTAAAGAAAAGTAAATCAAAACTGCAGTGTAGTTAGCCAGTTGGATCCCTTCCTGTGAAACTTGGAATCTTTAAAAGAAGTTTTTGCACATTCACAGCTGATCAAGTGTGCAGATAGATTCATACCTACATGTTTCTAATAAGTTTGTAATCACATATATTAATATATGTGATCACATAACATATCACACACAATACATATGTGATTTATTCAATAAAGGACCGCACTTATTGCAAGTTTTATCTACATACAGGCAAGGAAAAAAAATGTCTGCAGAGAAATTGTTCAATTTATTCGCCTGCCACATTGACTATAGCATTCTGCTGCTAACACAAGGCGAGGGGTTGAATTGCCAGCCATGGAAGTCGCATTTCAATAGGAGTCATAAATAAAAAAAAAAGCTCTTGCACTTAGATTTAGTTCATCATCTTTTATTGAACCCTTAAACTTCCAAAGACTATTGCATGGGGGGGGGGCATTCTTATGCATGATCTAACACCAGTCGAATGGAAAGGGCACAATTGTAAAACAACCATCTTCCGTGATAATTTGAGTGGGTAAACGTTCATTGCATCAATATGTATTGTTCAACAGCACTGCACAAATAAGCATAATCAGGTATAGCAAACGCTCTGTCAGAAAGCTGGTTCTACAGATGTACAAATGTCAAGACATGAATGCTCATACTACATTACACGTAGCACAAAGAAACCCTTTTTAAAGAGTTGTCCGGTCTGGCAGATATGAGTGGGCCTTAAGCAGCAGAAACTTTATTGCGGGGCATTCTGTAATGCCGCTTATGAAAGAATGAAGAGAGTGAAGAGGCTTTTAACAGCAGTACCTCATGCTACTCTAATGAAAAATGATGAGCTAAAAAAAATTGTTAGAGCACTTAAGTTAAAATGTAACTTTCTGAAAGACAGAAAATTCCAGGTGAGAGTTGGAGGTACATTTGGCCCACCCACACCGACAACATGGGAATACTACAAGAAGTACTACAGCCTATGGTGCACTACAGTCTATGGGAAAGCTATCTTATACAGAAATAAAGAATGATGCAACAAGCTTTCGGCAACACTGCAGACTTTTTTGGCCAGTCGGGCCTCTCATTTTCTGATAATTCAACTTACATCGACGTTGGAAAAAAGACTAAAATCAAGAGCTACCCCAGATAGCACATTGTGCTCCACATAGCTGGACCAATATACCCGCAAGTCAACATCCACAAATGCTCAGCTAGTGTAAGACCATGACAGCACAGCCAGCACATGGGTGGAACAATTATGCCATGCCTGGACTTTGCCATCCTTGTAGACCTCTCTGAGAAAGAGCAAGCGAACAAACACCCAGACAATAGAGCTGCAGCCTGCAGCACAAATTCTTTGCCTCAAGAGCTCAGAACATGGTCCCAAGATACTATGTCAGCTAGCATATCAGATGCAAAGACGACTACCCCTCCCTTCAGAAACAATCTCGGGAGCACCTTAACTTAGAACGCAACAGGCCCATACCTTGCATTATGGGGGTAAACAATTAGGCCACGTGACTATATACAAATGCCAAACACACAGAGGAGGTTGCTGATTATGAAGATGCAAGCAAACATCAGGCACATATAGTACTCTGATGTGGCAATAGCAGTGTAACAGTAGTATGACACTACATAACACTAAACCCCATCTAAGTGACTACTACCATTCCAGGTCACCCTACACCTAGAAAAGCTGAACTGAAAGCAATCAAAGCAGCACCCTGCACAACACCCTGCATGGATTCACCAGAAACTGGCGGGGCCTGCACATCACACAACATTGTCTGGAAAATCAGAAAGTTGACACGCGACTTGCAAGCAAGCACATGGCCAAAATTTAAATTACAGGATACATAGCCATGCAGATATTCCAGGACACAAGCGGGCTCATAAGCCCAACATAAGCACTGAAAACTGGACGAGTTGGTGTGTATTCATTATTAACTAAAGCGCAACAGATATACAACGGACAGAAACGAAGTGCTGTGTGTATTCGCTTCGTTTTTGTCCATCGTATTTCTGTTGCACTATAGTTAATGAATTCATGAGGCTGCACAGGAGAAGAACGATGCCTCTGCCCAAGGGCCTGATTTCACATCCAAATCCATGCACATGCATGCACGTGCACACACGCACACACACACACAAATGTTGCAAGGGTGCACAGCATGAAGCAGTATCAACAGGATGGCACTAAAGATGGATGAGGACTAACTTTCAAATAAGGTTCATTGTAAAAATGTGGCGATTTATACAAATTACCAGAAAAAAGGTTATCTTTGAAGTCCAGATAAATATTGGTGCTTGATGCAGCCGAACATAAATAAAAATGCTACAGAAAGAAAATACAGAAAATTCCAAGTGCAGGAAAAAAATCATTACTATTGCCAATCCTTCATGCCCACACCTTTCAAGAAACGCTGTTCTTATTCCAATAGACAGACTGACAGCTTGCTTATGCAAGCACACTCTTCCAGTTCCATGCCATTATAAAAAAAAGTTTCTTGGCATCACATCACATCACATCACTTTATTTTCCTTAAGGACCCCTTTTGGGGTGTTACATAAGGGGTGGGGTTTACAAGATGCAGGCGTTCACAGAAGTCGAAAATGTGGATGGACAGGTTATGGCAGCGACATGGTGGGGAAGGCCGTTCCAGTCAGTTGCTGTTTGTGAAAAAAAAATGAGTGGGGGTGCGCAGATGTATGGTTCTTGTCTTAGGGGCGAATAAAAAAACTTGTGATACAAAACAAGACTGGCAATGCGACGGCGAGCAGAAAGATCACGCAAACCTGATTGTAATTTTAGAGATGATATGCTAACGTCGTATGAGTATCAAGAGTGAATAAATCTGGTAGCTCAGTTTTGTACAGCTTCGATGTCATTTGTTAAATATGCTTGATGAGGGTTCCAGATGGGCGATGCGTATTCCAGTCTAGTTCTGATAGAAACCTAATGTTTTATTAGCTGATGATATTAGGTTAGTTACGTGCAGTCGCCAAGATAAGTAATGAGAAATGGTGATACCTAAGTATTTGTAAAACTGGACGAGGTCAACAGGGGAGTTAGAAACGGAATATTCAAAAACAAAAGGGTTGCGACGGCGGTGAAAAGACATGTACTTACATTTGTTAGGGTTGAATGTCATCATCCACTGCGAACACCAGTTTAGCACGAGGTTTAGGTTTGCCTGAAGGGATTCTTGGTCAGAAGGGTTAGTTACCGAATGATAAATAACGCAATCATCAGCGAAGAAGCGGATATGGCAAGATACGCGCTGGGGTAAATCGTTTATGTAAATGAGGAATAACAAGGGACAGAGGACGGAACCCTGCGGGACGCCAGAGGTGACTGGGAGCGGGTTGGAGGATTGGTTATTAATGAAGACAGACTGAGAGCGATGCGTGAGGAATTCGTTAATCCACGCGATGATGTTTGGATGTAGGTTTAACTGGGAAAGTTTAAGAAGCAAGCGTTGATGAGGTACTTTATCGAATGCCTTAGCGAAGTCTAAGAAGATGGCGTCAGTTTGTAGATTAATATCAAGGTTGCCGTGAATGTCATGAAGAAAAATGGCTAGTTGAGTCTCGCACGAAAAACCCTTACGAAAACCGTGCTGTGACGGATGAAAGAAGTTATTGGAATCTAAGAATTGCATGATTTGGGAGTAAATGACGTGTTCCATAATTTTGCAGGGAATACTTGTTAATGAAATAGGCCGATAATTAAGAGGTGAATCAGTATTACCTGTTTTGTGCATGGGAACGATCTTCCCCACTTTCCAGTCGTCGGGAATGGTTCCTTCGGAGAGTGATTGTGAAAACAATAAACAGAAAATACTGGAACAGGCTGGGTTAGCGTTCTTCAAAATTTTTGGATTGATGTCATCTATGCCGGCGGCAGATGAATTTTTTATTTTATCTATTATGCACGCAATTCCACTACTGCTGAAAGTTATGGCGTCCATGGCGGTAGTAATAATAAGTGGTAATGTAAAACATGGTGCTTCGGATTCGTCGGTAAAAACAGATGAAAATGTAGTGTTAAAGATGTCTGCACAGTCGGAATCAGCCACGATTTCACCAGCATTGTTAGTGAGGGTGATAGCGCGCGCTTCCTTTGGGTTTATCACCTTCCAGAATTTCTTGGGGTTATCAACTATCATTTTTGGTAGTACTACTTCGTAAAATGAAAGCTTAGCACTTCCGATCTCGGCCAGGTATGCGTTCTCGGCTTCATAATATTTTTCCCATGCGTGGGGCTTTGCGTGGCGTTTCGCTGTACGAAATGCACGTTTTTTCTTGTTTTCGAGCCTTTTCAGTGTCTTTGTGAACCAGGGTTTCTGATTACTCTTTCGTAAACTGCATGATGGAATGTATTTATTCGTTAGTTTGATAACTTTGTTTCAAAAGGGTCCAGTTCTCATTCACACTTCTGGAAAGATAGGACGTTTCAAAGACCGACAGAAAGTTCGTTATTTCAGAGTTAATTGCTTCGTAGTTTCCCTTATCATAGAGCCTAATAGTTTTCTGGGAAGTTTGTTTTAATTCATGTGAGAAGTTAAAGTTGGCATGGATTACTTTATCGTCGCTGATTTCTCGGAGGCCTGTAATGAAATGAAGACTGGATGAGTGGTCAGTATGAGATCCATAGTGTTCGCTGCTTCCCCTGCGACGCGTGTCGGTTCGGATACAACTTGGGTCAAGTTAAAATTAAGGCAAACGTCAATGAAGTCATTCGGCTCTTCTTGACTAACTATGGGCTGAGGTTGGTTACTCCAGTCGATATTGGGGTAATTGAAGTCCCCAAATAGTAGGATGTGTGCTTTAGGGTGCTTTGATACTAGTCTATTTAGAACATTGTGAAGCTTGCAGGGAAAGTCGGGACTTTTGCGAGGTGGCCTATAACACACACCAATTAATAACGTCAGAGGTGAGGCGCAGCACATAATCCACAGCATTTCTAAGTCTGACGCGACATTAATAGCAGAACAAGACAATTGTTCGCTGACTGCAATTAGGACTCCTCCCCCACGAGAATACTTACGATCAGCGCGAAAAAGATTAAAATTGGGCAGGTCAAACAGAATTTCTGAGTCAGTGATATTGTTGTTCAGCCACGTTTCGGTTAATATAAGTAGACTGCTGCGTGACGAAGTTAGAAGGTTCGATACGATATCGCGTTTCGGCAGGAAGCTGCGAATGTTAGTAAAGATTACTGATAGTGAAACGTTGGCACATGGCGTAGGTGGGGGATAGCGCGATGACCGGCAAGGATGAGTTGATTGTTAAGATATTTCTTTTACAGATTCTGAAAGTTCATCAAAAACTTAACGTTTGGGGCCAATATGCAATGTTTTAAATCTCAGGGAGAGAGGCACGGACTTCGCCCTGGCAAAAGCGACAAGATGTTTCCGGCAGTTTTGAACGCGGCGCGAAAAGTCTTCACCTACGCTGTAGTCTGTACCTTTGAATTTTGAACCTTTAGAAAGATTTGATTCTTTAGTTTTAAATGATGTAAACTTGACGATAATTGGGCGTTTCCTGTCCTTAGAGTGTCGTCCGAGGCGATGGGCGCGTTCAATGTCGCTAGGGCTCAACTGGGTGTCCAGGTGGTCAGAGCAGTGGCGAATGATCAAGTCTTCTGTTAGCGAATACGTTTCAGTGGGGTTGGTATCGGGTAAACCATAGAAAAGTAGGTTATTGCGCCAAGAGCGATTCTCTGCGTCATCTAGACGAGCTTGCAGCACACCAACTAAACGAGACGTTGCAGCCGAAGTGGCCTGAAGCCCCTCCAGATCATTGCGGAGTGTAGATAGACATTCGCAGTGAGCTTCTAAGGCGCTGAGATGCGCACTGGTGAACATGCGCACTTGGTGATCACAATGTTTTCTTCCCTGGACTTGTATATTTATGTTTTCTCCCTTTCCCGGTTTTATGTTCGGTTGCATCAAGCACTAGGTTTTAGCATGTTTTATTGCTGTACTACTTTCTGATAGCCTTTATAAATGCTGCATTTTCACAATAAACCTCTTAATTAGAAGTTAGCGGGCCCTGTTCTTACTGCTTCACACTATACATTCTTGCTACATTAGCCAAATAAAATATTTTATAAGGTACACAGAAGCATCATCAGGAATGTTAAATTGATTAGTTGCAGTCTAAAAAATAAGGAATAGCCTGGTTGCAAACGGCACCAGAGAACACGTAGGATGAACAAGAAAACAGAGATGATCTAACAAAGAAAAGTTTGATGTACACAAGTAAATGCTGGCTGACAAGCAATAAACAGAACATACACAAAAAGGAGAAGCAAAAATTGTGTGTTTCCTGACAGGAAATGCATCCATTTCTATTGGAGGCCATGGTGACCAGATTCTCTACAGCTTCCATAATTTCTTTATGCAGCCGATCTGCACAGAATGCTAGCTTCTTCCTCTACAATGCACGCTCAGATGTCGAGGATGCATTGTAGAGGAAGAAGCTAGCATTCTGTGGAGATCGGCTGCCTAGAGAAAATAATGGAAGCTGTAGATGCAAAGACACTGGGATAATCTTGGGTAAGCATGGCATCTGTTACACTTTCAGAGATCGATGCGTTTACTGTTGGGATTTGTATGGACACACATCAGATTTTGCTTCTGCTTTTTGTGTAAATTTGATTTATTGATGACGATGACGGCATGATAGCGACTGTATGAACAAGACGCCATGACAGCGATGCCACGCCAGTTGTGGCATTTGTTTGTTTGTTTAAGTTTTTCTAAGGTACTTTAGGGTCCATAAGGTGCATTAAGTAAGGGGGTCATCACAGTAAGAAAATTGCAAACAAGAACACCCCAAGGATGAGTAGAAGTAAATAATCACTACAAAATGGGTTACAAATGCAGAGCTGCGGTAGTAAGCAAACATCGAAAAAATTTTATCACACACATAATGAAACATCACATAAAGAAAGTGTAGTTCAAAACATGAAAAACAGAAAGAGAAACAATACTAACAATGCTAAGATAAACAGAACTTTCATTTTGTGGAAGCGTACAAAACGAACAACATATTTTATTATTTTCTTTACTTTATATTTATTTTATTTTATATTTTATATTCTTTTATTTATAGTTGCCTAAATTTATCTCTATCCGTTTGCGTGACAGTGCTCTCAGGAAGAGAATTTCATAAATTGATGGCTCGTAGCAAAGCTGACTGACTGAACGCATCTGTGTTTCCGTGGGTGGGAGAACTTAACTCATTATTCAGTCGTCGTGATACACAACTTGCACGTTCCAGCAGCGAGGACGATGACTTCATTTGATGAATATATTTATGGAGCAATGACAGCAATGCCTGTCACGGCTACTTAATGCAGGAAGTGAAAGATTTTACACCGGTTTTACACCGAATCGACTCGTCAAAGGCCACAAGACACACAGGAAGCCGGCAAACCGCCTCTCAAAGAAAGTGCACGGGATGGTATGAACGTTGTTCTTCCCCACCGTCACCATCTTTGCGACAAACTATATCTCATGTTGGCACCTACAAGACTCTACGATTTTCTTTTCCGCGGTGAGCTTCTAGCATTTTTATTGGCCGTAGTACACATTTTGTCTAGTGCTGCAAAGCACATCTGTCATTTGGAATGCTCATAAGACGTTTGCCATCACTTCTTCTCTAGTGCTTGAAAGCACAGATTGTGCTAGCACATTTCTAATTTTGTCTGTCTCGTGCCCAGGTGCATATCTGTTTTATTTAATTGTTTACAAGATCACGTTCCTTACCCAGCCAAATAAAAACGTTTGCAATGTACCGTCCATGGTACGCCGTCAGTCGGAAGGCAAGTCTAATTGGTCACTGTTGACACGTCGTGCTTCACTGTTGAGCAGCACCGACCCAATTGCACAGTAATAACAAGTTTCGCCAATTGACTATAGATTATCGCTATAATACTCTCCAAATCCTAAAATCTAAATCTAAAATCTAAATCTAAAATCTAAATCTAAATCTAAATCCAAATCCAAACTGCTCCAAATCCTAAACTGTCTGGACAACCACTATTGGTGGCCTTCAAAAGGGACAGATTGAATGGTCGTCTAGTTAGTGTGGCATTATTTACACAGTAGCTCAGAAGGAAGGCAGTGCAGTTGCATCAGCGACCGATTACATGAGCACTGGAATAACATTGAGAAACAAGACTTATCAGGGCACCTTGTCGCACATTGCGCATGCTGTGGATGCAACCCCCGTTCGAAAAAAGAAAAAAGAAGTAAGAGAAGAAGAAGCAAGAGAACAGTACAGAAAAGCTGCTCTGCTGCGTCGTGAGCCCGATGGACAGCCCATAGCTTCAAGATCGGTGCTCCTTAGGGCAGCTTTCCATTTGGACGACTAACGCCGCCGCATAACTCGTGGCACCGCCAGAGCATGTATTCTAAGGTAGCTATGTCTGAGCTACTCCGTGGTCTAAGCATAGCTCGCAAATGTTGGTTGATCGTATCTCTGGATAGATTCTGTGTAACAATGCGACGTTAGGGTATGCCCCGACCTCGAGTAAACAGAGCGTTGAAGCCGGTGGTCTGCATAGTTTCCTGTGTGGTCGAGGTTATCTCCGTGACATGTAAAAATGTTTGGCAAGTTCGTTACATGAAGAGGGAGGGTCCCAATTGTCCATAAGCTCAGCGCCGTGCCACAAGGTAGCTACACAGTCGACGACTCCTCGCGCAGCTCTGTGGGCCATCTCGTTGAGGTTTGGCCAGAGGTTGTCGAGACTGGGGGGCTTGCCCAGCTTGGGGATTAGTATGGTGGTGGCCCTTTTCCACCTCTCTCGTGCTCTTCAGTGTTGCCCCATCCGGTGTATGACGTCCATCAGGTACTCCACAGACTTTCCAAGTTCCTCAATGCCCTATTTGTAACTCTAACCGAACCCGACGGTTGTAAATTAAGTTTTCTCTTTCTCGTGTTGCGTTAGCCACCTCCAGTTATGCATCTTCCTTCTCACTTCCTTACGTTCTGCGACATATCTGTTTCGCCATGTGTGCACGTTTCATGCGACCTCATAGAATTGCTCGCTTGGAAGAATTTTCTTATGCCGTATTTACTCGAATCTAGGCCGACCCCGATTCTAAACTGCCCCCTTGAAATCTGAAGCCAACAAAAAGATATATAACCTCGAATGTAGGCCGAACAAAAAAAAGCGAGGACAGCATTCACAAAATGCAAACAGTGCGGAGCTCATTCAATACATTAGGTTGGGGGAGTTGACTTTGCCATCACTTGGGGAGGCTTTGCTGCACCCTCCCCCACAGTTGGAGCCTATGGTCAGGTTATGATTATGATTTATTTACATTGAGGTGATTATCAGGTTCGCGACTCTTCGTACCAAGTCCACATCCAGTCTTGAGAAAGACTACCATGACGGCTGTTCCGTACTTAATCGTTCCATCATTTGTTTGCCCCTGCAGTTCCTTCCGCTCAAATTTCATTTGCATCCTGTTTGTCTTCAGGTCTGCAAAAACTAAGATTTTATTTTTATGAGAGTGTTTTTATTCTAAGGTTGTTGCTTGAAGTAAGAGAAGAGTACAGAAAAGCTGCTCTGCTGCGTCGTGGGCCCGATGGACAGCCCATAGCTTCAAGATCGGTGCTCCTTAGGGCAGCTTTCCATTTGGACGACTAACGCCGCCGCGTAACTCGTGGCACCGCCAGAGCATGTATTCTAAGGTAGTTACATCTGAGCTACTCCGTGGTCTAAGCATAGCTCGCAAATGTTGGTTGATCGTATCTCTGGATAGATTCTGTGTAACAATGCGACGTTAAGGTTTGCCCCAACCTCGAGTAAACAGAGCGTTGAAAGCCGGTGGTCTGCATAGTTTCCTGTGTGGTCGAGGTTATCTCCGTGACATGTAAAAATGTTTGGCAAGTTCGTTACATGAAGAGGGAGGGTCCCAATTGTCCATAAGCTCAGCGCCGTGCCACAAGGTAGCTACACAGTCGACGACTCCTCGCGCAGCTCTGTGGGCCATCTCGTTGAGGTTTGGCCAGAGGTTGTCGAGACTGGGGGGCTTGCCCAGCTTGGGGATTAGTATGGTGGTGGCCCTTTTCCACCTCTCTCGTGCTCTTCAGTGTTGCCCCATCCGGTGTATGACGTCCATCAGGTACTCCACAGACTTTCCAAGTTCCTCAATGCCCTATTTGTAACTCTAACCGAACCCGGCGGTTGTAAATTAAGTTGTTTCTCTTTCTCTTGTTGCGTTAGCCACCTCCAGTTATGCATCTTCCTTCTCACTTCCTTACGTTCTGCGACATATCTGTTTCGCCATGTGTGCACGTTATGTGACCTCATAGAATTGCCCGCTTGGAAGAATTTTCTTGTGCCGTATTTACTCGAATCTAGGCCGACCCCGATTCTAAGCCAACAAAAAAATATATAGCCTCGAATGTAGGCCAAACAAAAAAAGCGAGGACAGCGTTCACAAAATGCAAACAGTGCGGAGCTCATTCAACACATTAGGTTGGGGGAGTTGAACTTGGCATCACTCGGGGAGGCCTCAGCTGGACCCTCCCCCATAGTTGGATCCTATGGTTAAAGTGATTATGGTTTATTTACACATGAATGATGGTGCACAATGGTGCGATATATTTACATCGATGATAGTATGAAGTTCGTAACCTTCCTTACGAAGGTGATGTCCAAGGCCACGGACGTAACCGTTACAACGGTTCCATATTTCTGTTCTGGCTCCCTGCTCGTGCTGGCGATCGCTTTTTTCTCGAAGATCAGACTGATCGTGTTTCTTTTGAGTGCTGGAAAAACAAGATTTTATTTTTATTCGAGTGTTATTATTCTAGGGTTGTTGCTTGGGGTAGTTGGTAATCCACTATAAAAGACGACGTACAGCCCGAAAGACAAGGACTGTAAGAGACGACATACACAGCGCAGTGTATGTAGTCTCACAGTCCGTGTCCTTCAGGCTGTATGTAGTTTTTATCATGTTTTTATCATTAGGGTTGCCTACAACTTAACCTAGAAGGAAATGGATCAATAGTCGGGACACTCTTTTTCGGTCTAAGGAGACTCGGTTGAAGGGTCCGTGAACCACCTCTTGGGCTTGCAGAGAAAACACAGACCCAATAGCTGACATCCTACTGTTGCTGTGTGAAGTGAAGATCTGCTTCCGAATTTATAATAATTACGTACAATAATAATTACAGCCCATGCTCAGCCACAAGGGTGAATGAGCAAGCAGTACGGCCTTAGAAAATGGTAAAATGCCCCTTTATACAAGGTTAAAAAATTTCAGTTAGTTACAGCGTGCAATAACGCCTAAGAATAAAAAAAAGAGCAAGTCTTCGAAAGTGTCGCACGGCCATCATCAGCTTAGTTCCTAATGTCGCTAGCGAGTTGTATGGCAATGAAAATGCAATACAAAGTGCAAGCCGTGGCACAGTTAACATTTATGGTGTAATTAGGAGCGTTGCCAGTAATTGTTGGGTCCTGATTTGTTTGGATATTAAGAAGTTTTGTAGAATGTTTCCCCTGTATCTTCGGTGGACTAAACATGAAGCCTTGCTTACAGTTGATTAAAATTAGGGACAATTTATGGACCAGGTGTAGACGAAGTTTTGAAGCATGTGGAATACTTAGAGCCTCAGCAGTAGTAAATTACGTATGCAAGGGCTCTGGAGCATTCATCATCTAGAGCACCACTGCGGTGCGATGCACCCAAGACCATGCAGGCACTGGATGACCCACATTGAGCTCCGCTCACTTCTATGTAGGCGCAGTTTGTCATGAGTATCTCTTGCTGGAGAATGGTGCGATGCACCCAAGACCATGCAGGCACTGGATGACCCACATTGAGCTCCGCTCACTTCTATGTAGGTGCAGTTTGTCATGAGTATCTCTTGCTGGAGAATGTCAAACTCTTCTATGGAATTGTATCATATATAGGGAATTCTTTGGAATCATAGGTATTGAGGTACGGGGAATCACTCACTTGTCTAGACACTTCGTGTGGCGTGGCCCACTGCCTGAAGCTTATCACTCGCTGTTCTCGCGCCTTCTTCATTGTCTATCTTTACCAGGAGCTCGCTCCCGCTCATATAGGTGGCGCTGATCAGCAGAAGCAATATTTCTTTCAGTCCTTCTGCTGTCTCACAACATGCCATGAGTAAATGCACATAGAATGATGGACGTCGACGTCGTCCATCAGGCACTCCACCGACTTTGTCAAGTTCCTCGATGCCCTGTTTGTAACTCTATCCGAACCCGGCGGTTGTAAATTAAGCTGACTCCCTAAAGTCTGAAGGCAACGAAAAAATATATAAGCTCATTGTACGCCGAACAAAAAAAGCGAGGACAGCGTCCACAAAATGCAAACAGTGCGGAGCTCATTCAACGTCGTCGTCGCTGCTAAACTCATCGGTGTGTTCCTTGTAGTGACAAGGAACACAGCGACGACGTCACCTCCAAGCACTATCTTCGGTACCATCAAGCGCATTAGATATGCTGCACTTTTTAAAGGCGCACACGATGAAAGTACCTGGTATGTCGCCCCACGCTGCAGCTACCCAGCCCGCCAGCTGCGATAGCGATGCACGTTTCATGCGCCATATTGCCCTCGCTTTTTCTTGGAGCACATCTATTGTCACTGGAAGGGCAGCTGCTCTCTGCGTTCAAAGTTGACCAGAACTGTGTCCACTTTGTTGCGATGGCCATTCTTTGGTCCGCTAAATGCCATCCTCGTTGCGGTGCACGCTAAAAGCTGCTGTCGGTGTCCCCTCCAATGACATACTTTTTTTTTACTGCGACTCCGAGTATAAGCGCGGCTGTGCACGAATGCTATCGATTCCGATTTAGAGTGAAACCGGCTTGGCCTCAATTCGGTTACGGAGTCAATTATATATATTTATGACCTCTGCACGGTGATGTTTCCATCTCTAATAAATGTTGTAAATTGTTTTATTGCTTGCTAGAAAGAAAAACACTAATGAGGCACATAAACTTCACGTGGATTTCAACTGCGGTTGGCAAGCCTCTACCAAAGGGTTCACTGCAGATTTTTTTCAGGGCAAGAAAAGCATGCAAAGCAATTTGAAGCGAGGTTAACATACAGCAACATTCATTCTCTAGGCATATGTTACTCATACCATTATAAATAGTAAAGTTGGCTGCCTCCTTCTCTTGGAATAAAATGAACTTCGTTGTGTCTATATATTTAAATATATGGTGTCTGTGCAAGGTGTGAATTCGCAGTGGAAATGAACTGTCCTCAACGCATGAGGACTACTTCGTGCCCCCCCCCCCCCCCCCCGCCTGTGTGTAGGGCAAGAGGCGAGCACCCTAGGTCGGTGGAATAGTTTTCAATCAATTGCTGTGGGAATTGAACAAAAAATGTCTGGTGCTTCTAATGCACCTGTCCTATCGTTGCACGTATGCGCCAACTTGCGACTAAGCTTTTAGCCACACACATCATCTGAAGAGGCAGAGGCAACTCAAAAGAAATGCCAAATATGGGTAACTGGCAATTTATTTACATGATATTTACAAATTATGAATGAACATGTGTGTTAGTTTGCGGACGAAATTTATGCTGAGGCCGAGGAAAACGACAGTAACCACTGTCCCCTGTAGGGCAAGAGGCGAGCACCCTAGGTCGGTGGAATAGTTTTCAATCAATTGCTGTGGGAATTGAACAAAAAATGTCTGGTGCTTCTAATGCACCTGTCCTATCGTTGCACGTATGCGCCAACTTGCGACTAAGCTTTTAGCCACACACATCATCTGAAGAGGCAGAGGCAACTCAAAAGAAATGCCAAATATGGGTAACTGGCAATTTATTTACATGATATTTACAAATTATGAATGAACATGTGTGTTAGTTTGCGGACGAAATTTATGCTGAGGCCGAGGAAAACGACAGTAACCACTGTCCCCTGTAGGGCAAGAGGCGAGCACCCTAGGTCGGTGGAATAGTTTTCAATCAATTGCTGTGGGAATTGAACAAAAAATGTCTGGTGCTTCTAATGCACCTGTCCTATCGTTGCACGTATGCGCCAACTTGCGACTAAGCTTTTAGCCACACACATCATCTGAAGAGGCAGAGGCAACTCAAAAGAAATGCCAAATATGGGTAACTGGCAATTTATTTACATGATATTTACAAATTATGAATGAACATGTGTGTTAGTTTGCGGACGAAATTTATGCTGAGGCCGAGGAAAACGACAGTAACCACTGTCCCCTGTAGGGCAAGAGGCGAGCACCCTAGGTCGGTGGAATAGTTTTCAATCAATTGCTGTGGGAATTGAACAAAAAATGTCTGGTGCTTCTAATGCACCTGTCCTATCGTTGCACGTATGCGCCAACTTGCGACTAAGCTTTTAGCCACACACATCATCTGAAGAGGCAGAGGCAACTCAAAAGAAATGCCAAATATGGGTAACTGGCAATTTATTTACATGATATTTACAAATTATGAATGAACATGTGTGTTAGTTTGCGGACGAAATTTATGCTGAGGCCGAGGAAAACGACAGTAACCACTGTCCCCTGTTTACTGGCAGGACCTCGTGTGTCGTCTGGTTTCATCTCCTTGTAGGTGAGCTTTATTGACAGGCGGGATGTCTTCAGGGCTGGAAAGACAAGATTTTATTTTTATCCGAGTGTTTATTTTAGAGTTGTCGCTTGGGGTAGTTGGTAATCCACGATAAGAAACGACGTACAGCTGGAAAGACAAGGACTGCAAGAGATAACATACACAGCGCAGTGTATGTAGTCTCGCAGTCCTTGTCCTTCACGCTGTACGTAGTTTTTTATCATGTTTTTGTCATTAGGGTTGCCAACAACTTATCCCAGAAGGAAATGGATCAACAGTCAGGACACTCCTTTTCGGTCTAAGGAGACAAAGGGTCCACGAACCACCTCTTGGGCTTGCTGAGAAAACACAGACCCAATAGCTGACATTAATCATGAAGGGTGTTTTGCACATCTTTCTACTGTTACTGTGTGAAGTAAGTGAAAATCTGCTTGCAAATTTATAATAATTAAGTACAATAATAATTATAGCCCACGCTCGGCCACAAGGGTGAATGAGCAAGCAGCACGGCCTTAAGAAAGGTAAAATGCCCCTTTGTACAAGGTTAAAAAATTGTAGTTACAGTGTGCAATTACGACTAAGAATAAAAAAAAAGATCAAGTCTTCGAAAGTGTCGCACGGCCGTCATCAGCTTAGTTCCTAATGTCGCTAGCGAGTTCTATGGCAATGAAAATGCAATGTATATTAAGGGGGGACGCGGGGATCAGATCGCGAAAATCGCAAGAAAGATCGATTTTTGGCAAAGACGCGTTTCGGTATCTGCAATGCCTAATCTACATTGTATCACAATGGTTTGACTGAAAACGCACCAGAAGTGCCCGAAAAAAATTAATTTATCAGTGCGTAGGGCGAGAAAACAGCTTTAAATTGCGTAAAATCACCGCAATTCGCGGAGCCCTAACTCGTCTTTCCCGCCACCGAACGCCGCCATCTTGGTATCGTTCGAAAGCTCGAAGTTTCGCCATTCCGTTTCTGAATTCTTCGGTCGTCGCCATCTTGTGACAAACACACAAACACAAAAGACGCGCGGGTCTGCTAGAGGCGGTCACACGGGCCCTGCGATGAAAGCGGGCCTCCGATTGGTTGCCGTACTGAAAGGTGTCTCGCCATTGGTTGCTGCTGCAGCAGCGGGCAAGCTGGCAACCACAGCGGACCGCAGTTGTCTGCTTTGAAAACCACGCCGGCGTCTTCTTAGTTTCACACTCGCAGAATTCGGATTTATGAAAGCTCCCAGGTCAGTGATCGATCGCCGCTCGTTCGAAAAGAACTTTTAAATGAAGCATGCCTTCGGAAAACGGAAGCGCAAGCCTCCTACGGCGAGAAAAAGACGGCGGTCAGCGGGAGAAGCGGAGAACCCGACTGAACACGCGGATAACGTGCCGCGTTATCTTGCACCGTGCGATTCCAGCAGCGAAGCCGACAATCGCCCTGTGACATTGACACTGATAACCAAGACACCGGAAGACATGCCAACGGAGGCTCTCGCACCTGTGCATACGGCCGCGCGAGTTGGCAACCGAGATCGCGTTGTTGGAGGCGACGCGGGTCGGTCTCCATCGCCGGCAGAGACGGTGTGCGTTTCCGATGCATCGTGCGACAGGGACACGCAGCCTGCGAGTGAGCCCCAACCGTCGACGAGCTACATACTGTATGGTGACTCAAGGCTCACCAGACGAATCGTCGCACGATTCAGACGTGCCTCGAGCCGCGTTTTGTGTCAGCGGTGACTGCAGAAGCGCAGGCATGCAGCGTTCGCGACTCCCTTCGCGCAGTGTCCGCGACTGAGCGGAAGCAGCAATGCCAAGAACAAATTTCGGCCCCTTGTGACTGAGTTCATTTGCCTGTTTTCGCGATGAACTCTTTGATCGCTAAAACTCTGTGCCCAAGAGGCCAATAGCGTTCTGTGGGTGTACACTGCGATACCAGGCTCGGTCTGGCAGTGAAAATGGTCATGCACTACTCCAGACGGCGCAAGAAAAGGATAAAGAACGCCTGAAGAAGGCATCCAAAGCCCACCAAACAATGAGGCAAAGGTGTAAGAAGATGCCTGACAGCAATGATTCAAAATATTACAGCCCTGGTGCCTTTTAATAAATTTGCAGTGCTTTTAAAACTTCGCAGCCACTTTTCTCAATTGCATTGTTTTTGTCAATCACCTCGCTCGTGGAAAGCGTAGCACAACAATGGCTGGACCGATTTTGGCCCAGTTTGTTTTGCTGTGATCCACAAGCTGTGCTGTACGTAAAGACAGTCTTGAAATGTTTCTTTATCTTTCCATTATTTAATTATTTCACAATTACTACATGGCTCCATGCAGTGAAGCACAGTCATGTGCATGTTATGTTGAGCAAAAAATTATTAGCGCAATAAAAAAAAATCGAACACTGTTTTGATGTAGATTAGACATCTGGGCAAACATGCAAAGTATTCCCAGCTCCCTATCACGTTTCGTTACTGTGCCAGGCTTTCCACAAGCAAGGAACTTGTAAATTCTTATAAAACAAAAACTGATTAAGATATCCTAATGAAATTTTATATTTGTCTCTTTATTGCAATGTGCAGTGTGTGTGCCAAATTTCAGCCCTTTCTGTCAAGAAACAAAAAAGTTAATTCTGATCCCCTCCTCCCCCCTTAAGTGCAAGCCGTGGCACAGTTAACATTTATGGTGTAATTAGGAGCGTTTAAGAAGTTTTGTAGAATGTTTCCCCTCTATCTTCGGTGGACTAAACATGAAGCCTTGCTTACAGTTGATTAAAATTAGGGGCAGGTTATGGACCAGGTGCAGATGAAGTTTCAAGCATGTGAAATTATTAGAGCCTCAGCAGTAGTAAATTACGTATGTAAGGGCTCTGGAGCATTCATCATCTAAAGTACCACTGCAGTGCGATGCACCCAAGACCATGCAGGCACTGGATGACCCACATTATGAGCTACGCTCACTTCTATGTTAGAGCAGTTGGTCATCAGTATCTCTTGGTGCAGAATATCAAACTCTTCCATGGAATCATAGATATTGAGGTACGGGGAATCACTTACTTGTTTGGACACTTCTTTATGAGTGGCCTATCGCGGTGTACGATTTGCAAAGTTGCTCTGCCCTTGCTTCGTCTTCAACTTTAACGAGCAACTGCTCATCACTTGTCCGCTCAATGTAGACCTGCAGAAGCAATATTCCTCTGTCTTTCTGCTGTCTTACAACAAGATGCCATGAGTAAATGCACATCTTAGCAATATATACCGTACGTGAGCATATTAAAGAATATAATGAAATAAAAATTATGGCTATTTCATTTCTGAACTAAATTTCGCCGTCGCGAAACCTGACGCTTCCAAAGCATTGCACGACCAATGAAAAGAACCATGAAGAGGTGCAGAGTAGCGTGTGTCTGTCGCTACTCCCAGGGCACCTACAATCCGGTGGCATTACAATTGTTAGTAGGTACAGCGGACTGGCGCGTTTCTTGTGGCGCATGACATTTCTGTGCAGCCACGAGCAAGAACAGGTGCCAGAGAGAAATTATATCTGGGGGCTTTTGCTCCTCGATAATGTGACTTTGCCTAGGCACTAAGGAGGAGGTTTTTTGGCACGTGTTGTAGAATTGTCCCCTAGACATGCCGGCATTACGAAGTGCAGTCGAGTTTGTTGATGCTCCACCACTGGCTGCCCGTGCGGTGTGGCAGTGGGCTTGGGTGCGCCGTTTGGTGATCACCGTGTCTGAACGGGCAATGTTCTGACTGATGTTGTATAAGTCACGAGTAGCTTTTTTTTGTCGCAACGATAGATTACATTTTTTACAAGCACTGCTCTAGGAGGGCACATGTAGCCAGCTAATGGAGGCCTCAGGAGAGCACCTCAGATTATAATAAAGCAGGTGGCTCAGGATCTACAGGGCACCCAAGGGGTAGTGGGGGGAACCAAAGCTGGAAAGAAGCAGGGCGGCCCATGTGTTGGGGCCGCGCAGGCCTCTGCGAACCCCAACCCAGGGACCAGTCCGGTTTCTAGCTTCGGCGTCCCCGTTGCCGCTTTGGTGTCCTGGAGGAACTGTCAATAATGTGAAATAATGACACATTACCATTATTAAAAACAAAGCTGAACAAATATAATTACGTCCAGCCACCAACTTGCGACGCTAACTTCAGCAGTACCACACTCCGCGACTTCTGCCGGCACGCCAAGGGGCAAACGAGTGCACACGTGCTGAGAAACTCCTTTGTAGTGCCTAGGCCACTTAGGCAGACTCATATTCAAGGAGCAATAGTCCCCACGTTTCCCTTCTCGCACCCGCTCTTACTCGCGTAAGCGCGCTAATGTTCCCCGTCTTTGCAAGTGCCACTCCTCGCTTTACCTACTAGCAATTGTAGATACGCAGACCATCCCGAGGCTATGCCGAAAAGATGCGTTGGTGCTGCCATCGGGAGTCACTCGCGCGGTAGGCACTCCGCTGAGCCAGTGTGTTTACATCGATTACCGCTGGGTTTTCGCAGGTGTGTGTGTGACCCACAGGTTTACAACGAAGGAAGTGGAGTACGCTGACAGGCTGCATTGTGGTGGTTTCCGGGGAACATCACAAGGGGCTGAAGCTTTCGTTTTCATGGGTTGTCTGTTCATGAATGCCATCACGAGTAATTGGCTGCATGCCGTGGTAAAAGGAAAAGTTAGATTCCGTCCAGCTCATTGAACATGCGCCAAACTTTTCATAACAGTTAAGCTTCTATGTTATTTTGCGAGGCATGCATTAGCCAACAAGTTGCTTATGATCGTTAATACCCTCTTGTTCAAATTTCTTACTCCACTGTGGGGGAGCTAAATAGGATTAGCTTTCAACGTAAGTACAGCGAACAGAATGTCACATTAGCCGTGTAGATATGAAACAGACTCACATACATGGGCTGCTTAGCCACTATAGTGTGAATATCATAATCGCTTCCGAATGTTTTCCAAATGTGAAATGTAATGTGCAGAGTTGGCCATTCAAGCCAGCACGAATGAAAGCGCGATTTCAACGATGCTTTAAACGTAGGAGCAGTATACACGTGGTATGATCCCACATCTGACTTGTCCCAACAACCACGTGAACAATTTCTAAACCATTGTGACAAAATAGGACTTCATATCAGACTCCTGTATCACTCTACGACGGCTGGAGCAATTCGACTGCCGCCGTCAGAAGCGCAGATGGTTCCTACGTTCACATCCCCTATTTGCAACTCCAGAAGCTGTTAGTAATGCTGGCAACACTGCCTAAATAAACAAAGATGGCTACATTATCCAAGGGCGCTATAGTGTAAAGCTATTCCAATTCCACAGTCAGCCCTCCGCGATTGGTCAACAACTTTTTTGGGTAACCCTCACTTCGCCTTTCAATCACAAAACGTCACGTAAACCGCGGTAGCTCCCCATCGGATATGGTGTGTACACTCTGATTATGCATGATTAGACCGAACAAAAGAAAAATAGTTATTTCTGGTTCGACGCCTTTTCGCCATCAGCCCTTGGCTATTGGTCAAAAGTTTTCGGGCTGCACCTACCTGTCACGCGGCGTCCCAACACCGTGAAAACTCATCGCGTCAAAGTGACGTGTCCGTGTTAAAGATGCATTAAATTCCGAACCAAACTGAATTTTTCTCTGCATAGCCGCAGGCTGCCCCTTGTGGAAATGAATAGAAGATGACTGCCGCCGATCACTCGGGCACTGGCTACATGTACCTGCCGTAGAGGATTGTATATTTGCGTCCAATAAAACTTTTTCCGTGGCCGTGTTACGTTTTCTAGCACTTCCGGCACGTTTACGGCCAACTTTTCGTTGCTGAGGAACCTTTTTAGCGGAATTCTTAACCGTCTGTTACATGCGGCCGCCATTTTAGACCAGCCACCACAAGATAAGTAAGGGAAAACGGACCACTCGCAGACACCTGAACCATCTCTTCATATGGTAATCGATTTTCAGCGCGCTAGTTCGGACCCATTCAATCCCTCTCCACTTGAGTGTGCTCCTCGCCTCCTATCAGCCAATTAGATGAGAAGCCGCTCAGTGTAGGCAATGTTATTCGTTTTTAAAGCAAACAAAAGTGACCTATAAATGAGGAGAGCGTTTGATTGGTCTGTTTAGATCACCTTGCGGGTCACCGCCCGACACTTGCGTCGGCGGTTATGCAAGTTTGACGTAAGGAGATTGGAATAAAAACATATTGGAATAGTTTGACGTTATAGGGCCGCAAGTTCACGGGAGCTCTTTCACTTGGTAGTGCACTCACGCATTTCTCGTTCGTGAACTCGGATCGAGGTGTTTTGTGGAAGCCTAAAGGGTCCTTGCTGTCGATTACCTTATTTTGGTCGGTCTAAAGCATCCCAGGCAAACCTTGGGCATACATACGCGGCTTTCGGTATGACCGTGAATTTCAGGTTTCCGTAGGGCAGACTCTCCGCACCGAAGAAATCGCGACTGTGAGTGCCGCAAAGCGCAGTCTTCTCGCCATTACTGCTCAACTTGGTGATGGCAGCAATCTGCTATCGCCTGGCTGAGGTGCCTGGACTTCGCTTCAATGTGTATATGGACAACGTCACAATATGGACCAACGGGGTCTCCAACGGCAATCAGTCCGATGCCATTTAAGCCGGACTTCATACCATTGCAACATTTATAAAGCCGGTCAGACTCATGCCTTCTGCTGACAACTTGTACTGGGCACAAACCCAGCCCAATCAGCCTTGCGATTTTCATTCATCTTTGATGGCAAACAAATATCTCAGCAAGACAGTGTTCAAATTCTAGGCATCTACATCGACGGAACCAGTGGTGCAGCAACATGGCATCACATCACTCGAACCTGGCATCAGATACTCCGCCTAATCCGCTGGATTGCATACAAAAACTGGGGAAGTGAGGAGCCTTGTGGCTGCTCTACCAATTTCACGTGCTGTACACGGCCTATAACATTTACAGTCCGCCCCAAAAGCAACGACAAGAACTCCAATTGCTCAACCACGAAGCTATGGGGGCTGTCACCAGCCTACCGCATTTCATGCTATTCCATCGCCTTGCTCAAATGGCCCACATGAATCTGAACCAGGCAATAGCAGAGGCTGCCAAGGATTCACATCAGTTCCAACTAAGATCCACGATATCCAATCGCAGCATCATCTCGCTTCTTCATTTTCCAGTCCCCTCAATGCCTCTTCCCTGTTCCCGTGACATTGTCCCATGACCTGCACCGATTCCCCCAAAACGTGAATGCTGATCACGCAGAGAGGCAATTGTCTTACACAAGGCGGCATCAAGCAGACATTCGCGCTTCTCCTCCCTGTCAGCACGCTGTTTACACCGACGGCGCCCTCAGTCACGAAGCTTCAGTCTTAGTGCACTACTGCCCACGGACCGCTGCGGCCTACTCCTCCTGCCGCCCTGCCTGCAACGACCCATCAACGTCGGAAGTAGCTGCGATACCCGCTGCATGCAATGCCATTCTCAAGCCTCCTTTTGCAGCCTTCACTCACCCTGTTTACACAGACTTGCAGGCCTCCATAAAAGCCTGCGCCCGGTTGGACTCGTGCAATGGTGCTGCTAACTCGATACCCCGGTCGATGTGAATCGCCGACGAATCTGGCCACACTGTGTGCCTCGCATGGATACCAGGTCACGCTGGGGTCGCTGGCAACCAAATGGGCGACCCTTTGGCAAGGGAGTTTCTTTCCTGCCCCTCAGAGACGGGGCCACAAGTGCCTGATGACACATACCACATCCACCTGGACACAGTCCTGGCGGAGGCGAAGGCGGCTTGAACGGCTGTGCTCCAGAAACATCCCCCCAAAAAATCCTGCGCTTGTTCCTGGGAAGTTCACCCGTGCTGAAGTCACGCCTGCGACGCATCGTCAGGGAGGCAGCAGTGACACCAGCCCGCCGCACCAGGATGCGTCTTCAGCCACTTACCCATCCTGTTCAAGGAACCAGCTGCTGGATTGGCAACAAATACTCTAGCACTGCAGGAGAGCGAAGTGCTAGAGTTGGCCAGTCCCCCCGCTACCATGAGGCCTCAGTATTTGGATGCCTGGCACTAGCCAGCGCTTCATATTCCAGTCGTTATTTCTATTTCTGCAAGACTCAAAAATGGTCCATAATACCTGAACTGACCTCCTCCTCTGCCCTCCCTCTGCCCTCCCTCTGCCCCGATGGATCCACTTCCTGGGGGCGGAAACTTTTTATGGTTGTTTTAATAAACTTTTAACAAGAAGAACATAGCAACGCAACAACAACATTAAGTGACGAAAAGGCAGAAATCGTTGCAGTGTGCATGCCAACGCCAGGCCAGTAAATTACCAATTCCTCTTTAGACAACACGGGGAAGGCGGGAGATGGAAATTCAAGACGAGCAAAATGAGAACAAGGGGAAAGCAGGAGCCAAGATTTCGACAAGTAGACTTGTTTTCTTTAAGGCAACATATGCTTTCCTCGCCACAGTATATATAGGTGGGGTTCTAAAGGAGACCCATCGCCTATACCCTCTCTCCTTTAGAAGAACCCCACCTATATATACTGTGGCTAGGAAAGCATATCTTGCCTTGAAGAAGACGAGTCTACTTGTCAAAACGTGGGCTCCTGCTTTCGCCATGTTCTCGTTTTGCTCATCGTCTTAAATTCCTCTTTGGCATTCCATAATGTTCTTTGAACGGGCGTGGTAGCGGTGAGTTTTTATTTAGTTTTAATTTTGTTTTTATTTACCACTTGTAACATCGGGCCTTTATTTTTTTATCATTGGCGGCACCTCCAGGACACCAAAGCGGCAACGGGAATACCAAACCTAAAATCCTGACTGGTCCTTAGGTTGGGCCTCACCGAGGTTTATGCGTGCCAGGGAAGTAGATCAGCTATCCGCGATAGCGGACAGCCAGAAAGAGAATTTGGAGATCCCGCACCGCCTACATTATTATAATGTCGGGTACTCTCCTGAGGCCTCATATTGCCGGTTACGTATCCTACTGGAGCAGTACTTGCCAAAAAGCTAATCGTAGCAACGAGAAGAGCACCCCGCAACAATAACAGCTCCCCACGTCTTCTGCAACACACCACGCCCGTGCGAGGGGAATCACGGAACGCAACCGAGGAGTCCATCCGTCCGGCCTGTTCAGCGAGCCTCAACAGATTTTTTTGAAAAGTACATTCTTTCATGCGAGCTGAAGGTTAAAAAATTCATCTGCGGTTACGTGGTTGCATTTCACGACATATTGGCTGGCGCGGACAATCTGTCTCGTGCGGCACTTTGCAAACGGTGCGAAGCGTGGCAAGACGGTCTCGCTAATCGTGATGCGTGGGTGGGATTCACAGCAGCCACCGCAGATCGACATCCGTTCATGCAGCACTTTCCATCCAGACGACTCGCTCTACTCTGGCGCCATCTCGTAGCCATCGTCGCCACAAAGCACGCGTCATGCGGGGCACTATAGTTTTCTTCTCACGCTTTTGCCGCACCCTCCCCTCCCCCGCTTTCGTCCTCGCGATCTCTTCACTATCGCCAGATGTCATTTTCCGCTGCCCTCCCTGTCGCTCTTGTATCCTTTGCCGTTGTGCTCGTTCGCTCGGTTACGCCGACACTTACGCTAAGAGGCCATAAAAAAATCCCGTCTATAGATACCGGGTGAATTGTGGGAGCAGCATTCATTGACCGAACCACAGCATTTGGTACTCTGAACCATTCTATTCTTTTGTATGAACTACGGTGACCTACGGCATCAGTGGTCCTCCCTTAAAACTTCCTAGCTACATTTACACAATGCTGCCCAAGCAGGAGAGGGATAAAAAAAGATGCCTTTTCAACATATTTTCAAATGAAACATGAGATATGCATTCAACAATACATTGTAGTAAATGATTCCATTCTTCGCTCGTAAGTGGAAAAAATGATTTCTGAAAGATTTTAGTGCGGGCAAAGTATGACCGGACTACATTAGAATGAAAAATATGCGATGACCTTTGTAGAGCACGGGTAATAAATGTGGCATCCGTTACAGGAAGTACCCCGGCATAAAACATTTTCGTGTTACAATGCACTTGTTGTATGTGGCTACTATTCACCAGTCATGCAGGCTGAGGACAAAGCCGGTCCGCACCACGGAACATGGTCAGACTGGATCGTATGAGTGCGAGGACGCACACGGGCCCTGTCGGGCACAAAGCAAACGCTGCGCAATATGCACTACATCTGCGTGTAGCTGCGGTCTGCTACGTAGCCCAGATACGGCAGGGTGCCCCGACAAGTCCACTGGCTCAGTGCAGTGCTGCTCGCTCATGACTACCGCGTTTGGCTTACGTTTGGCGCGTCGGAGGTGCCAAAATCGGGGGCAATGGCGTCTACATTACCATCCAAATTCAAACGTGAACTGCGTGCGACGGTGACATATAGACGGCGGTGTCTTGTGAGCACGCCTCGCTCTGTCGTAACCTTGGCAGTGAAAGGCATCTGCTTCTGGCGAACGTATCGAAGTACTTTTCGAGACAAAGTGCTTATCAAATACCCTATTTTAACTTCGAATGCTTTTCTCCGCTTCGATAAACATGTAAGTGGTTCAGGGCCCGCTTAGGTGCCTCTGAATTCGTAAACTTTACGTAAAATTATTAGAGTTGATATATACACTAAGAGCTTGTGACAAAAACCAAAGAAGTGTATTTGAATTAACAGAAAGCAATCACTTACAATGCCCTTGTTGGCGTTGTTGAAGTCATCTGTCCTCTTCTTTGTTGGTGCGACTTCCCTCTGCTCTGCAATGACGAACTGGGTCCCCAACCGTGCCATGATGAGAATCTGCGTGGTTGTGGTTCAGACTGATTATTCGCCTAGCGATGCCCGCGGCGTCGACAGCGGATTTTTCGCGACACTGGGCCTTTAGCGTACATGACAGGAGTGTGGCACAAAGACGACCGGACAGTGAAGGGAGCAGGCGGACAGAATGTTAGCGAAGAAATAGAGAGAGGGGAGGCTGTTCTGCGACCTACAACGCTAGAACTCAGAATGGCGCCCAAGCGTGCGTAACGGTGACGAGAGTGTCATCCGTCTGTTGACCATGTGTGCCTACGGTAGTCCGATGGTCGAAGGACACCCGAAATCTGTTAGACTGCAAATCTGGAAAAACTTTTTTTTTATTCGAGTGTTTATTCTAGGGTGGTTGCTTGGGGTAGTAGGTAATTCACAAAAGCAAGTCTTCGAAAGTGTCGCACGGCCGCCATCAGGTTAGTTCCTAATGTCGCTAACGAGTTCTATGGCAATGAAAAATGCAATGAATATTATAGGCAAGCCACGGCACGGTTAACATTTATCGTGTAATTAGGGGCGTTGCGAATAATTGTTAGGTCCCGATTTGTTTGGAGGTTAAGAAGTTTTGTAGAATGTTTCCCCAGCATCTTCGGTGGACTAAACATGAAGCCTTGCTGACAGTTGATTAAAATTAGGGGCAAGTTATGGACCAGGTGTAGACGAAAGTTCAAGCATGCGCCAACTTGTGACTAAGCTTTTAGCCGCACACATTATCTGAAGAGCCAGAGGCAACTCAAAAGAAATGCCAAATATGGGTAACTCTGGTAACGACACTAGTCGGGGGGAGTGGACTTCGGCATCGCTCGGGGAGGCTCTGCTGTGCCCCGTCCCCCCATAGTTGTTGATAATGATTTATTGACATGTGAATGATGAGATTTACTGACATGTGAATGATATGTTAGATGATTTATTGACATCTGAATGACATGTGAAAGTTCACCTCATTATTGATTCACTCAGATGAGTGAATCAATAATGAGGTGAACTAGTCTGCGTGTCACACCAATGGGTATGTTGACGCAGGTCACCTCCACGCTCGTCATCCAAACTTGGGTCCCGGTGGCAGGGGACACCTCACTATGGTAGTGAAACACCAGTCTTAATCGGTCAGCTTTAAGTCCTGGAAATACAAGATTTTATTTTTATTCGAGTGTTCTTATTCTGTTGCGGTCACGGTCACCACTGTCCCTCTATGAAGGTGGCCCAATCGGCAGACATGTTGCCGCTCTTGAAGATTCAGCCGCATTCGCATGTTTTCAAGTTCTGGAAAGAGAAATTCTTTTTATTCGAGTGTTTATTCTAGGGTGGTTGCTTGGGGTAGTTGGCAATTCACGATAAAAAACGACGTACAGCGCGAAAGACAAGGACTGCAAGAGACGACATACGCAGCGCAGTGTATGTGGTCTCACAGTCCTTGTCCTTCACGCTGTTCGTAGTTTTTTATCACGTTTTTATCATTAGGGTTGCCAAGAACTTATCCCAGAAGAAAATGGATCAACAGTAAGGACATTCTTTTTCGGTGTAAGGAGACTCCGTTAAAGGGTCCATGAACCACCTCTTGGACTTGGTGAGAAAGCACAGACCCAATAGCTGACATCAATCATGAAGGGTGTTTTGCAGGTCTTCCTACTGTTACTGTGTGAAGTAAATGAAGATACTTGCGATATCATAATAATTACGTACAATAATAATTACAGCCCATGCTCAGTCGCAAGGGTGAATGAGCAAGCAGCACGGCCTTAAAAAATTATAAAATGCCCCTTTGTACAAGGTTAAAAAATTGCAGTTACAGCGTACAACTAAAAATAAAAAAAAGAGCAAGTCTTCGAAAGTGTCTATCGCACGGACATCATAAGCTTAGTTCCTAATGTTGCTATCGAGTTTTATAGCAATGAAAATGCAATGTATATTAAGGGCAAGCCGTGGCACAGTTAACATTTATGGCGTAATTAGGAGCATTGCCAATACTTGCTGGGTCTTGATTTGTTTGGATGTTAAGAACTTTTGTAGAATATTTCCCCCTATATTTTCGGTGGACTAAACATGAAGCCTTGCTTACAGTTGACTAAAATTAGGGGGAAAGTTATGGACCAGGTGTAGACGAAGTTTAAAGCATGTGGAATAATTAGAGCCTCAGCAGTAGTAAATTATGTATGCAAGGGCTCTGGAGCGTTCATGATCTAGAGCACCACTGCAGTGCAATGTGCCCAAGACCACGCAGGCAGTGGATTATCCACATTATGAGCTCCGCTCGCTTCTATGTAGGCGCAGTTGGTCATGCGTGTCTTTTGGTACAGAATGACAAACTCTTCTATGGAATCTTATCATATATAGGCAATTCTGCGGAATCATAGATGTTGAAATATAGGCAATTTCTTACTGGTATGCACTGGCATTTCTTGATGGCCTAGCGGAGCCTTGGTTTTGCTGGCGGTGGTAGGTTTCCCCAGGTCTGTGATTTTAACGATGAACTTGCTCTCCGATTTTTTTTTTTCACATAGAGCTGCAGAAGGAATATTTCTTTCAGTCTTTCTGCTGTCTTACAACAAGATGCCACGAGTAAATGCACATCTTAGCAATATTTAACATACGTGAGCATATTAAAGAACATAATCTTCTATGGGATCGTATCATATATAGGCAATTCTGTGGAATCATAGATATTGAAATATGGGGAATCTCTTACTGGTCTCAACCGGGGTTTCGCGGTGTCTGAGAGCAGTCTTTCCACTGCTTGCCGCTATAGCCCTATCGAGGTTCGTCACATTCAGTAGGAAGTGGTTGTCGCTCGTCTCGGCATAGGTTACTCATACCATTATAAATAGTAAATTTGACTGCCTCCTTTTCTTGGAGAATAAAATGAACTTTGTTGTGTCTATATATTTAAATATACGGTGTCTGTGCAAGGTGTTCGCAGTGGAAATGAACCGTCCTCAACGCATGCAAACTGCTTCGTCCCCCTCCCTACCTGCCTGTAGGGCAAGAGGCGGGCACCCCAGCTCGGTGGAATAGTTTTCAATCAATCGCAGTGGAAATTGAACAAAAAATGTCTGTAGTGCTTCTAATGCGCTTGTGCTCATATCGTCGCACGTATGCGCGCACTTGCGACTAAGCTTTTTGTCACACACAATAACATTTTAACTGAAGAGGTAGAGGCAACTCAAAATAAATGTCAAATATGGGTAACTCTGGTAACGACACTTTAGGTGCGAGGAGTTTACTTAAGCATCGCTCAAGGAGGCGCTGCTGCTCTCCCCCCCCCCCCCCTCTTGGTCACGGCCTATGGTGAACTTGGAATTTTATTCACAGTCCTTGAATGAAAAAATTCACGATCTTGCGAGGAAGGTTGCTGCTGATTCCGACCCACGTAACTGTGATGAGTGTCTCATCTGTCTTCTGGCCATCTTTTCCCACGGTAGTCTTGTGGTCGAGGGACACTCGAATCCTGTTAGACGGCAAATCTGGAAAAACAATTTTTTTTTTATTCGAGTGTTTATTCTAGGGTGGGGGTTGCTTGGGGTAGTTGGTAATTCACGATAAAAAACAACGTACAGCGCGAAAGAGGAGGACTGCAAGTGACGACATACACAGCGCAGAGTATGTGTTTCACAGTCCTTGTCCTTCAAGCTGTACGTAGTTTATCATGTTTTTATCATTAGGGTTGCCAACAACTTATCCTAGAAGGAAATGGATCAACAGTAAAGACATTCTTTTTCGTTGTAAGGAGACTCGGTTAAAGGGTCCATGAACCACCTCTTGGGCTTGCTGTTTTACTGTGGGAAGTAAGTGAAAATCTGCGTGCGAATTTATAATAATTACAGCCCATGCTCTGCGTCGATGGTGAATTAGCAAGCAGCACTACAGCGTGCAATTACGACTACGAATAAAAAAAGAAGAGTCTTCGAAAGTGTCGCACGGCCGCCATCAGCTTAGTTCCTAATGTCGCTAACGAGTTCTATGGCAATGAAAAATGCAATGAATATCATGTGCAAGCCACGGCACAGTTAACATTTATCGTGTAATTAGGGGCGTTGCAAATAATTGTTGGGTCCTGATTTGTTTGGAGGTTAAGAAGTTTTGCAGAATGTTTCCCCTGTATCTTCGGTGGACTAAACATGAAGTCTTGCTGATTGATGATAAGGTCACACAGCGTTAAACTTATTAAACCCCCAAACTTAAAGAATAACAGATTCCTCTCAGTGTCACTCCCAGTTTCTGAAGACGCCTCTGTTATATGCATTACTCGTACACTGTACCTCGACAACACATCGTTTCTTCATTCACAGGTATTGTGGACTCGAGCATACTTGCCACCCGCAAAGAGTGCCCCATTCACGCACGTGGTACAATGGCGTCCTTTCTTCGTCGGCACGAACGCAGTGAGAGGCATCCGAATCGTGGCGCCAGTCAATGTACGAGGAACGACGTTGACGAAGGGCGCATCAGCGATTGCGAGTTGCTCAGTAGTTAAAATCCTGAAAACCTTACGGCATTAATTTCACAGCTGGCACTCGGAGCGGCGCGAAGGAACACGAGTGGAAGCCACATACGCGAAAGTTGACACAGCTAAATTGTGAACTGGCGTGGAGTAATGTATTTCGCAAATTGGAATATACACCACTCACGTGTCACGTAACGTAAAGGGCACTTTTGAAGAGTTGCATTCATCACACGCCAGAAGTAGCGAAAAGAGCTTCCATAAATTAAAATTTATGCTGCTGCTATCGCGACTTCTTTCCCGAAAGGCGCCATTGAAAGAAACCAGCGGTGCGCGGCGCGCCCTGACGTCCGAAAACCACATGCGCGCGTCAGCGGCTTAGTAGGGCGTTGCCGGCAGTCATGGGAAGAGCCGCGCAGGCAATCCGTGACCTCATGGCGAACCGATAGTGTGCAAGGGCGTCCGGCGGGAGTAGTGCCGTACTCCTCGCCCTCTTTTTTTCTCTCTTCCGTGTGGAATCATCCGCGGAAAGCAAAATACGCCCCCCCGTTCCCTCGCCCCATCCCTTCACGGCCTTTCGCGTAACGTAAGTCGGCGCACTTCCCGCTTCTATCTTTTGCGTATGAGATTGAGCCGCGAGCTACCGCGGGCCCCCGTCGGCTCACCCTCACCGCTTGTACTCGCACACACAGCATACGGCGCGCGGCAACGATTTTATTGCCTTAATTATACACAGTTTCACGGAGATATAATTGGTGTCACATTGAAGAAAGAAAATACCTAAGCATTGTAAGGATTGGTGTGAAGTACAATAAAAAATTATGGGGTTTTACGTGCCAAAACCACTTTCTGATGATGAGGCACGCCGTAGTGGAGGACCGAGTGTTTCGCATTTCGCCCCCCATCGAAATGCGGCCGCCGTAGCCGGGGTTCGATCCCGCGACCTCGTGCTCAGCAGCCCAACACCATAGCCACTGAGCAACCACGGCGGGTTGTGAAGTATAAGCTGGCGAAACTTTTTTTTTCGCTCCGAGTATCTTTACATTACCCCTTGTATTAAATCGGGTTTGTATAATATTAGGCTTTTTACAGTAACACTGGTCTTTGCATCTTATATAATATGCAAAGACCAGCGTTGCCACAACCCAGAAAGGTAACAAGTACCAGACCAGTGACTGCATTTCTAATTTTATGTAGCACTTATTCTGTTGCACAAGCACATTGTATTACAGCAAAATAATTTTGACATAAGGAAAATCTCTTACCATAAAACGAAGGCAAGCTCGTTAGTTCAGTGCCCTCGATGCCGGCCAAGAACGTAGCTGCTGCGTCCCACTGCGTGATGGTGAGCCTGATCTTGTCCACTTCCTGGTATATAACCGCTATCTGTAAAAGGAAGATTTGTTCTAACATTCTGCTACCGTAAGAACAAATTATCACAAGCAAATCCCAATCTTACAGATATCTAACGTACGTGAGCATAGCAGGGCATGTAATGAAATAGGAAAAAAAGGTCAATTCCATTTCTGAAGTAACATTGGTGTCCGCGGAAGCAGAGGCATCCGAGCATTGCAGTAACAATGAAAATAACCACTAATAAGAGGTGTGCAAGCAGAGCGAAGCACACACTGTTGTGGGACACATGCGCACTTTTTCAACGATAAAATTTACCTTCAGATGCAGCACACAAGCAGCAAAAAAACTTCAAAGAGCAGTTACTGACAAGCAGCACTTTTTTTTTGGTTAGCAGTGACATTTTCAGTGACATAGCTTCGAGCGCGAAAGAAACTGTTAACACAAAAAAGAGAAAGGGTAAGACAGAGGGTTATGGGCGTCTTGCGCTGGAGTTTGGGGTATAGTAGCGGGGCCTGGTGGCAGCGTGCGAAACGTTATCTGGGTAGTACGAGCTGGGGGGTAGTATATGTGCTAATCTTCACTTCCGTGTTAGGAAGTTCAGAAGCAAGGCCAATTAATGTAACATTGAAAATAGTTGGACTGAGAAGTCCCCCTTGTGGAACATCTCGATGGATATTGTAATGGCCGGTGTCGCCATGACTTGTCGACAAAAAATGCAATGACTCGTAGTCCCGCAAGGTTCATGGCTACTCTGCATAAATTAGCTGCGATGATTCTACCCGTGTTGTCTTTGTCGGTGATTTCATTGTATAAGTTTCGGTACCGAAAAGGTAGCGGTTTAGGCAATGACTCATAGTCCCTTAAGGTTCATGGCTACTCAGTTTGCGCGAATTAGCTGCAATGATACTACCCCTGTTATCGTTGTCAGTGATTTCGATGACGACGAGTCGGTACCGATGATGATGAGTTGGTACCGAAAAGGGAGCGGTTTAGGCGTTCCGTGTTGCAGACATATCCCTTGCGATGCCACAACGATCCGGCCCAACCGACCACCCAGCGGCGTTCGCGCATCGATTTGACATTATCAAAGAATGTGATCGCAGCTGCGAGTGAAATAATTATTTACCACCGATCAAGACAATAAATGAGTGTGTACTTTTCGCCACGATGACCTGCCATCAAGACAATGAGTTCGTATTTTTGTTCAAAATTATGTGTCACCTCCGCGTCGCGTGGTAAACAGCTTCGCTGGTCAACCACCTTGACAGAGTGGATGGCTCATGATTTTTTTTTTTTTTTTGTGTACACGTGTAAGGCCCCGAAACGAAGTGAGGCAGGATCCTGCCTACCGAACAAGCGAAAAGAGCCTGGTAAGACGCACACAGTGCTGTGCATCTGCAATTGGAACCAATCTTAAACGCAGTGCCACAAAGACACCACTTTGTATAACTTCCATTGTGTTTCTGGCTACTTACGCAAATTACTTACTAAGCTACTTCATGTTTTAATATATCGAAAAGCCCACTGTTTGCTGCAATATGCAGTACTAACCTCAGCATAAGCTTTTATAGCGACGCATTAATCGAATGCGACGTTTATTCTCATGCAGTGTTCCTGTTTATGCGCTGCATAGGTCTCAACCGAAATGTCATCCAATGATTCTTATCATCCACCACACACGGCTGCCTGATCCTGTTGATAATGTGGGCAGACCGTCGCTCTGACCACTGGCCAAGCGCGTAAAGCCTGAAAAAGCATAGAATTGGAAAAGGCATCGCTACAAAATACCGGCCCAGGTGGAAACTCTGCAAAGTCTATTGTACCTAAAGGTGGTTCATGACGAGGGTTAGGAGTCTTTTGACCCACTCGTTCTGGATTCCCCGGTATTTGATGGAGAACCGAAGGGGAGTGCCTGGTCTCCCGTCCCGTCGTCGTACCATCGCGACACAGAGATCTGTATGGTGTTTTCGGGGAAGGCTGCACATTAGAAGAACATTTGTTAATACAAGAGCTTCTATTCACAAGTGTTGCCAACATCTTTTCCTAGAAAGAAATCGGGAGCGGAGCACGAGTTAGCACATTTTCCTGTCAGTGTAAAAGAGACTCAGTTAATGGGATCCTGAACGACCTTTCGGGCTTGGAAAAAAAAAAAAGGAAGAGAGAGTCCGCGGTAGCACAAACTGCTGTGAACCGCCCAGCTAAATTTGCAGGCGTACGCGCTGCATGGAGCGCGCAAGCGGAGCGTGAAGCCACCTTTTTTTCAAACTCTCTCTTTATTCAACACAAGCCTGCTCCTGCTACGTCCCCTGTACAATATTGCTTATACAGGAGTGAATTAGGAACTGCGCAAGTTTGCCCAATGTCATGGAAGAACTCATTGTGTGACAAAGTTGAAATTTTGAGGGCATTTTATGTGAGATGCCTATGCAATGCCTAAAAAATTCCTTATAGTTACAGCGTTCGCAAAAAAAAAAAAAAGCTGGTCTTCGAAAGCGCCATACGGTCGTCATCAGCTATGTTACTGATGTCGCTAGTGAGCTGTACGGCAATGGAGATGAGACACATGCTAAGTGCAAGCAGTGGCACGGTTAACATTTATGATGTAATTAGGAGCGTTGCAAATATTTGTTGGACCCTTAGTTGTTTCCCTATTAACAAGTTTTGTACAAGGTTTCTCCGGTATCATTGGTGGACTAAACATAAAGCCTCGTTTATATTTGTCTCAAATTAGGGGTTACTTATGGGCAAGTTGTAGGTGAACTTTCAAGCGTGTAGAATAATTACAGCCTCAGCAGTAAACTACTAATGCAAGAGGCCTGGAGCTGTCCTGATTTAGGTTACGACAGCACTACGATGCGCGCAAGACTATAGTAGGCATTCGACTACCTATTTTATGAACCACGCTCGCTTCTATGTAGGCGCAGTTGGTCACGTGTGGCCTTAAAATATCGGACGCAATGTTTCCCCTGTATCTTCGGTGGATTAAACATGAAGCCTTGCGCACAGTTGATTAAAATTAGGGGCAAGTTATGGACCAGGTGTAGACGAAGTTTCAAGCATGTGGAATAATTAGGGCCTCTGCAGTAGTAAATTATGTATGCAAGGGCTCTGGAGCGTTCATGATCTAGAGCACCACTGCAGTGCAATGTGCCCAGGACCACGCAGGCACTGGATTACCCACATTATGAGCTCCGGTCGCTTCTATGTAGGCGCAGTTGGTCATGCGTGTTTTTTGGTACAGAATGTCAAACTCTTCTATGGAATCGTATCATATATATAGGCAATTCTGTGGAATCATAGATATTGAAATATGGGGAATCTCTTACTGGTCTCAACCGGGGTTTCGCGGTGGCCGAGGGCGGTCTTTCCACTGCTTGCCGCTATAGCCCTATCGAGGTTCGTCACTCTCAGTAGGAAGTGGTTGTCGCTCGTCTGGGCGTAGGTTACTCATACCATTATAAATAGTGTGTCTATATATTTAAATATACGGTGTCTGTGCAAGGTGTTAGCAGTGGAAATGAACCGTCCTCAACGCATGCAGACTGCTTCGTCCCCCCTCCCTACCTGCGTGTAGGGCAAGAGGCGGGCACCCCAGCTCGGTGGAATAGTTTTCAATCAATCGCAGTGGAAATTGAACAAAAAATGTCTGTGGTGCTTCTAATGCGCTTGTCCTCATATCGTCGCACGTATGCGCACACTTGCGACTAAGCTTTTAGTCACACACAATAACATTTTAACTGAAGAGGCAGAGGCAACTCAAAATAAATGTCAAATATGGGCAACTCTGGTAACGACACTTTAGGTGGGGGGAGTTGACATCGCTCGGGGAGGCACTGCTGCATTACCCCCCCCCCCCCTCCCGTGGTCACCGCTCATGGTGTTGATGAGAATCAATGTTTTATTTACAGTCGTTGAATCGCGAAAGATGCCATCCGTCTGGAGAGGCCCTCCGTTAGCCCAGTAGATGTCACAATGACCAATGTGCACCTATGATGGTGGCCCCAGCGGCACACCTCCTCACGCTCCTCCAGGGTCAAGCGCATCCTCATGTTTGCCAGCTCTGGAAAGAGAAGTTTTTTTTATTCGAGTGTTTATTCTAGGGTTGTTGCTTGGGGTAGTTGGTAATCCACTATAAAAAACGATGTACAGCCCAAAAGACAAGGACTGTAAGAGACGACATACACAGCACAGTGTATGTAGTCTCACAGTCCTTGTCCTTCAGGCTGTACGTAGTTTTTATCATGTTTTTATCATTAGGGTTGCCTACAACTTGTCCTAGAAGGAAATGGATCAATAGTCGGGACACTCTTTTTCGGTCTAAGGAGACTCGGTTAAAGGGTCCATGAACCACCTCTTGGGCTTGCAGAGAAAACACAGACCCAATAGCTGACATTAATCATGAAGGGTGTTTTGCACGTCTTCCTACTGTTACTGTGTGAAGTAAGGGAAAATTAGCTTGCGAATTTATAATAATTATGTACAATAATAATTATAGCCCATGCTCGGTCACAAGGGTGAATGAGCAAGCAAAACGGCCTTAAGAATGGTAAAATGGTCCATTGTACAAGTCTAAAAAATTGCAGTTAGAGCGTGCAATTACGACTAAGAATAATAAATAAGAGCAGTCTTCGAAAGTGTCTATCGCACGGTCATCATCAGCTTAGTTCCTAGTGTCGCTAGCAAGTTCTATAGCAATGAAAATGCAATGAATATTAAGTGCAAGCCGTGGCACAGTTAACATTCATGGTGCAATTAGGAGCGTTCCCAATAATTGTTGGGTGCTGATTTGTTTGGATGTTAAGAAGTTTTGTAGAATGTCTGCCCTGTATCTTCGGTGGACTAAACATGAAGCCTTGCTTACAGTTGATTAAAATTAGGGGCAAGTTATGGACCAGGTGTAGACAAAGTTTCAAGCATGTGGATTAATTAGAGCCTCAGCAGTAGTAAATTATGTATGCAAGGGCTCTGGAGCATTCACGATCTAGAGCACCACTGCAGTGCGATGTGCCCAGACCATGGAGGCACTGGATTACCCACATTATGAGTTCCGATTGCTGCTATGCAGGCGCTGTTGGTCATGCGTGTCTCTTGGTGCAGAATGTGAAACTCTACTGTGCAGTCGTATCATATATCGGGAATTCTATGGAATCACAGATATTGAGATACGGGACATCTCTTACCGGTGTTCACAATTTGAGCGGCATGTCCAGTCTTTGGTTCGTTCGCAAATGACTGCGCTGCTTTTCCCATATCGTCGATTTGCAAGGACAGGTTGGCATCATTTATGCGGTGTGCCTGTACCTGCAGTAAGAATATTTTTTTCAGTCTTTCAGCTGTGTTACAGCAACATGCCATGAGTAAATGCACATAGAATGATGGACGTCGACGACGTCCGTCAGGCACTCCACCGAATTTGTCAAGTTCTTCGATGCCCTGTTTGTAAGTAACTCTTCCGAACCCGGCGCGTGTAAATTGTTTCTCTTTCTCTTGTTGCGTTAGCCACCTCCAGTTGAACTTGCTGGGTTGATGGGTTTATGCATCTTTTTTCTCACTTCCTTATGTTCTGCGACATATATATATATATATATATATGTATGTATGTATGTAGCGCTGTTTCCCATCTGTTTCTCCATGTGTGCACGTTTCATGTGACCTCATAGAATTGTCCGATTGCAAGAATTTTCTTATACCGTATTTACTCAAATCTAGGCCGACCCCGATTCTAAGCTCACCCCTTAAAGTCTGAAGCCAACAAAAAAATATATAACCTCGAATGTAGGTCGAACAAAAAAAGCGAGGACAGCGTTCACAAAATGCAAACAGTGCGTGATCGTTTATTTACATCGACGATACCACCAAATTTGCGACCTTTCGCACGTCTTGGTCTAGACCGACAAAAACCACCATGATTGTGGTCCCAAATTTGATGGTTCCATCTTTTGATGGCCCCGGCATTTGCTTCTTCTGGAAAACCATCTGGATACGGCTGGTACTCACATCTGCAAAAACAAGATTTTATTTTTATAAGAGTGTTGTTATTCTAGGCCCAAAAGACAAGGACTGTAAGAGACGACATACACAGCGCAGTATATGTAGGCTCACAGTCCTTGTCCTTCAGGCTGTACGTAGTTTTTATCATGTTTTTATCATTAGGGTTGCCTACAACTTGTCCTAGAAGGAAATGGATCAATAGTCCGGACTCTTTTTTGGTCTAAGGAGACTCTGTTAAAGGGTCCGTGTAAGTGAAAATCTGCCTGCGAATTTATAATAATTATATAATAATTATAGCCCATGCTCGGTCACAAGGGTGAATGAGCAAGCAAAACGGCCTTAAGGTAAAATTCCCCTTTGTACAATTTCAACACATTAGGTTGGGGGAGTTGACTTTGCCATCACTCGGGGAGGCTTTGCTGTTGGAGCGTGATGATGCTTTATTTACAATGACGAGATGATGAGGTTTGCGACTTTGCGTACCAAGTCGACGTCGAGGGAAACATTTATGGTGTAATGAGGAGCGTTGCCAGTAATTGTTGGGTCCTGATTTGTTTAGATATTAAGAAGTTTTGTAGAATGTTTCCCGTGTATCTTCGGTGGACTAAACATGAAGCCTTGCTGACAGTTGATTAAAATTAGGGGCAAGTTATGGACCAGGTGTAGACGAAAGTTAAAGCATGTGCCAACTTGTGACTAAGCTTTTAGCCGCATACATTATCTGAAGAGGCAGAGGCAACTCAGAAGAAATGCCAAATATGGGTAACTCTGGTAACGACACTAGTTGGGGTGAATTTACTTCGGCATCGCTCGGGGAGGCTCTGCTGCGCCCCGTCCCCCCATAGTTGTTGATAATGATTTAATTACATATGATAGGATGATTTATTGACATCTGAATTACATGTGAAAGTTCACCTCATTATTGATTCACTCAGATGAGTGAATCAATAATGAGGTGAACTAGTCTGCGTGTCACACCAATGGGTATGTTAACGCAGGTCACGTCCACGCTCGTCATCCAAACTTGGGTCCCGGTGGCAGGGGACATCTCACTATGGTAGTGAAACACCAGTCTTATTCGGTCAGCTTTAAGACCTGGAAATACAAGATTTTATTTTTATTCGAGTGTTCTTATTCTAGGGTTGTTGCTTGGGGTAGTTGGTAATCCACTATAAAAGACTACGTACAGCCCGATTGGTGAGAAATCTAATTTTCGACCACAGTGGGCAGTCTGGAACCTTAACCCTGAGCGCCTAAATGACCAGGAAAGTATCAATAAAGTGCGTATGGCCCTAAAAACTTCTCTTTATACTGACTTGCCGTTATTTAATAATTGGGACCTCTTTAAGAGGTTCGTATAGCGGCTATAAAAATTGGATCAGTGAAAGCATTCTATACAAAGAATGGAGAAAAAATGCTTCTTAAGAGCCTGTGTAGCCTTTATCATATGGAATGCGAAATGCCAGGAACTCGCATTGTTGACGTCGAAAATTTTAATTGAGTTACAGAAGTGTGATGCACTTCGTTAACTGCGTTAAAGAGGTTCGCGAGTTTGATTTCGAAATAAGGGTGCTCTGCACTCTGGGCAGCCAGCACATCAAGTTTTACTTGATGAGCGACGTCGCTCTGTTTCCCAAGTAATTCCGGAAATATGCTCCGAAGCTAGTTTTCTAACAAATACGAAGGACATAATTTCTCAATTCGAAACTTACTACAGTGTGTTGTTTAGTGCCCCTTCCGATGATCACGATGCAAGTCTTAGAGAGTTTTGTGTCTCTTGTAAAACCTTTGCAGGATGATGAGTGTATTCATTAGTGGTACCCTTACGATCCAAGAAATTGAGCCAGCTGTTGATCAGCTGCTTTTATCGAAAACACCCGACCCTTATGGATATTCAAGTGGATTTTACAAATCAATTATCAGTCCCATACTATTGAACATTATTACAAACTTTGAGGTGGACGCCCTTCCGCAATCTTTTTCAAAAGTTCAGATAAGGAGAAAATGCGTTTTGATTAAAGCCACAGACCGATCACATTGTAAAACGTGGATTATAAGATTTTCGCAAAAGCTTTATATATATATATATATATATATATATATATATATATATATATATATATAATAGATTGCAGTTTGCAACGTCAGTTCTCATTGGTTCCCATCAGACGTGTAGAATTAGGGGTCGAACCATTAAACCATCATACTCATCGCCCGTACACTCTTTCAATACTGTTACGGTTCTGCTGAGCAGCTCGCAATGCTCCAGGTAGACTGTGCTAAAGTTTTTGATCGCGTCAGTCATTCCTATTTATTTTCTCTTCTGGAGCATGCCACTGTTAGCTCCGTTGTGCTTAAGGCTGTTAGGTTTACTACACCTGTTGTTCTACTCGTTTAGTTGTTAATGACTATCTCTCCGAACCCGAATTCTATTTACTCTTCAGTAAATCAAGAATGTCCGATGTCCCCACTACTATTCGCCCTTTACCTGGAACCACCATGCTCAAGCGTAATTCAGTCGAGTTACATCCATAGCTTCAGTATACTGGGTAATTAAGTAAAGGTCTTAAGCTTATGCAGATGCTCTAGCGTTCTTCTGCACAAATAAGCCCAGTGCTGAAAACGTAGTATCGACAATAGAGGAGTTTAGCAGCGTATCAGGTTCACGAATGAACTCTTCGAAAAGTTTAGGCTTATGGTTTGGCCCATGGTGTTATACACCAGAACAGTTTGCAGGCATTAAGTGGAATGATGTTCCGCTAAAGTATCTTGGCGTGCTGCTAGAGGCATATAAATTAAGCGCACACTATTGGAAAAAACGGGTTTAACTTAATCAATCAATCAATCCCAAGCAATATGCAGAAGGAGGTCTCAAGGTCACGAACCACTGGCCTCTTTTGGTAATACATTAGAAAAGTGATAAAAAGAACATATGATGATAAAGCCAATTTAGGAATATTACTCTTAACAAAGACAGCTTCAAATGTTTAAGTGATTACGTAGAAAATCACCAGGAAACACAGGGTTAACCAAGTAAGCGGAATGCAATGGTTGCGCATTGAATAAAAATATTTTTAGTTTCCGCCTACATAAATATACATTATTTCTTTTAGTTCAGATGTGGGTGAATTGCATAATGTATTTAAGGCAGCAGGAGGTTATTATGGACCGCAAATCTAGTTCTCTTAGGATTGAATAACATGACTGGAGGAAAATTGTATATTAAAAGAATGTGATGAAAAACCTTAAAAAACAGAACACATATACTGTAAATATATTGTTCAGACATAGGTAGTCTATATGTTAAGCTGGCAGAAAATGGGATGCGATGGCGTCAGTCGATTAGCGGAAGTGATAAGTCGCACGGCTTTCTTTTGCAGTACTTTCAGAGCCCAAGTGTGTTATTGTATTACATCTAAGTTATTGATGTAATACAATAACTTAGATGACTGTGTATGAATGCGTGCTTTAAGAGCATTTACGCTAAAGAATTTTCTTGATTTTTCCAAAGCACTAATTGTATATGAAATATATTTAAAAGCGGTATCGATATCGTTGTGAAACTTCAAATGGGTGTGAACTACAATTTCTAAACAAGATGTATGATCACTTAAAGGACAGGTTGACATAGAGGCAAGGAATAGTTAGCAGTTTTTGGTTGCGTGTAGGAAAAAGTATGAAACTAGTTTTGAACGGATCAATCAGTAGTCTTAGAGTGCGTATTATACGTGCGTGGCCACAAACTGCCTGAATAAATTTAGATTTGAGAGAAAGTTTTGTTAACAACCGATAACCTGGCAATCAGTAGAAGACGAGAAGTGCTTGCTTCCCCTTCACGATATAGCGCCGACCTGTTTGAGCCTAGCGCTACAAACTAGTGACCCTTCTGCTAGGCGAACACCCCCGTTGCATTTGGTGGAGCTCCTGGGTTTCTTTTCGACATCCTGGTACTCCGCAGTCGAACGCTACCACCAGCTGTGGCAATGGATGAACCGGGACCGTCCCAGGCTAACAAAAAATGATGTGAAAAAAAAAATTGCCGGTGAGGTAGCCGCCTGTGGTGCTTCTAATGCGCTTGTCCTCCTATCATCGCACGTATGCGCCAACTGGCGACTAAGCTCTTAGCCACACACAATGAAATTTTATCTGAAGAGACAGAGGCAACTCAAAAGAAATGCCGAATGTGGGTAACTCTGGTAATGACACTTTAGGTTGGGGGAGTTGACAACGGCATCGCTTGGGGAGGCCCTGCTGCGCCCCGTCCCTCCATAGTTGATAATGATTTATTTACATGTGAATGATAGATGATTTATTTACATGTGAACGACACACAAACTAGTTCACCTCATCACTGATTCATTTGAGTGAATCGATGATGAGGTGAACTAGTCCGCGTGTCGCATCTATGGGAACGTTGACACTGGTGACGTCCACGATGGTCTTCCACACTGTGGCCCCGGTTAGCGGTGAAACCTCACTGATGTAACTGAACACCAGTCTTATTCGGTGTTGAAGACCTGGAAATACAAGATTTTATTTTTATTCGAGTGTTCTTATTCTAGGGTTGTTGCTTGGGGTAGTTGGTAATCCACTATAATAGACGACGTACAGCCCGAAAGACAAGGACTGTAAGAGATGACATACACAGCGCAGTGTATGTAGTCTCTCGCAGTCCTTGCCCTTCATGCTGTACGTCGTTTTTATCATGTTTTTTTTTATCATTAGCGTTGCCAACAAATTTTTCTAGAAGGAAATGGATCAATGGTCAGGACACTTTTTCGGTGTAAGGAGACTCCGTTAAAGGGTCCATGAACAATCTCTTGGACTTGGTGAGAAAGCACAGACCCAATAGCTGACATCAATCATGAAGGGTGTTTTGCAGGTCTCCCTACTGTTACTGTGTGAAGTAAATGAAAATCTGCTTGCGATATCATAATAATTACGTACAATAATAATTACAGCCCATGCTCGGTCACAAGGGTGAATGAGCAAGCAGCATGGCCTTAAAAAATGATAAAATGCCCCTTTGTACAAGGTTAAAAATTGCAGTTACAGCGTGCAAGTACGACTAAGAATAAAAAAAAGAGCAAGTCTTCGAAAGTGTCTATCGCACGGACATCATAAGCTTAGTTTCTATTTCTAATGTTGCTATCGAGTTCTATGGCAATGAAAATTATGAAATTATGAAATGAAAATTTATGGTGTAATTAGGAGCATTGCCATTACTTGCTGGGTCTTGATTTGTTATTTCCCCCTATATTTTCAGTGGACTAAACATGAAGCCTTGCTTACAGTTGACTAAAATTAGGGGGCAAGTTATGGACCAGGTGTAGACGAAGTTTAAAGCATGTGGAATAATTAGAGCCTCAGCAGTAGTAAATTATGTATGCAAGGGCTCTGGAGCGTTCATGATCTAGAGCACCACTGCAGTGCAATGTGCCCAAGACCACGCAGGCAGTGGATTACCCACATTATGAGCTCCGCTCGCTTTTATGTAGGCGCAGTTGGTCATGCGTGTCTTTTGGTACAGAATGACAAACTCTTCTATGGAATCGTATCATATATAGGCAATTCTGTGGAATCATAGATGTTGAAATATGGGTAATCTCTTACTGGTCTGCACCGGCATTTCTTGATGGCCTAGCGGAGCCTTGGTTCTGCTAGCGGTGGTTGCTTTTCCCAGGTCTGTTATTTTCATGATGAATTTGTTCCCCGATTTTTTTTCATTCTCACCTGCAGAAGGAATATTTCTTTGTCTTTATGCTGTCTTACAACAAGATGCCACGAGTAAATGCACATCTTAGCAATATTTAACATACGTGAGCATATTAAAGAACATAATGAAATAACAAAATGTATGGCGATTTTATTGCTGAACTAAATTTGGCGGTCGCGGAAACTGATGCTTCCGAAGCATTGCATGACCAATGAGAAGAACCATGAAGAGGTGTACGAGGAGCGCTTGTCTGTCGATACTCCCAGGGCACCTACATCCCGGCGGCATTCTTAAAATTGCTAGTAGATACAGTGGGGTGGGGCGTTTCTTATTTCGCTTGACGTTTCTGAATAGCCGCGAGCAAGAGCGGTTGCGACAGAGAAATTCTATATTGGAGCCTTTGCTCCTTGAATATGTGACTCTGCCTAGGCATTGAGGAGGTTTCTTCGCACATGTTGTAGAATTACCCCCTAGACATGCCGGAATTGCTGGCTGCCCGTGCGGTGTGGCAGTGGGCATAGACGCTGGAATCGCTGGCAACCGAATGGCCGATCCTCTGGCAAGGGAGCTTCTTTCCTGCACCTCAGAGAGGGGGCCACAGGGGCTTGACGACCCATACCCCATCCACCCGGACCCAGTCCAGGCGAAGGAAACGCCTCATATTCCAGTCGTTACTTCGATTTCTACAAGACTCAAAATGGTCAATTATACCTGAACTGACTTCCTCCTTTGTCCCTACCTTCATTCACCCCAATGGATCCACTTCCAGGGGGCGGAAAGCTTTTATGGTAATTTAATTAAACTCTCACAAGAACAATATAGCAACACAATAACAACAACATTAAGCGACGAAAAGGCAGAAATAGTTGCACAGTGCATGCCAACGCCAGGCCGGCAAATTCCTAATTCCTCCTTAGAAAACACGGGGAAGGTGGAAGATGGAAATTCAAGACTATGAGCAAAACGAGGACAAGGTGAAAGCAGGAGCCAACGTTTCGACAAGTATTTTTCTTCTCGATGAGCAAAACGAGGACAAGGTGAAAGCAGGAGCCAACGTTTCGACAAGTATTTTTCTTCTTCAAGGCAACATATCATTTCCTCGCCACAGTATATATAGGTGGTGTTCTTCTACATACATTCTTCACGCGAGCCGAAGGTTAAAAAATGCGGTTAAGTGTTTCCATTTCACGACACATTGGCTGGCGCGGACAATCCGTCTCGTGCGGCACTTTGCAAACTAAGCGAAGCGTGGTGCGAGTGCCTCGTTAATTGTGATGTGTGGGCGGGGTTCACAGCAGCCGCCGCAGACGAACCTCTGCTAATGCAACGCTCCGTCCATGCAGGCGACGTGCTTCACTCTGGCGCCATCTCGCAGCCATCGTCGCCACAAAGCACGCGTCATGCGGGGCACTATGCTTTTCTTCTCACGTTTTCACCATACCCTCCACTCCCCCGTTTTCTTCCTCGCAAGCTCTTCACTATCGCCACATTTAATTTTCTGCTGCACTTCGTGTCGGTCTTTGATCCTTCACTGTTGTGTTCGTTTGTTTGGTTACGCCGGCAATCGCGCCACGAGGCCATAAAAAATCAGGTCTATAGATACCAGCTTAGTTGTGGGAGCAGCGTTCATTGACCGAACTACAGCATTTGGTACTCTGAATTGTGATGTGTGGGCGGGGTTCACAGCAGCCGCCGCAGACGAACCTCTGCTAATGCAACGCTCCGTCCATGCAGGCGACGCGCTTCACTCTGGCGCCATCTCGCAGCCATCGTCGCCACAAAGCACGCGTCATGCGGGGCACTATGCTTTTCTTCTCACGTTTTCACCATACCCTCCACTCCCCCGCTTTCTTCCTCGCAAGCTCTTCACTATCGCCACATTTAATTTTCTGCTGCACTTCGTGTCGGTCTTTGATCCTTCACTGTTGTGTTCGTTTGTTTGGTTACGCCGGCACTCGCGCCACGAGGCCATAAAAAATCAGGTCTATAGATACCGGCTTAGTTGTGGGAGCAGCGTTCATTGACCGAACTACAGCATTTGGTACTCTGAACCATTCTGTTCTTTTGTATCAACTGCAGTGACCTATGGCATCACTGGTACTTCATGGCTAGATAAATAATGGGTCTCAAGTTGTATTTGGCAACGACCACCTTTTATTTGCTAACTTTATCATATTTGATGTTCCTCAAGGTTTATCATTAGGTCCCATACTGTTCCTGTTCATAAACAATCGACCTGATGCGCTTACCAGTTACGAGTTTGTCTTGTATGCCGATGACACAATCATTTATTCATCTCACTAGTGATTGACCGTGTTGCAAGATCGCTGACCGTGTTGCAAGATTAAGTAATCATGTCCTACCAATATCTTACGGTGTTACAATTTTGGGATTCATTTTAGACAAGATAATAAATATGCATGCTTAACTCGCTTCTAAAATAAATTTCATTTTGTATTCACTTGACAATCAAAACACGCAGGTATTTTCAACCTCATATTCTTCGCTCATTGCATCATTCATACATACATACATACATTGCCATTTATCATACTATAAGCAGACGCTGCGCAGACGACGCCAAGAATCGCCTAAGAATTTGTGCGGCTTTCACAGTGCTACAACAAGTCAGCTATTTTAGTCTTTAGCACC